>NC_141690.1:311853691-312378691 GCF_964263255.1 Lissotriton vulgaris
GCGTCTGTGCTGTGGACCTCTTTATGCAGAGACAGCTCATCAGTCTTGCTTGGTGACTGGGCCATTGCCTCCTAAATAATGGCTATTAGACCTGTCACCCTGAGAGTGGTCTTACCCCAAAAATTTTTACCTGCTTCCCTCCAGTTTTTCCGAAATTCGTTTGTTGGTCTTGGGACTCACATTACCACTGCAAACCAATGCTCACTCGCCTTAACATGTTAAATTACTTAAAACATGTCCAAGGCCTCCCATTGCAGCCTGAATGCAATTTTATACTGCTAATTTGAGCTGGCAATATGAACTCTTGCCAAGTCTTAAACACCCATTTTATGATATTTAGGTCACCCATAAGGTAGGACCTAAGTAGCAGTAGGACAGGGTGCATTATACTTAAAAGGTTGGACATGTACTTTTAAGTTTTACATGTTCAGGTAGTGAGAACTCCCAACTTCGTTTTTTACCACTGCAACACCTATCTGCCCCATAGGATAACATTGGGTTGCCTCATTAAATTTAATAAATGCTATCATTTGTTTGGGGATATATAAGCATTTAATGTTTGGAATCTATAAAGTGATAATTAAAATTCCTCGTTAATGGGAATGTTGGATTTTGATTGCAATTTAGAAAATGCCACTTTTAGAAAGTTGGCATTTTACTGCCCTCTGTCATTTGGTGCCTGCAGCCTGAACTAGGTCACAGGACTGAATGTAGTTGGCAGTTGGTTTTTGTGCACTCCTACCAGGAAGTCACACAGTGGACGGAATAGGTGTGCTTGAATGGGCCATCTGCTGGCAGAGTTGGACACAGCCCCACTTGCATCTGAATAGGCTATGCTCTGCCTTCGCACAAATGTCTTGTCATCTCTGCACTGTTCCTGCACGCAGTTTGGAGCCAGGTCAGTGGAGTTAGGGAATTCCAAGCACTTCAAAGAGAACTGCCTAGAAACTTTTCTGACTTCAAAAAATCCACCAGGTATAAAAATAGGAGCCTCAAACCTACTCTTCAGTTCACTTTCTGAACCCATGCAAGGATACCTAGAGGGCTGTCTGCCACTGTGTATTTTGCAAGACTGCTTTGCTGCACCTGGAAGGACTGCTTTTCTGCCTGGAGCCTGACTTGAACTCTCACAGATGTGCTTTGTTGCTTGAGCCCTGCTTTTCACACGAAGGAAGGACTACCAGAGTGACTTCAGGGGCTAGTTTGCTGGCCTCCTGTTCAGAGCCACATGTTCATAACAGGCCCTAACCATCTACATCCACACCTGGATTCTGCCGGAGTGAGTTCTCAATTTCCAAGGGGTGCCCCTCCAGTCTTTGACCCTTAAAACGTTATGCTATGTTAAATAATGATTATTGAAGAAAAAAGGACAAAAAAGTAAAGAAAAAAATATGATACAAGAATAAAAAGTAAAAAATATAGTTTGGAAGAAAAACAATCTTTTCTAGTCATGTGTACATTTTTATTATAAATGCACTCTATTTTTCTATTTATTAGTTTCAGTTATGCTTTAAGCCTGAGAGAGTTTTTTGATTAACTATCATATATATTATGTCTAGCCTCTCTCTTTACCCCTTTTAGTACCATTTCCTACAACTAGCAAGATGCATTGTTATCAGTAGGGGTCCCCTTCTTACTAAATCGATGGAGTCTATGATGCCAGTCCTGCAGTCCGGAGGGTTAAATATGAGCACTGTCAAAGGACGCAGATCAGCTACTACCCTTTCAATCTGTACATGCGGAGTGTCAGCCGGGCCATGATCCAATAGTGCGCCTGCATGTTTTGGGCCACCCTCTAATAAACATCTAAATCTGGGGCCCCCAAGCCCCCCCCCTGTGATATGGCAACGTAAGTATATTCCATTTGACACCTGCATGTTTGCCTGCCGAAGCAATCCTGATTAATAAGGATTTAAGTGTTCTAAAAAAGGAGCTAGGAAGAACCATAGGGATGTTGGCAAACAGGAACAGAAACCGTGGCAGCACCACCATTTTCATAATTAATATTCTTCCCACAAGGGAACCTTCAATGTCGTCCTCCAGCTTACTCACAGCGACCCCATAATTCACCCTAAATACCAACTACGAGTCTGTATTAACCTTGATACCTAAGTATTGCACTGGATCTGTTGTCCACTGTAGCGGTAAATCAGGGGCAAAGGGAACTGTGACAGGGGTAAGTGGGAAAACAATTAAATTGGTCCAGTTGACCAGTAGGCCATACAGCACCGAATTGGACCACCTCGCGCAGAACTGGAGAAAGGTTAGTTTCAGGGTCCTGGGATTATAGAAGTGTGTCGTCAGCATAGGTGGAAATATTCAATTGTTATCCCGGGAAACGTTTTCCTCGGAACCTGTGATATTCTCTGAGGGCGCAGGCTAGTGGCTCCTCAACGAGCGCATATAATATCGGAGATAGCGGGCACCCCTGCCACGTTCCCCTATTGATTGAGAATTTACCTGTAGCCATGTCATCCAGTTTTATCCTTGCTGATGGGCCATTGTATAACACGCCAACCATTTGCAGGAAGCAGCCTCCCACCCCCATTGGTGTCAGTACTTGATACATAAATTTCCACTCGACCGAATCAAATGACGTCTCCATATCAAGGAATATGAACACAGCCTTGCCCCTTGTGTTAGATTGCCCCAAAAACCGTTCAAATATTATAAATCAGGTTCCTGCTCAGGACGAACCTGGCCTGCTCTGGCGCCACAAGCAGAGGCACAAGAGGGGCCAGCCGGTTCACCAAACTTTTAGCATATAGCTTGGCGTCCACATTCAAAAGAGACAAAGGGCAATACAAAGCGCACTCAGTTGGTGACTTATCAGGCTTCAGAATCGTGACAATGAGCGCCTCCCTCATCGAGGGTGGCATCTGGCCCCTTTTGCTAATCTCCTTAAAGAGCGTACTCAAGTGCGGAATAAGGACAATTTTATACTCCTTATAAAATGAGACTGTAAGGCCGTCTACCCCAGGAGTGCTGCCAGATTTCATCCCCGTCAAAGCCAATGTGATTTCCTCCTTGTCCAAGGGGCTGAAAAACTCCCTGTGGGAGTTTGTCAGCCAAGGAATATGTGCCAAGTAATCAAGTAATCAAGCATTTCTGCGTCTAGGCACCCCGCTTTTGATGCATAGAGCTGCGTGTAGTGCTGCTTGAATCTATTAGCTATGGATGACGAGTCCGCCAAAGGGGCTTAATGGTCATTGTTGAAAACTCCCACCCCAGTTGTCTCTCTACGCTTCCTTAGTAAGGAGGCCAGTACCGAGCCAGGGCGGTCGCCTTCTCCATAGACCCGAGCCGTCGCATATTTCCCCACATGTTTAAGCTCAGAGTCTGCTGTCTCATGATATTCTGTAATGAGTACCTTAAACTCCTCTGTGAGCCGGTCATCCGCTCCATTAAGGAGGTCACGCTATATCGCCTGCATTTTCTTTTCCAGTTCCAAACGTCGCCCACGAAGGGACCTAAGGATGCCAGAATGTTTAGCCATTGCTATCCCCCTGATATATACTTTAAAGGGCTCCCATACAGACAAGCAGGTGTCCACCAACCCAATGTTACAATTGAAAAAAGTGTTAATTGCCTAAATCAGCACCGATCTGAAGATCAGGTCAAGTAGGGAATACGGAGGGAAGCGCCATGTAAATGGGAGTATCTGTGTGTGTGGATAGTCCATGACTAGGAGTATTGGCGAGTGATCCGATAATGTGTGACGCAGAATCAAGCAATCCCGGATTTGTTGAAACAATTCCCTAGAAGCAAACCAGGTATCAATCCTGGTGTGTAAATCGTGATATGCAGAGTAGTGTGTAAATCCTCCTCTACCCTGCGATCTCGTTTTCCACACATCTAACAATTCAAGCTGCGTGTCAACTTCTATGATAGCAGGTGCTGCAGCAGAAGGTGGCCAGTCCGGGCCCCCGATCTATCCAGCTGTGGATTTCAGTACGCAATTAAAGTCACCCCCACCCCCCCACCCCCCCCCCCCCCATAGAAGGTGCGTTCCCCTGTGGAATTGCAGTTTGTCTATTAGGTCTATGAAGAACTGCTGGCTGTCATAATTTGGGCCATACACATTCACTAGTATTAAATCATGCCCCTTCCCACTGAATCTTGATATGGTAAACCTTCCCTCTGTGTTAGTGTCGATTGGGATCAGTTGAAGCCCCGCCTTAGGGTTAATCCAGGTGATGACACCTCAAGCAGGTGTCGTGAACCCTGCTGCATATGGCCGAGATACCCGCCACCCCCTCTCAACACAATCCCCAAAAGGAGGGAAACCGGAAACAGTTCTTGAAGTTTTTGGAAGTGGGATGGAGTGACCATCCCGGCCGTATTTATTAAAACAAAATTAAAACATTAAACGTTTCATGTTATGTACAATTTCATTACCATATTGCGATGTTTGGCTAACCTTAACAGATTCTCTAATACAGAGGTTCTCCTAGCCGAACTAGCATCCTACAAAACATTTCTTGACATATTGAAATTGTACAACCTAACGTTTAAGGGCCAACGGCAAGGTCATAACCGGTGTCAAGATCCCTAACCAGACTTACCCCTCCCACTTGGGATGGGCGACAGCACGGAGGCGTACCTCAAGTGCAACTACTACCAATTTCCCTTGACTTGACGGGGGCACCTAAAGACTCGACGCCAGTTAAAGGTCGTTCGAATACTCGTGTGAGGTATCTCGAAGGTATCGTAGACCTTATCCCAACCCCACACAACTTACCGCATCTGCCGTCGCAGATGTCACTGGCCCCGGGAAATTCCCCAGGAGGGGGCTGTAACCCCTCCTACAAAGGAAGGGGCCTTGACCGCCTTTCCTTTACTTCCGGCGACCCATCCTTAGAAGGGACCGCCTCCCCATTGAGGGGCCAATGGCCACCTCTCCCGAGCGCTCCCATCCGTGTTGGGTGACGCCCACTCATAGGGATCTACTAATTAGTGCTCACCGATCATGACCTTACCGCCTACCAAAATAAATACGACAGTGCTAACTAAACCTAAGAATACATTGGCCACTATGACCGAAAGAGCATACATCAAAATTCAACACTAAATCTGAATCTCTTTAATGGCAAACGTACTCAAACCGACCATTCTTTATTAACTCAACATCAACATGACACTACAACCTGTAAACGAAAACAGAAGCAAAATTAATCAACTTTATTATACACAACTGGCTGTCTTCAGGGGCTGGTGGGTGGGTCAAAATTGGCTCTTCGTTCTGTCCCGAGCTCACGTGCAGCGAGGAGGTGCAGCTTCAGAGCACAAGAACAAGAGGATGTCTTCTGGTCTTGCGTCCCTTTTTATCCGTCTTCAGGGCGGGCGTATACCCGCCCCTGCCTGCCCCGAGGGCGTGGCTGGCTGCGTCAGTGTCTAGGCCAGCCCACTCTAGGGCGGGAACGGGCGCGCCCCAGCTACGCCGCTTCGGGCATACCAGCTGAGACGCGCCTCCCGCCCAAAATGGCTTCCCGGGGGGATCGAGGCACTCGGCCATACGTTCGGGGGGACCGAGTTGGTCGCCCCTTTCCATATGGCCGAGATACCCGCCACCCCCTCTCAACACAATCCCCAAAAGGAGGGAAACCGGAAACAGTTCTTGAAGTTTTTGGAAGTGGGATGGAGTGACCATCCCGGCCGTATTTATTAAAACAAAATTAAAACATTAAACGTTTCATGTTATGTACAATTTCATTACCATATTGCGATGTTTGGCTAACCTTAACAGATTCTCTAATACAGAGGTTCTCCTAGCCGAACTAGCATCCTACAAAACATTTCTTGACATATTGAAATTGTACAACCTAACGTTTAAGGGCCAACGGCAAGGTCATAACCGGTGTCAAGATCCCTAACCAGACTTACCCCTCCCACTTGGGATGGGCGACAGCACGGAGGCGTACCTCAAGTGCAACTACTACCAATTTCCCTTGACTTGACGGGGGCACCTAAAGACTCGACGCCAGTTAAAGGTCGTTCGAATACTCGTGTGAGGTATCTCGAAGGTATCGTAGACCTTATCCCAACCCCACACAACTTACCGCATCTGCCGTCGCAGATGTCACTGGCCCCGGGAAATTCCCCAGGAGGGGGCTGTAACCCCTCCTACAAAGGAAGGGGCCTTGACCGCCTTTCCTTTACTTCCGGCGACCCATCCTTAGAAGGGACCGCCTCCCCATTGAGGGGCCAATGGCCACCTCTCCCGAGCGCTCCCATCCGTGTTGGGTGACGCCCACTCATAGGGATCTACTAATTAGTGCTCACCGATCATGACCTTACCGCCACAGGCCCGGATAGTTGACCGGCTATCCGGGCCCCCCACAAAAGTCCTACCTAAAGGTCATGTTTCAACGTTTTTAACCATGCTAAGAAGTCTCCTATGAGTAACTCATTTCCCACCCGAGACAAATGCACACCATCCCCTAAATACATACTGTCATCATTAATACAACCATGCGAGATAGAATGCAATGTCTTGGAACGGAACAACCTACTCACTTTGTTATTAAGTTTTCTAACAGAATGGTTCAAAGCACGAATCGAAACAGCCCCCCGCCACACTTTTCGTGGGATCATATGAGACCACGCAATTATGCACCCCGGAACTTTCCTTGCCAACCAACTTACAGTGGAAAGCATTGCCTCTAGGAGAAGTCGTCTACCGGTGGTGACCAAATCATTGCCCCCTAAATGTACTATGACTATAGACGGCGGTGACCTCGTCCGCCCTAACAAACCCTCAAAGAATGCCTGAAACTGGTCAATACAGAGACCGCCCCTTCCGTAGAAGGACATTCTGTACCCGTATTCCCCAGCTACGTGAATCATGTCACCTGCTTCGAATACGTCTGCGGCACGCCTCACGTATGAGTGGCCCACGACCCACACCTCCTTTCTCACAGCCGGTGATGTCTGACCGCTGGCCTGGTGTTGGGTCGACTGCATAGTCCGCCCCGCCTCGAAGGCTTGCGTAACTGAAAACCAAACAAAGACAAGAAGCGTGAGTACATTATTACAGCTTCACAACATGTGCAACCGCACATACCTCTTATAGCAATTGGAGGACCAACGCCCCACTCGTTTTACTTGTTCCACATTAAGACCCCTGGCTGTAGCTTCAGTGGCAGCCCCTATCCGAAAGGAATGGGTCCCAAACTCGCCCGGGTCCAAGCCCGCTGCGGTAATTGACATCGCAAGCACCCGCTGAAACTGAAATTTCGTCAGTGGGGTGGCGTCAGCGTGTCTCAACAATGTCCCTCCCCATGATGCCACCCTTCGTGCTAGGTAATCTTCTAAACACTTTACCGGACACATGGAGGACCCTGGAATCCTGCGAATGACTATGCAGTCCCCTATCCCATCTTGATCGGTTTTGGACCTGACAAAGGATACGGTCATCGTCTCACCCCTGATCTGAACGTGTTCCCGGCACAAACCCCCCGCCACATCCTGCTTGTTCCTTGCCACCAGCTCACTTATCCTCATTGCCCCGTGAAATGCAAGCGTAAAAGCAGCTCGGAACAAACAGGCCTCGAACTGAGACGAGCATGTGGCGGGGAGTGTGGCCAGCAACTGGGACAACCTATCCAGACCTATCGGGCGCCTCTCGTCTACTCTGCGACCCTCAAGGCGTTGCCACCCACGCAGCGCTTTCTGTACCACAAAAGACGCTGTCGGGTCCTGGATATTATGAGCCCTGGCAACAAAGGAAATGGCAGCACGATGCCTCTGGGCTGTAGCCACCGACTTCCCAGCCCTACGCAAGGACATCAGAAAATGTACTACCCAATCCTCATGCCCCCAAAGCCCCCCTCTCTCAGTCCCCAAAAAGGCTAAATAGGCCCGAAACGCCCCTTCGTATGCCTTCCTCGTCCTTGGTGCTAGACTCTCTCCCACGAGGTAACGAAGTTCGGGGCACCGAGAGACCAGAGAGCTTCGGGAAAGGGTGCCGGCTCTGGGTCCGCTGAGGGAAGGAAACCCGAGAAAGCCTGCATTTGAAAACGAGACAGTGCATCAGCCGCCTGATTCATCACCCCTGGGACATGTTTCGCTCTGAATACCACGTTCAGTTGCATACACAGTAAGACAATTTCTTTAAGCAGCCTTAAAATCATTTTACAACGTGCTGCCTGACTATTGATGCATTCTACAACGGTCATATTGTCAGACCAAAATACGACAGAGTGATTTTTGAATCCATCGGGCCAGGTTCTGAGGGCCACCAAAATGGGAAACAGTTCAAGGAAAGCAATATTACTCGTCAGCCCCTCTTCATGCCACCATGTTGGCCACCTTTGTGCCGACCATTTTGTGCCGAAGATGGCGCCAAAACCCATGCTTCCCGCTGAATCCGTCCATAGACCAAGCTCTTCAGAGGACAAGGCCGGTTTGTTCCAGACGACTCGACCATTGAAATCCGCCAAAAATGCTAACCAAATACGCATGTCTTGGCGGACCTCAGCCGATAATCTCGTGCGATGATGACCCTCCTTTAGGCCGACCATCGCCTGGGCAATTGAACGGGAAAAGGGGCGGGCCATCGGGATCACCCTTAGAGCAAAATTCAACTTCCCCACCAATTGCTGCAATTGATGCAGCGTAACTTTAGATGCATTTATACACATTTGCAGGGCTGCCCTGAATTTCGACACTTTGGCAGCTGGTAAATGAAAACAACCCTCACTAGAGTCCAACTCGATCCCCAGAAACTCGAGGCAAGTCGTGGGACCCACAGTTTTACCTGGTGCCAATGGCACGCCAAATCGATCCATTAATACACAAAATTCAGTCAAGGCCCGGGCACATTCGTCATCCCCAGCGGGCCCAAGGAACAGAAAGTCATCAAGATAATGCATCACATTTCGAAAACCCGTTTCCTTCGTGTAAACCCATTGTAGAAAACTACTGAATTTCTCGAAATATGCACAAGATATAGAGCACCCCATCGGCATACACCTATCCATGTAATACGAACCTTGAAACATGAATCCCAGAAGACGTTGGTCGTCCGGGTATACCGGGAGCAAACGGAACGCTGACTCGATATCTGATTTCGCCATCAGCGTCCCGGGCCCCAGGCGATTCAAAATGGCTACGGCCTCATCAAATGATGCGTACCGCACCGAACATACCCCTGGATCAATTGCATCGTTCACAGAAAGGCCATGAGGAGCTGATAAATTGTGGATCAATCGAAACTCACCTGGGTCCTTCTTGGGGACCACCCCTAAAGGAGAACAGACAAAATTCTGTACCGGGGGAACACTAAACGGGCCGGCAACCCGACCTCGGATAACCTCTTTCCGGATCTTATCCTGTACTACAGTCGTATGCTGCAAGACGGAAAGTTGGTTTTTGCACGTCCCGACACCCTGAAAGTCCCCCACCGGGATGCGGAAACCATATGAAAAACCGTTTCGCAGCACCCCAGCAGAAGTACGATCTGGGTATTCGCTGAGCCAAGGAATCATCGCCAAGGTATCAATCGGGGTTGGTAAGGGCGCCCCTCGGACTATATTAGACCTGTTTGGCGCCTCCTCTACCCCCATTTTCACCCGTTTTGGCTCTGCACGAGGACTCAGGATGGGGGGCCCCGCAACCACTACATTCGTGCTTGAATTTGCAAGATCCCGGGGGCCTAGTACATTTACCTTTGTTGAAATTGAAACAGAAACCCCTCTTCCCTGTATTGCCGGCGGGTCTCGGATAATCGTCGGTACCCGTACCCGACCGAAAGGGCGTCCCCCCGTAATGGCGGGAGGACTCACCAACAGTACTCCCCACCAATGGCATTTTCAACATCCCTGACTCTTTCATTTTATCCCATGTCAAAGAATCATAACAGTCCCAGGTTAAACTTTTGTTATGCTCCATCGCTTTCCTGAAAAGGTTGTCATAACAGAACCATTGGTTACCCTGGTGCGATGTCGAGTACCCCATAATTCGTGACTGATATACTGGAAACTCAGGGAGCAATTCAGGCCTACGTTCCCCCAAAATTGGCGTAAAAATTCCCCATGCATTGCCCCAGTTGCCAATATTCTCATTCACTTTAAAGGCGGCCATTTTTGCGCGCCAAACACTTGGATGCATCAGATCCTTTTGACTCTTAACAGTTTCAACCTCATAATGATCAACAAGCAAGGAGAAAATGTTTACATATTCCCCAGCCCAAATCTTTTCCTTTATTGCCAAAGGAACATGCTGCCCCAATTTTTCTCTACGAGAGGGTGTTGACTCATCCCTCGCGATCGGCAATGGCCGCTTACCTGCACCGGACGTTGCTTCCGCCCCTCGTGGCTTGTCTATCACCGCATCCGGCGCGGGCACCTTGGCTGTATCACGTTTCTCGCGCAACTGTTTCATGAGTGCTTGCGCTTCGGCAGCCGTGGCGCCCTCACTACTATCCCCCAACCACGCCGCTAACTGTGCCGCCAACTCGGGAGGCATATCCTCAGCGGATGTCGGGGTGACTACGACGGGAATCGGATTCCCTTCCATCGGTACCGGGGCCGGTACCGGGGCTGGCGCCTCGAGCGGAGAACAGGGAACCGGGACGTCTCCCCCGACCGGCCCCCTTCTCGGCCTCTTTGGCCTCCCTCCGGCCGGTGGACGCCCCGATCCCTCCTCTCCGTCTCGCCCCGCCAACTGCTTCTTTATTTCGGACATTTCCTTCATGAGGACCCGAACCATCTGGTCAGTCGACATTCTCTTCGCGCCTTTCTTGGGCATCTTTCAGACGAAGTATCTAGAAGACAAAAAGAAAGATTAAAACGCTCAAAATTGGCTCTTCGTTCTGTCCCGAGCTCACGTGCAGCGAGGAGGTGCAGCTTCAGAGCACAAGAACAAGAGGATGTCTTCTGGTCTTGCGTCCCTTTTTATCCGTCTTCAGGGCGGGCGTATACCCGCCCCTGCCTGCCCCGAGGGCGTGGCTGGCTGCGTCAGTGTCTAGGCCAGCCCACTCTAGGGCGGGAACGGGCGCGCCCCAGCTACGCCGCTTCGGGCATACCAGCTGAGACGCGCCTCCCGCCCAAAATGGCTTCCCGGGGGGATCGAGGCACTCGGCCATACGTTCGGGGGGACCGAGTTGGTCGCCCCTTTCCATGTGTATTCCACTGTAGTTCTCTGCAGTTAAGCATTCTACTGTCAAGAGGCAAGTGTGATTCTTGTAGTAGAACAATATCCACAGCATGACTGTTAAGGTAGGAAAGCAATTTCTTATCTTCCTGAAATCATTCAGCCCGCGGACATTCCAAGTCAATATTTTGAATTTACGAGCTTGAGGGTGCATCATGGGGGTTGATATGTGTGTTGAGCAGCAGTCCGGACTGATACTATCATGCCTCCCTTCACACCCCCATCCATAGAACAACAGTACACCATACGAGTCATACATGCCCCAATGTTATTGAAGTCCCAAAGAGGTCTCTGCACCCTCCCACCCCCCCACGCCATCCATACCCCAACTTTGCAATGGCGAGTATACCCTTTTCTCCCCAATAAGACAAAACCAAAAATCAAAACATCTTGCATCAAAAAACTAAGTTGAAACAATGCCAGGGTGTGGGACATCGCTCAGGAGGTAAGTTAATACGAAGCTGTTAGACTGCATATTTAGAAAAGCCCTTTTTCTAACACATACGTTTTTCACATAACTTACAGTTTGGGACCCATATTATTTGGACCTTTACCTTTTTAATTCTTTTTTGATATAGGAATTTATCCCCATGAATTGGGTGATCGCCAATCACGCGGACCACCACAACTAATAATTTTTTATCGTGCCACAAATTGAAAGATATATCAGGTAAACTAATTTAAGGCATAAATTGGTTCACCATTTTTAAATATTGCGGAGTTAACATAATAAACTACTCCTTTTCACCTCTAGCTCACCCACAAGACAACGTTCTAGCATAGAACAAAGATTGGACATTACACATTCAGATGTGGTGAACTCGAAGCATAAAAGGTATAATCTATCAACAAAAATAGACTCAGATCTAATTACATGCGACTCTAACTTGTTGTCATTTGAAATTTAATAAATGAATTTTTACAGTTTTTATCCACAGACCATAAAGTACGGGGAATCCTAAAGTAAGCTAGCCCATGCATGCTGTTTAACATATCAAGTAAGATCTTGAATAGGAATTTTAACACCTCGGTTGCGAAGTAGTAGAATTGGGACATTTAGCTTTCATCTTCTTTGATTTTTCAACTCGTACTCTATGCATTCATCCTTCCTCTTTTCATTTTCCTTTAGTTCAGTATATCACAGTGAAGGTAGTCAACATTATAGACAAAAGTTGTTACATAGTATGTCTATCTCAGTGTAACTTCTATCTAGTAAGCACATAAAATCAATATATGTAATTCAATAATGTGAATTGTTTCTTAGTATATTTTTTTATCATTTTCAGGTTATTTTGTGGCACTTCCTTATGAAGGTGCACTTTGCGCCGAAACATGCGTCGAAGATTCAATATTCTGCCACTCTTTTGGTTTTTAATTGTGATTTTATTAATGATCATGTATAAACAAATTAATATCATGATGTCTTTTTAATGTTAATCAATCTGTGTTTTTAATTAAGAATTGTTACTATGTCAATAGGGCATTGAATAATTGATAATAAATGTTTGTATGTTTGTTGTTACACTGAGTTTATTATTGTCACATACATAAATGACATTGGTATAATTAAGTTGCCTAGGAATTTTGTTTTCATTGTGAAGGTGTGGGCACACGCATGGGCAGATGTTACCCAAGCCTGCTACCTATTCTGTCGTAACAAGAAAGGCGTCCCCCAGGCCCGCCATCTTGCACATCTTGGGCATCAATCTGGCCTTTCAAAAAGATTATTATAAAATGACTCAATTTCAACAGTAGCATACAAAATCTTCCCCCTTGCAATAATAGGCTTATTGCAACTGAACCATGCTGTATTGCTGCATAGCGACCATATTACTGCAAGAACCCCACGTGGACCCCCATATTCACTACCCCTACCTGTGTGCTCAAGACAACAATGATAAGCAGTTCCCTCTTTAGCCCATACAAACTCTGAGTCTTATCTGCAATGTGAGAGATCTTGGATATCAGTCCTGGTCGTCCAGACTGCCACCTCTCCTGAGGGATTTTCTTTTGCCCATTCTTTCAGAGTCTTCTGCAGCATTTTAGGATTTGTGAAGATGCGAGAACTGCCAAGACGGTTCACTCTGATTCACGCAGGATACAACATGGCGTAGTCAAGGTTCTGATCTCTTAGCTTCTTCTTCAGAGGAGCAAATTGTCTGTGTGCTTCCTGGACACACATTGTAAAGTCCAGGAAGTAGGAGATGGCAGACCACTCAAATTAAAGTGCTTGTCGTTCCCGGGCCGCCTTCAGAGCTTCATCCCTGTCCCTGTAGCTTAATAGTTTGGTGATAATGGGTCTAGGCGGGGATCCAGGCGTGGGTTTTTGGCCCAGCGAGCAATGCGCTCTATCCACCACGAACATTGAGCAAAAGCTGTCCCGGCCCAGCATCGTGGTCAACATCTGTTCTTCAAAAAACTCCATATTCCCTACTCTTGTGGATTCCAGCAGTCCGGTGATTCGGATATTACTTCTGCGGGACCTCGCTTCAAGGTCCTCCGCCTTATCCTGCACTCTCAGTAGGAGCTTGCCCATTTGTTTGTGTTTTTAGTCCATTTCAGTCTGCGCTTCTTTAACTTCCGTTACCCTTCTCCCCATCATGTTCATCCTTTCGACTTGCTTGTCCATGCGCTCTGTCATGCAATGCATACAGTAGATTAAAGAGTCTATCTTGTTATCTATGGAGGATAAGCTTTTTTGCATAGCAGCCAAGATGACGTGAATGTCCCCCTCTGCAAGTTAAAGCACTTCAAGCTGCAAATTCTGGTCTTCCTCTGATGTTTGATCATGAAGCCTGGGTTTTCTTTGCTCGAAGTGCAGCTTAGATTGAGTCTTATCCACCTTCCCCATAGCGGCACTCCGGGACTCGTGGTTTATATTCAGTGGGGCATGAGAGATGGAAGAATCTGTTTTTCGTGAATGTGGTTTATCTGGGGAGCACTGCCACACTGTACACAGGCCACGCCCCCCCCCCCCAGGCCACACTCTCCTGTCTGACGCCAGATATGTGCATTGGTAGGAAGCGCAGCGGACGAGCGCAGCGGGAGCGCCGTTGCGCGCCAAAGGCGCGCCTAAGGCAAGCCCGTCTGTGCCCGTCCGCGACCGACCGGGGCCAGGGGCCTGTCTCCCTGCCTCCCACATACAATACTCCTCCGCACAACTACTCAACCTTCATGACTCTTGGCCGCTGGACGACGCAGCCACAGCTCGTATTGACAGACTAGGACTGTCCTCTGTATCCACTCCTCCCCCCCCTCTGCCCTCACCTATACCCACCGACATCCCCTGCTCAGCTCCCCCAGCCCGTCCTCACTTGGCCTCCGTATCGGCCTTCTACCTTAACACCAGGTCGCCAGTAAAACATTACCACGAACTCTTCACATTACTGGACTCGCACAAACCCGACCTACTGTTTCTTACAGAAACTTGGTTCTGCGAGAACTCACTTCCTTCTCTACTAGCCACTCTTCCGGCTTCCTACTACGCACTTCGCGCCGACCGCCCCCCCTGGCAAATCAGGCGGTGGCGTTGCCCTCATTTCCCGCAAAGACATTGTCTTCCAATCCCTAACTTACTCCCCAATTGGATCCTCAGATTACTTGGTCGCCCGCTCACTTTCCTTCAGCACCCCGCTCACTTGTGTGCTGCTGTATCGTCCTCCCTCCTCCCCCCAACTCTTTCTTCCGACCTTCCTTGACCTAGTAGCTACCCTAGCAGTCAACAACTCAGCTATCCTCATACTAGGAGATTTCAACTTCTGGCCCTCAGATCCGGCCGAATGTTCAACATCGAAGGAATTTTCTGAGTCCCTTCTCTCTCTCGACTTCCTGCCAGCTGTGCACCACCCTACCGATTGTAAAGGCCACATCCTGGACCAATTCTGGTCTCTCAACTGCCCAGTTTCGTCCTTGCCTATTTCCCCTTGCACCTGGTCTGACCATTTTCTTATCTCCTTTTCACTACCTACGCGCTCATCCAGTGAGCCCCCCCTTCCCAAAAACATCTGGGCACGCTCCTGGAACCGTGTAGATGTGACCTCCCTGGCCACCTCTCTTTCTAACTCCTGCCCTGATCTCCATGGGCTCTCCTCCCTTGAGCAAGCAGTCTCCATCAACTCCTGGCTCTGCTCAGGTTGCGACCTAGTAGCCCCCCTCAGACGTGTTTCCTCAAAACGCACCAATGAAGCCAATCGCTGGTTCAATCAGGATCTTAAAGACCTAAAACTCAATCTCCGGCGAGCAGAACGCTCATGGAGGCAAGCCTACTGCCCAGTCCTAAGGAAACAGTATATTTCGCTTCTGACCCAGTACAAAAAATCCATCCTAGCAACCAAGAAAGCTTCTAAAATCCTAGCCGCAGAGAATCAGTCCAAAGTAATTTTTACCATCGTTCACGATCTTGCTTACTCCGATAGGGCTTCCTTGAAACCTTCCCCATCCCAGCACCTCTGCAACTCCCTCAACACTTTTTTTCTCGACAAAATCTCCATCATCAAAGCCAATATTCCTCTGCCCTCCCCCTCCTTTGCAATTCCTTTATGCCCCCCCAACTCAGCTCGTCTTGACTCATTTCCACCTCTTACAGTAAACTCTTTCCTTTCCATTCTACCAATGATCAAGTCCGGCTCTCCCTTCGATCCTTGTCCTGCACCCATCCTGAAACAGATCTACTCGGTCTGGACTTCACCCCCCCTTACCCTCCTGAACAGTTCACTATCTCAAGGCACCGTAATCCCCTCCCTCAAAACAGCTGTCATCCTACCTATCCTAAAAAAACCCGGAGCAGACCCAACCTCACTTGTCAACTATCGTCCCATCTCCCTCCTTCCATTTCTGGTGAAAGTCCTAGAGCGCCACGTAACCAAGACGCTCAGCACTTTTGTGGAGGAAAATAAGATATTGGCCACTAGGCAGGCAGGGTTCCGTCCATCTCACTCAACCGAGTCCGTGGCCCTCTCGGTCTTGGACACCCTCAGGGAGGGCATGGACAACAATCACCCCCAGGCCCTGGTCCTCCTCGATCTCTCCGCCGCCTTTGACACGGTTGACCACTCCATCCTACTATCCCGTGTCAGGGCGGCGGGCATCGGAGGCGTTGCCCTGGTCTGGCTGTCCTCCTTTCTGAGCGGCCGCTCCCAAGCGGTGCACCTGGGAGACTTTGCAGCAGACTTCCAGGCGGTCAAATGCGGGGTCCCCCAGGGCTCCTCGCTATCCCCGCTACTATTCAACCTGTATATCGCCCCCCTCATCTTTGCTCTCCAACAGCTGGAGGTCTCTGTCTTTAATTACGCGGATGACCTCCAGCTGATATTCTCCCTATCTCCTTCCCCACAGTCTATAGTCAATTTTCAATCTACCATGACCTTTATCCGGGACTGGATGAACCACAACCACCTGAAGCTCAACCCCGATAAAACGGAGTTGGTGCTGACTGGTGGTTGCTCCAGCCCCTGGACCCCCCTCTTCTGGCCACCCTCTTTGGGCTCTCCACCGACCCCATCTCCCTCTGTAAAAACCTTTGGATTTAAACTAGATTGCCAACTCTCACTTCACTCCCAGGTCAGTTCGGTGGTGTCCTCATCTTTCCACTCCCTCCGCACCATCCGTAAAGTCTCCCGGTTTTTCTCCTATTCAGCTCTCAAACTTATAGTTCTTGCCATGGTCATCTCCCGCCTGGACTACGGCAATGCCCTTTATTGTGGCATGCCCACGTACAGTTTGCGTCGCTTTCAATTAGTACAAAATCAGGCGGCCAGGCTGGTTTTTAACCTACCCAAGTCCCACCATGTCACCCCTCTTCTCAAGACTCTACACTGGCTCCCCATCCGCGAACGCGCCCAGTTCAAACTAGGATGTATCATTTTCAACGCTCGGGTTGGATCAGCCTCGGCCTTCATCACCTCCGAAATTCATCACTACGTTTCCCCAAGGGAGCTGCGCTCCTCTACCCAACATCTCCTCCAAGTCCCCCGTTTCAAGCGTAAAAAGTGGGGTGGATCCAAATTTTCCACTCTCGCCCCCACTTTCTGGAACTCCCTCCCGGATCACCTGAGATCCTGCCCTCAATACTCACTTTTTCGCAAACCTTTAAAGACTTTTCTCTTCACTCAGGCTTTTCCCTCCTAAATTCCCCCCTCTTCTTTCCTCCCGTTCCTGAAGCCTCAGGGGCTCAGTTCATGAAACCGCTCGGTGTACGCGCGCTTAACAAATATTTTAAACTCAAACTCACTGCGAGTTCTTAGTGAGGCCTATATGTTGTTGATAAATGCGTAGCTCAGTACCTTCCTCTGCAGTGGTATGGCGCTGTCATAATCGAACCTGAAGCTGGCCTTAAAGTTTGAATCAAAACAGAGCACTGGCCTTCTTCCTCAGGGCGACAGTAGGTGTCATCCAATCTCCCTCTCCAGTGTGTGCAAAAGAGCGGATTAACTGCCCCAGCAGGTATTTTTCAATCACTCCATTCGGCCTCGGTTCATCCCAGGCCAGCAGAAAAGAAGCCGGAAGGGGCACCATACAAATCCAATACAAGTCCAATACTCCCCGCATCAGATGGCCGGTTGGGAATCACTTATGCTCTACCAGCCAGCACTAGAACGTTGCTCCAGTAGGAATAGTGTGGGATGTGGTGGACCCCCGATCTCTGTTTACCCTCTGCGATTCATGCCAAATTCCGAGTCAAGGGGATGAGGGCTCGGATCAACACCAACAATGGTCTCAAAATGAGGCAGGCATAGCTCGGTAGCACGAAGGGCACTGCAGGATAGGCAATGCTCGCGTCTGGGGTTCCTCATTCTCCCGGTCTCCAGAGTGCAATGTCGGGGCACCTTCTTCAGTAACTGTGCCGGGAACGCACCATGACACCTCTCAGCTGCGCGCCAGATGCCACGCATTGATGGGAGACCAATGCCCATTTTCAAAATGGCTTAGTGCGTACCTCTTCAGCTTCATCAAACCCTCCATCACGGTCCGACTGGCTCAGGCGCCGGCAACAGAAGGGAGAGTTGGCCAGCAGCAGCAGGTAAAGCAGGCTCGTGACACCCGTAGCTCTCCAGCCTAGAGCATGCTCACCCTCCCCGCACAGATCCTGCAGCTCTCTCGGGCACCGTAGACGGACCCAAGTCTTTTCCACCAGCCTCTGCATCACAACGCATGGGCACAGCAGCTCTGCTTTCCGCAGTACTCTGGAGTCCCCGAGAGGGCCGGCAGCCCTGCTGACCTCCGGATAGCTTACCAAACCACCTCAGGTCTAACCATGGGTGGAAAATCCGTTTCGCTCGCGGATTTTGTGGATTTTCGGTAAAATCCGCAAATCCGCGAGCAGCGGATTTTGCTCGCACTGTTCGCACTGTTCGCGTGAGTTCGCGCCCCGCGAATAAGTGCAAAATTGCAGAAATACGATCTTAGCAAAACTGAAAGTAACTACTTACCAGGTTCAAAAGTTCAGGCTCATCATTAGTAGCCATTTCCTGTAGTGCTTCCTGAGGGGCCCCTCCAGAGTTCAGTTGCCAGTTGAAACTATTATGTGACCCTGCTCTGAACCTCAGAATAGTTACATATATGCCACAAAGGTCCTGAATTACAGCTAAGGGAGACAAGCAGGAGCCAGGCTGGAAGTTCAAATCCATTAATCAGCCCCTAATGCATTATTGTCAGTTGGGGCAGGGCAGGTGTTGTAACTAATTTTGCAACAATGAAAGCACTTAGCAAGTGCAAAAGATCACTAATCAGGAAGCACTAAGGAAGCAGGTGCCAGCTAAAAAAATATTCTGTGACACATTAATCAGCCCCAAATTAATTCAGGTCACTTGAGGCAGGGAAGGTGTGCTTGCGTTGCCACAATAATGTACACTGACTGGACAACCAGAGGGTGCTGTGATGAAACAGAGGGTGGCATGGGTGGGCCAGAGGGTGGCATGAGTAGTCAGAGAGTGGCAGTGGTGACAGAGAGTGGCAGTGATGAAGAAGAGTGTCCCAAACAGGCTGGACACGTAGAAACAGCAAGTTCGCGAAACTTGCGACCCGACAGGTAAGTTCGCAATTTGCGACATTGTAAAAAACCCTCGCGAACTGGCAGAAACCCGCGCAAACACAAAAAAAAAAAAAATCCGCAAATTCGCGAGAATTCGCGGATTTTGCGGATTGCGAGTTCGCAAATCCGCAAAATTCGCGAACGCGAGATTCGCAAAATTCGCCCATGCTTACTCAGGTCTCGCCTCGCTGGCTTGTAAAGGGTGCAGTTGGTTCGATTTAGTCTCCACCTCAAGCTGCGACATCGGGCCCAGCTGCAGATCCCTGGCGCCCGGCCAAGTCACTTTTCTCCGCCTCACATCATCCCTGGGCACCGCACAGCTCCAGAGAGTGACTCAAAATGGGCAGCGCAGTGTCTGCTTCAAGTGCTACTGTTTTTTAACCTTTAACTGCCAGGATTAATGCAAGATCGTTGACGTATCTTTTGATAGTTGGGCGGAGCTCTCAGTTTACACCGCCATCTTGGGCATAGTCAAGCTCCGCCCCCGCCCAGCCCCTTTGTCATTCCTTTATCTTCATTGAGTCTAAATGAGGTACAACTACATGAGCTGATGGCCCCAATGCATAGACACATCCTTGGATCACTTTGTGCACTCAGACTATGGTGATTGGCCTATGTATTGCAAATCCTTCACTTCTTCTAAGCCCAAATTACAGACAGGAAGCTTGAAGCATTAAATAGCGTGATCAAGCATGCTCAATCCACAGTGGTCATGTCAGAAGTGCCAGAAAGACCGCAGGGGTCTTGCCTTTGCCTTCTCATTCTGAATAAACTGACTACTTTGCCTCAAACCATGGAAGTCATGATTTAGGACCCCAGATCGCAGTATCCAGCATTTAACTCTCCAACAAGGGTGAATTCACTGCAAAACATTGCCAATTAGGCAGACAATCAACAAGCAGTGCAAAAGGACTTCCCAAACCCGGTGGCAACAGATTCCAAGACAATCATCTCTCCACTCCCCAGGAAAGAAGATCATTCCATAACAACTGTTGTTCCTTTGCAGATTCATCCTAAGTCCATCAATAACCTCCCTACCAAGTAACACATCCTTGGTAAAGCTGAGAAAACTGACCCGCAAACAATTGAGAAAACATTGTAACAAGCTCATCATGGCACCTACCCAAGCAAGGCAAGAGATGGTATATCCGATGTCAATGAAAACCCAACAAGACAGAATTACACGCCTCCCCGAACACATAGCTCCAGCTATAGGAACATCTTTGAACATCTCAGCCTTAGAAGACACCATGTCCAACCAATCTCTTGCTCAAGCCCTCCCTGAAATAGCTACATACAGCTCATCCTCTGGCAGTGTTCAAGAATCTGTTCCTGCCAAGGAACCAGGCCAAGGTCTCTCTGCTCCCCAGAGAAGAAACCCATTAGGCACCGCCAAGATTCTCAGCACATCTAGAATGCAAAAATTTGACCAACAGAACATCTGCAAGCAAGCTAATACCAAGAACCACATACAACTTGGCTCTAATCAGGAAACTTTGTCTAACTTTCCCACAGGAGACCTCCAGTTCGAATCCTGACAGACATATCTCTTGCAAAATCGTTCTCCTCTTGCGAAGCTGAATCTTTGGGACCCTCACAATTGCCCATCTGATTGCTCTTGTCCTAACAAGCTAATCCTCATACCAGAATACCGAACAAGGGGTCCCAAAACATTCTAAACCTGGGAAACATCATTATGCTGTTTCAATTGATCCCATACTTAAAACACATAAAATCCACTGACATTTGTCAATAGAGTTTCTATAACCTCTCAGGGTCCAAGGATCCAAACCCACCCATGTTACATTTCCATCTCATACATGGGTAGAAGCAATCTTGGCACAGGCAGCACTACCAGACGGCTGAGAATAGTGCCAAAAAGAGTGAAGGCAAAAGGATACCCAAACATGCTTACCCACAGGTCAATCTTCCTACATACTCAGTATTAAAAACTGTACAAGGAGCAAAAGGTCTTAAAAACTCAAACGTCCATCCTAATGACTGGAACTGGTAGCCAATCTGCCTCCAGGCCGCAAACACGCAGACAAAGCGACAACAGCCCTGACAGCCAACGAACATCCATGGTAAAGTTAGAATTATGCTCATGGAACATTTACAGCCTCATCAAAAACTTGAAGACAGGGATATTGCTACATTTTTGAGTCATTTTGACCTTCTTATCCTGCGTGAAACTTGGGCACAAAGTACAGTCCCCTTACAGGCTACATTGAATATCAGAAGCCAGCTATTAAAGTAAACAGTTATGGTCAGTCAATGGGCAGCCTAACAGTCTACATCTCTACATCATTGCACTGTATGGCGGAGGAGATTCACCTGAAACAATCATGGGTGCAACTAATCAATTTCTGCACATCCTACTCGGGCACGGCCAGTATTGGTAAGAGCTTTGGGGCGGGTTCAGGGTGGTGGGAGGTAGTGGACAGATGACGGAATAGGGAAAATGAAATACAAAAAATAAAACCACTTACCTTGCGCTGGCCACATCGCCGGCTCAACGTCTGTCCACTTCCCCCTCTCCCTGCTCTGCCTGCACCACCACTTCGCTGCTCTTACCTGTACCTGACATTACTGCAACGAGAAGCGCTCTCTCCTTTTTATCAATGTCGATATAAATCCCATCAGATCAGGAAAGAAAGTCAAACTAAGATTTGGTTTGGTGAAGTAGTGTGGCTCACTGGTTAGAGGCGGCAGACCCGAGAGCAGAGGACTGCCCGGGACCAGGGTTCGATTCCCGGCGCGGCAAGTTTCTGGACCAGGGTCAGCGGACTCGATAATTCTCTCGCCTCGGTGCCCACTCTGATCAGCGATCACACTCGGCAACTCTGGGCATTAGCTTGCCTCATCTTCACTAACGGCCCCACCAGACCGCCGGGGATGCCTGGTCTCACCCTGGAGATACCCGTTAAGGGACCATCTCTCAGGGAAGCCAGGAAGGGTTTCGCAGCGGTCGAAGCGCCTTGAGACCCCACGGGTAAGTAGTGCGCTATATAAATGCCAATACATTTACAATACATTTACAATAATAACAGAGCTTAAGATAAAATTCCGCTGGTAAACATCATCCTATCTGGTGATTTCAATACAAACCTGCAAAAATGGTTGAGAGGGTAACGACTTGTACATTACATGCGATATTGCACTGTAAAGTCTGCCTGTTAAAACCCGCTGAAACAAATTTGTGGAGACCTCCTTGCCAGACTACAAACTCTTGGGTACTAGGGGGCATATTACCAACAACCAGCGATATTTATCGCTAAGTAGGCTTAGCTGCAATTTTCTTATCGCCGCGCATCGCCGGAAATGATCATTGAGATAACGTGCTATTAGCAACGTTTATCTCAAAAGCGATAATATTTCCTCCGATAACTGCGAAATCCGTGAATATCGCTGAGAATACAGCGATATTCACGCATTATCGCTAACAGGGTCTTAGCCATTATATCCACCACACATTGAATATAATGGCTAAGAACTGGTCTGAGCAGGCATTAGTTTTTGGAGATATTTGCGCTTAGCGCGACTATTTCCATTGCTAAGCCTGCCTTGCTAATAGGCGATAGGGATGTTAGCGACTGCTTTCAGTCACTAACAGGTTGGGTACGCCCACTTTGCATGTCATTAGCGATAAATATCGCTGACTTGCAAAGTGGGCCCCAAACCGCTCACTATCGCCTACAAGCTGTCGCTAACTACTGTTAGCGTCAGCTTGCTAATAGGGCGATAGAATTATCACCGCTTAGCGGCTGAAAACGGCTGCTAAAGCGGCGATAATAACATAGCGCCCGCCTCGGTAATATGCCTCCAAGGTTCCTCAATTGACGCTTTAGCAGAAATATGCCTCCCATCTGGCAGCGAGCATCAGAAAAGTTCATTTCTTATATGGACTTCACTATATGTTCAGTCCCCTTTTTCAGGTATATTTATAATTTCTCCCTAGAGGCTCGTATTGACAGTGACCACAGACTGCAGCAAATCCATCTTGCCATCTGTCGAAATTGGAAGCTTCTCCCTTCACCAAATTCTAGTGCGCATACAGAACACCTTAAATAGCTAAAATGGAAGACTGACGTCAGCCCTGAGGGTCTGTCTTGTGTTAGAGCACAATACAAAGCAATTGTATTTCAAACAAGTTCTCCTATTAGACTATGGTCACTCTTTATAAGCCATATCCTTCAGAACTTTCAAGCCACTTCCCATCCCCACACATAGTCATCTGATCTCCCTGCCAAACTCGAACTAACCAGGCCCTAGAAGACCTTGAAAAGCAAAGTGAACTGCAATATGTGCGTCGCTTACAGCATCCTTCCTCTCCAACTGCGAAATCTAAATGAAAAAATGCTAGGGCCAATCTGGCACTCTCGAGAAAAAGACCCAACGCCTTCTGTTTGTGAGAAGAAAAAAGTGCCAAACAATTCTGGTTGATGGTTAACCAAGTAACAATTGGAGACAAGAGAGTATTAAAGCACATATGTCATAAATTGCTCTGGTCTCATTTTTGACTTTACACTTCTCAATTGACATCACAACTGGAGCTCCACCACCTCCCAATCAGCCGTCAAGTGATGATCCTGTCTCTCCAGAAGTAACAAAGATACCTGAAACTGACATGCCAGGCTAATGTTCAGTGAATGAAATCTTAGAATTATGTACCACTAGCACATTAGAAGAATGCTGTGGATTGAAACTTGCAAGACTGAGGAAAGATGGGGCACCCACTACAAATGGGCTTCCGCTAGCCCTTTTTACATCTGATTCCACATTCTGGTTTAAGGCATTGTTACCTCAGGTTTGGATTCTGCTTGCCATCAAACAGTATTCCAGACTCCTGGAGAGGATCTATCATTAAGCACATTTTTAAAGGAGGCACGTAATCTGAACCTCGCCAATACCACCTCAATGCTCTAATCCACCACAATGCCAGGCTCTTTGCTAGCCTTCTCCTTGATAACTTTAAAGCATAGGCTGATAAAGCCACATCATCCCTAGAAACCAGTGTTGTTTCTGAGACAATGCGGGAAAGAATTACATGGTACAAGCCCACTAGACTCCTTTGTTCCTCCAGTGTGAGTCTGGCAACAACTACCAGGTTCAAGAAATCCAGGATGTGAGGCAGGGCTTTTTGCACGGTAGCATCCCGGCTGTGGAACGGACTGCCCCAGAACATCGGGCAAGCCGAATCTCTGATATGTTTCAGAAGGAGCCTAAAGACCTGGCTATTTGCTAAAATCTGAGACTCCGGTGCCCATTACTCAGCCCTGCTATCTGCCGTTTCCATCTGATTAGGTTTTTCTAAAGCGCCAGGATACCCCTAGGGTGGCAGTCTGCGCTATATAAGAACAACATACAATACAATACAATACAACTGTGGCACTTCTTCAAACCTGATGATGTTGTCCTTTATGTGCAACAAACCTCTCAGACGTGGATCCGCCCTTTACTCCTGCTGTGTAGACTTCAAAGCTGCATTTGATTGTATTCCCAGAGGCCCCCTGTGGTACACATTGCAGAGCTGGGGTCTCCCGGTTGGCCTATTGAGACCAATTGAGCAGCTGTATACAAACACCTGGGTGTAGGTCAAACTAGGGGATGATTCATGCATCTAAAGGAATATCCCCACACATACAGGATTGAAGTACGGATGCGTGCTCATTCCTTTTCTCTTTAACTTATGTGTTGCTGATCTGATGGAGACCCTTGAAAAAATGAACTGACACCCACCCAAACTGGGAGGCCATCGCATGACCCATCTGCTCTATGCAGATGGCCATGTGCTGCTCATCCAAACCAAGAATGGCCTACAGTACCAATTAACCACCTTACACGCTCATACCATAAGGATCAGGTTTGAGAAAAACTGTGCAGGAACCATGATGGCCAAATTCGGGCGTAAAACTGCAGATGAGACAGGTGGCATCTCAATGGTGAATGGCTCAATGAAAAAGTCCTGAGCATAAATATCTGGGCATTTACCTAGACAACCAAGATTTGTTCAAATTCCATCGGCGTATCATAAAAAGTAAAGGTAGCAGCCTTATGTTTGCCCTTAATTCTGTTGCACAGAAATTGCTAGGCTTGCTAGGCCCAAGCCTAGACCCCCTTTTCCAGATGATGAAAGCAAAGCTCATTCCTTTCCTTATCCTATGGAAACGAAATTGCCCTGGGCAGGGAGGCCACCACACTGGTTATTCACTCAAATCATAATAATGAAGCCACCCTTCATCTGTCAAAGAAAGAGTTATTTTTAACCTTCTGTCACACTCTTAGACCTGCTTTGCAAGAATGTATGCACCGCTTATTCTGGATCTAGATAGCAGGCACAGGCTCCACCTTGACCTACAAGTGGTACCTCAATGACAAAGTAATGGAACTCTCACTCGCAGAGGCAAGGGGCAAGCACCTCACACAGCAATCATTTAAAAAGCTTACCTCAATCCATGCAAAAAAGCTGTTAAGGATACAGGATATGTCAAATCTGAGCAAGCATGTCGTAATTTGACAATGGCCGAGTTAGCGCTTAGCTGTGCTACACGTTTTCCCCTTAACTTGACTATACTTAGAAATGCCATTTTGTAAATTGTGGCGGCCATTTTAGAGAATGAGCAGCCTCGTGGTCAGCATGCCCTTTAGTCCGTTGTCCGTGCAACTGACCACTCGATTCTGCCCAGCAACAGGCTATTTTTAGCTACGGTCAAGCCTGCTCATGCGCAGTTCCAACTGACCAGTCACCCCTCAGGAATGTGCCGCCAAAATGACCAGTGAGGTTGTAACCCCTCCCATGAGTTGGCTGTGCTCCAAAAATGACCATATATCTACATAATCCCTGCAACCTTTTGCCGCCTATTTTGTTTTATTGCCTGTAAACTGTATAAAAGAGGGACTCACACCAACTTTCGGTGTGATACTTCTTGCATTACCGAAGGGTGCTGTAGGAATGTACCACCACCCCATGGGGTCTTAATAAACTTGTTCTTTGTACTTTTCAATTTCCGTGCCAAAGGTTCTTTCAATGTAAGTGGGTTATCTTCGGAACATGTAGGCCTTGGGAACCCGATACTACAAATTGGCGACCACGAAGGGACTCATCGGCGACTCGGATGCCCGAAGGAGAGGTCGTGACGAAGGTTTGGAAATTCGCCATGGACGCGCGCGCTGCCAATGAGTGACCCGAGTCTTGGCACCCACGGTGTTTCTTCCTTTCCTTCCGATCTGACCTTCCAGGTGGCGCCGGTCTCCGACTGAGTTCTTGATCGTCTGCGTTGCTGGATAAGTGCTGTTTGGCTGATTCGATTAAAGACCTTGGCAGTTGGAATCTGGACCTTTGAGATTTGGGTAAGATTTGTGATCGGTAAGGTAGTCTGCGGACGCTTACTGAAGTTCTATGATTTGTGACCAGTAAGGTAGTCCTCGGACGCTTGCCGAAGTTCTATGAATTGTGTCTATGATTTGAGTTAGCTAACATTTGTGACTTTGTGACCTTTGTGATCTTTGAATTATATGTGTAGTGCACTTCACATAGGCAGGCATGTAGAGATGTTTCTCTAATTTTGGTTTTTTCCTTCTGAGCGGCACATTTGTGTGAAGTACTGTAAGTGCCAGTTTATACGGTATCACGCTTTCGTGATACTTTTTGAACATGCCTGTTTTAAGCACACTCCGAGGGATGTGCTGTCTTGGAAATGGTACCACAATTAGGTTAGCGGAATCACAGCCGGCTCCCCCAGAAGGAACTCCGAATCGTGAAATGTATATCAAATTTGGCCTTCCCCCTATCATGTATAGCAAATTATGGCATAAATACACAAAAACTGATCCTGAATTGCAATGGCCACTACATGGGTCGTTCGATTTGCGAAAGGTTCAATTTGTGGAGCAGTGTCTGTTTCAACGTAGGTCTAGACAGAATATGTTTGATTGTGTACGAATGTGGGAGAAAGCGGTGCGTGAACGTATGAAATGTGAAATTGCCTTGGCGGACAAAGAGCAGCGCAAGGCTGCTCGAGATAAGGCTTTACAGCTTGAGGAAAAGGAAGCGCAGGAGAAGAAAGAAAGGGAGGAACGGCAACGTAACTTACAAACGGCCGGTCAATTTCCTATTCGTCGTCCGCTTTATCCTGTCCTTAATAATGAAATTGATGATTTTTCGTTACTAGATCGTTCTCCGCCTCCGTATGTCCATCCCACGGCTCCGTCTGAGGATTCCGGTGACGAAGGTCGGGATAAGTCGGATGGAAAGGACAGATCGAGTGTCAGGTTATCTGCGGACAGAGCCGCGGAGTTGCGTGGTCTTGCTAGAAAATTAAATTTGAATCATATAACTGTAGCAACGGTTTTAGCTGAAAAGAATTTGTGGTCCGACCGAGAATTAATGTGTTTTATCACTACTTTAGCGGAAGAGGTTGTTGTTCGCTTCCGTAAATATTCAGACCCTTTAGAACCAAAAGCTGTGTCAGTTTATTGTGAGAATTTGGATAAAGGTTTATTTGCTCTTTCAGATACTGATGACCTTTTCAAGCGACTACTTCATATGCGGGATGAGGCGACCAGACTGCGGGATGAAAAGAAAGATGCTACGGGGTCCGCGTCGGGGTCAACGGAGAAATCCAAAGAGTGTCCTCTTTGGGGTTCAGATAAGACTACCAAAATGCATGTTATGCCTATGCGTGAAGCTGCGCCTTTGTATGTTCCTCCGAAGGGAGAGGGTACGGATGACGATAAAATGTCAAAGGATGCGAAGGGGTACTTTATATATAATTGGGTATATACGCCTTGGAATAGATCAGATGTTATGGCGTTAAAGAACTCCCTGCCCGATCTTCGTAAAAATCCAGCCGCGTTCTATGAAGGGGTTGAGGGGGCCATTTCTTCTTGTGTAATGACGCTTGTGGATATAGAGCTCTTCTTTGGGTTAATTCTCCCCCCTGATATGTGGAGGTTGATTCGTAAAACTAATGATCAAACGACTTTTGGGGCTAATTGGAAGGACTTAGAACAGGCTGACTTACAAAGGGAACCTGCATGTAAACCGTGTGCATGGATTCTAGATCTCCCGGCGGCTATTTTGACTAAATTGAAAACTTTGGTACCCCCTAAAAAGATCGATTGGACCATGTTGGCTTCATGCAAACAGAAGCCAGATGAATCGGTATCTGATTTCTTTACACGCTTTGAAGAAGCTTTTCATGATTACAGTGGGCAATCATTAACAGACGATACGGGTAGGCATCTGTTTGTCGATAAGTATGTGGCCAGTCTCCTACCGGAGTTTGCGAAACGATTGAAAATGAGTGAAAGCTCCTGGACCACGGCGACCCCTGCATCTTTGTTAACTATGGCTCAGTATTATGAGCGGCAGGAATTGGAGGCTAAAGAAAGTGTTGATAAGAAGGCGAAAGAATTGAAAACGAAGGTGATGTTGGCACAGGTTCGTGGAACGCAATCTAGAGGGAATGATAGAGGTAGACGAGGAGGGGGTAATGCGTCGTACGGGCGTACGGATATAGCGGAGGATCAATGTGCTTATTGTAAAGAGTTTGGGCATTGGGCTGATGATTGTCCGGTACTTCGTGAGCAACGTAGTCAGCGTGGTCGAGGAGGTGGAAGGGCAAGGAACAGTTATTCGGGGGCGAGAGGCGGCGGAGGTGATCGTGGTAGGTTTAAAGAGAGGGGCCGTGGCCAGGATGAGCGTAATACATTTGATAGACGGAACCAGTATCAGATATCGGAGGGTGAGAATGTGGAGCATCAGGATTATGTGCATGCATAGGACTGCGTAGGATGGGGTACGGAATCAGTTGAAGTGCCAGTAGATCAGAGTGGTCCATATGTATCAGCGGGTATCTTGGGTTCTACTGATCAGTTTCTAGTTGACACAGGGGCTACTCGTAGCGCTTTGTCTAAAAACTTGGTTCCGGGGGCTCCCCTGTCTGGCGACATGATTACATGTATTGGGTTTGATGGCACACCCACTCCTAGCCCATTATCGAAGCCCCTTGCACTTTGTCTCGATACATTTTTCAGTTTTGGTAAATTTTTGTTGTCACCTTATACCCCAGATAATATTCTGGGCATTGATTTGCTTAAATATTTTCGAGCAACAATACGTTGCGCTCCGGAGGGAGTGCGAGTTATTTTGAATGATAACTATCCAGATTCAGACAGATTTTTTACTATACAAGAATGTGAAGCATTAGCCTCTCTCCCTCATACGTTGTGGGCGACCTCGGATACGGATGTGGGACAGATGCTCATTCCACCCATTCGCATTACTGTAAAGGAGGGAGTACTTTTGCCACGTGTCCCACAGTATAAGATCTCCAGGGAAGGAGAAATTGCCCTGACACACATTGTTCAGGATTTGATCATTGCAGGGGTAGTGGAGGAAGTCCCCTATAATGTTTGCAATAGTCCTATTCTCCCGATCCTTAAGAAAGATACTGACGACAAAGTCTATCGATTTATTATTGATTTGAGAGAAATTAACAAAATTGTCATCCCCCAATACCCGGTGGTGTCTGATATCACGACATTACTTACATTGGTCCCCCCAACGGCGTCGACCTTTAGTGTCATTGACCTGAAAAACGCGTTCTTCTCCATTCCTATCCATCCTGACAGCAGATACTTATTCGGCTTTACGTTAAATAATAAATCGTATAGATTTTGTCGTGTTCCTCAAGGTTACACTGAGAGTCCGAGTATCTACAGCCAGGCTTTAAAAAGACAGCTTGATTCCTTTCAATTGCAATCTGGAGTGGCCCTTATTCAGTATGTCGACGATCTTTTGTTGGCTGCTGATACTTATGCTCAATGCGAGGAGAGTACGCTTGCTTTGCTTTCCTTTTTGGCTCAAAATAATCATAAAGTTTCGAAGAAAAAGCTCCAATACTGTAGACCCAAGGTGACCTACCTCGGTCATCTTTTGTCTAAGGAGGGGCGTGCATTAACATCGGATCAAATCCAGGCAATTTTAGATACACCAGTCCCCCGTACACAAAGAGATGTACGTGCCTTCATAGGATTAACGTCCTTTTGTAGACAGTGGATCATGGGGTTTTCGCACATTATAAAACCTTTGTTAGCATTGCTGTCCAAAACTACACCAATGCCCCTTGAATGGACAGATGAATGTCAAAATGCTTTTGATCAACTGAGACAAGCCCTTTGCTCTGCACCCGTGTTAGGTACACCAGATTACACAAAGATTTTCACATTGTACGTACATGAGAAAGATGGGTGCGCGTTATCAGTGTTAGTGCAAGCACACGGGGACAAACAAAGGCCATGTGCATACTTCTCGGCGGTCCTTGACCCTGTAGCACGTGGGTTACCTGGGTGTTTTCGAGCAGTTGCAGCAACAGCGGTAGCTATACGACAGAGTGAGGGAATAGTTTTATCGCACAAATTGTTGGTGTTAGTTCCCCATGCAGTTGATGCACTGTTGAATCAGACGAAAACCCAGTATCTTACGAGTGCACGTTTGACAGGATATGAGCTTACACTTCTGGCGCCACATATCACACTGAAAAGATGTGCTACTCTGAACCCTGCCACTTTATTGCCCTATCCGGTTGAGGAGGGTCAGGAAGAAAAACATCATGACTGTGTTTTCCTGACTGAGGAACAGACAAAGGGTCGTGTCGACTTACAGGATATGCCACTTCCAGATGTGGATGGGGAACTGTGGGTCGATGGATCATGTTTGAGACTGCCAGATGGCACGACTTCCGCAGCATACGCAATCACGACACTTAAGACAGTGGTAGAAACAGCACGAATACCACAAAAATCGGCTCAGGCAGCAGAGCTGATAGCTTTGACGAGAGCCTGCGAATTGAGTACTGGCCTATGTGTGAACATCTACACAGACAGCCGGTACGCCTTCGGAGTAGCGCACGACTTCGGGCTACTCTGGAGGGAACGTGGGTTTTTGACTTCTCATGGAGTACACATTATGCACGGAGAATTGGTGCGTGATCTCCTAAACGCGTTGCTTTGTCCAAAGAAAGTAGCGATTATTAAATGCAGTGCCCATAAAAAGATCACTGATAAAGTGGGTCAAGGAAATGCCTTTGCCGACAGCATAGCGAGGCAAACAGCTATGTCCCGAACTGACTCCCCCATGTATGTAACAAAATCACAAGCTGAGCGATGGTACGATGCTAGAGCAGAAATACTAGATATCCAGAAATCAGCAACTGAAGCAGAACTTGCGGCATGGGCAGTAGATGGGGCGCTAGATGATGAGGGCTGTTGGAGAAGCAAAGACATGGAGAGATGGAAATTGCCTGCAGCTTACTTGCAAGCGATGGTTCAGATGACACACGGATTAGCACATGTGGGAGCTCTTGCGATCACTCGATTGTTATCACGAGTTTGGGAGCATCCCGAGATTGCCAATACAGCCAAGAGAGTAGTGCAGACCTGTCTGATATGTTTGCAGCACAATCCTGCGAAAGGGACCCATACTCCAAAAGGAGGGTTCGTTCCACCGTCTGCACCATTCGAGGTACTCCAAATGGATTACATCCAGCTTGAACGTTGCAATAACCTTAAGTATGTCCTAGTGGTGGTGTGCGCTTTTAGTAAATGGGTTGAGGCCTTCCCCACAAAAGATAATACAGCTTTGACAACAGCTAAGGTTTTGCTCAAGGAGTACTTCCCTCGATTTGGAGTTTGCAAATTTTTGTGGAGCGATAATGGGCCTCATTTTGTTGGAAAAATTGTGGAGTATGTGCTGAAGGGGTTGGGGATCCAGCAGAAGTTTCATGCTGTGTTCCACCCTCAGTCAGCAGGTCTTGTCGAACGGTACAATGCCACGTTGAAACTAAAACGGGCTAAGATTGTAGCATCTACGTCATTGAAGTGGCAGGATGCTTTACCGTTAGCATTGCTCTCTCTCAGATCAGTGCCCCACTCTCGAACAGGCCTCACACCATATGAAGTGGTGTTTGGAAGGCCTATGAATATTTGGGGGGTGCCCAAGCCGCGATTGATACATGATGTGCCTTGTATAATGATGAATTACTATTTGGCACGATTAACAAATGATTTGCTTTCTATTCATCAACAGGTTCGAGAAGCGCTCCCTGACAATTCCACTGGAGAGGCTCATAATCTCCGTCCTGGGGATTATGTTATGATTAAGTCGTTTGAGAGGACGAACAGCTTGGAACCGAGGTGGCGAGGCCCCGAGCAGGTCCTCTTGGCGACTCGAACAGCTGTACGATTGACCAACAGAAAGCGGTGGATACACCCAACTCACTGGCGGCGTGTCTCTCCGGACCTGGTGAATCCTGCTGTGCTGACTGATTATAAGGAGATTCTGGAAAAAGAAAAGAGCCCAGCTGTGACGTCGGCTGAAGTCGAGGGAGCCTTCCCGGACCACACTGCTTCTGGACGACAACGGTACGATCTGCGGCCACGATAAAGAGAAGATTTTTTTGGTTTTCGAGACTGGTTGGTTACCGCTCTGGGGTTTGTGAACCTTTATTTCTCAGTCTAAACAGTCTTCTAACTTATTACATACAACTGGTTATAAGGAACACTTCTATAAAACGTATATTTTCAGTTCTATGATCAATAATACTTTGAATTATGACAACAGTAATCCATATCATGTGAAATTGTAAAGGCACGTATTCTTTCTCAGTGAACTGCCATGAGACCTATACATTTCTACGTTTAGCAACATTACATTCTCCTCTGCAACAGCCACATAACATGGAATTTAATAACATTCTAACATCTCTAAACACTCCTACATTAGCTTTTCATACTGATATATGCACTCTGTATTAATTAAACACTCTTATATGTATGCACTCTATAAATTCGACACTCTTATATGTTCCTTTAACTAGACTGGTGCAACATGCTTGTAAATATGGTGCACCTCTACATTTTACTTGATTTGCGCTCTCTCAAAAGTGTGCAACAAATTTTTACAAAATACTAGCAGGACACTGCTTTAAGCCAAAAGATTTCTCTAGAAAAAATATTTTCCGTGCAAACGAGTCTCTTGCATTAAAACAACACACAAACATTTGTCATGATGCAAAATTTCAAGTAATTTCGAGAAATTCATATCACCCGCAATTCAGGAAACACTCAAATTACTCAAGCGTAATTCACACTTCTGCAAGGCCTCGTAATTACTCTGGGCTGCACTCTAATTCCATGGTTTTTGGTTTCATCCATGCCACTACAGACTCAGACTAATCATATACAAACAAAGTGTTAGCCTTGTGTTTGAAGGGTGTGTTCTTGATCAAACTGCTTGGCCGTGTACTCTTCGACCCAGAACAAAAGCATCATTGAGTGAAGCTTTGTGAAGCTTAAGAATGTAAGGTTACACCAAACGTTCCTATCAAGGCTATGCCACTGTAAACACGTCTGTGCTGGATACTCAGTTGCCTCGTGATTGCTGTGCTACACGATCGACCTTCACAAGAAAGATTACAAAGACTTACAGCTCATTGGCAACCACTACGTCTATTACCACCGCCTCAAGGTAACCTTTACATATGTTGTATCACAACCCGACTTTCATTGAATCAATTTCGTTCCACCCAATGACAATATTGGCTTTTTTCAAATCGTAATTTTTGGTGGAAATGCACACGTGCCAGACTGAAATATGTTTTTCTTTATTAAAGTCAGTCTATTTACGCATCTGCACTTTACATATTGGATTGTTTGGCTTCTGCGTGGGGCTCGTGCAGGAAAGACAGTGGTCAAATCTACTGGCAATATTGTTAATGTTATTGTTGCAGGGGCAGATTTACAAGCCCCGTAAGTCATATTTGAGCCGCTGTTGCGTCACTTTTGAGACGCAGTGGTGGCGCAAAGCCAGTGCCATGCTGCAGGGTATTTACAACGTGACGTATCTAGGGAGATGCGTTACTTTGTAAAGCCCTGTGCCACATGTGGGTGTTCCGGCACAGGGGGGGGGGGGGTGTTCCGGCGCAGGAACGCCTCCTAAAAGTGGCTTAGTGAAATCTACAAGATTTCATTCTGTCACTTTTATGGCCATGCTGCGTCAAAACCCTGCGCCTGCTTGAAGCAGGCGTAAGGATTGACGCAGCATGTTAGGCATAGGGGCATGTCTGAACTGGGGTGGCTTGGTGAGAAAAATAACGATGGATTAAACCCAGATCTGTGACTGGGGGTGAATGTTTTGCCATTGTGCAACATTCTGTCGATCATCTTGTTTGTTTTGCATTGTGAATGCAGCGCATCCATGGTGGGCGAGAGGTGTCGGCCGTGACGCACAATCACTTGTGCTAATATGCAGGGATGCGCCAGTTATTGTAAGTCTGCCCCGCAGTATTTTAATAGAGCGCACAGCTCCCACATATGGGCTTGCCGGCGCTAAAAAGGATACGCAACGAATATGCTGCTTTAATTGAAGTGGTGTGTTTTCAACAGCTTCCTAAAGCTTAGCAGATTATTATTTGATCTGAGATGAATAGGAAGAGAGGATAATATAGTTAACTTTAGAACATAGGTTGCAAAGACGCACAGCTGCTGCCAATGATTGCACTACCGCTCCTGGCCTCTGCTATGCTCGGCAGCAGGGCTCATGCTGATCTGAAATGTAAAGGCCAGCACCAGCAATCAGCTCTTTTGTGTTGGTATGGATGACTCCAGCAGAATTAGACTGCACTAGGAGCTTTGGTATTGCAGTGTACTTCCAGAAGTCTGTCTTTGTAACAAGATTCTCTAAGCAGTGCAGAAAATACTTCCAGCAGCAATCACTTCTGGACAGTAATGGGTGAAATTTACTCTCTCTTTGCACCACGTGCATCACAAAAGTGATGCAAACCCAGGACAATGTGTTGTGTGATTTACTTTCCAGGCAAATCGTGATTTATGTTGGAAAGTTGCCGAAATAACACAAAGTAGAGCTGTAAGCTAATTTGCTCAGTGGTACTTGAGAGTGCCTGTGCAACCACCCATGGATTTTGACACACATCTCTATCTACTAACATTTGTAGACAGGGATTTGCACTAAATAAGGATGCCTCCTTGAGGTCGGTGTAACAGCACCATATCTTATTTTCCCACCATTTGGTTGCTGTGCTGCATTACTTCAAACTTTGTAAGTCCAGCCCATCTTTTTTTCCCCCCTACAATTTTCAGGATTGTCAATGATTTTATTTCCTTACACAAGTATACACACATATGTATATGTGCTTCGTTGCTCACTCGTTCATACAATCATTGCCATAGAATTACATACACTGATTTACCCATCCATACAACCCCACATTTAAATTTGCCAGACTTTGAAGAGGCAGTTTTATTGATAAAGTAGCCCTTTATATTGGGTTTGCCAAGGCTTGTTCTGTCTACAAACAATTTGCTTGGTTAACTTCAGTTCATTTAGATATCTTTCAGCAATGTAGTTAGTATATTGACCCAAAATGACCACTTTTCTGAAATGGGCAAACACCAGCTAGAACTACACTGCAACATGAGGCATCTTCTTCCTTCTTTGTGAGCTGCACACATAGAAAGAGGAAGTAACAAGTCCAAATAGAGATATTTCTAATTGTTATACCGCCCCAGGGAAGGCGTAGCATTCTGACACATTTCCAGGTGTTGCAGTATTGGTAAATCTGGGAATAATTAAGAATGCATTGGTGGATGTGTGGCAACACCTACACACCACCCATGGAATGCATTCTGAGGATGGAGTAACCAACTTGGTGATTTGCACTGCGTTGCATTACGCTAGATCTATCAAGTGACTCAATGTCACGCATGGTGGCCTTGTGTGGCTTGATAAATCCAACTTAAAGGGTGATTTGGTTTTGCACACATTACTTGTCTCAAATGCAGCCCTATGAAAAATATTCCCCTAACTGCTCTTGAAGTCTCTCCTCAGACACCGCTGGCTGCCTTGCTCTGCTGAACTTTTCTTTCTCAAACATGTATTTTGAAAAATTCTTCCAAGTCCAGAAGTAAGCACAGGCTGCTTCTACTGATTTGATTTTTGTTGTTTTAGTGTCAAATAAATTAATTAAATGTACTCTATTTGTCTCAATTAATGTAGGATTATTCATATGGCCGGGATGCCCGCCACCCCCTCCCAACACCAATTCCCCATGGGAGGAGACAGACACAAGTTTGAGCTTTTGGAAGGCGGGGGGGAGTTACCCCCCCGGCCGTATTTATTAAAATATGAAACAAAATTTAAAACTTTAAATTAAAAACGTTTCATAAATCATGTACAATTTTACTTTCATTACATTTTGATGAAGACATGTTCTTTGGCTAACCTTAACAGATCTCTAATACAAAGGTTTCCTAGCCGAGTCTAGCATCCTGAAAATGCATAACATTCTAAAATAAAATTGTACATCTTAGCATTAAGGGCCAACGGCAAGGTCTTAACCGGTGTCAGATCCCTACTACCAAACTCCCACCCTCACGGTGTGAGTGGCGCATGCGCAGAGGACTTTACCCTGGTTGCCAACTGTAACTTCCCTTGTCGTGGGGGCCCCCTTTCACTCAACACCATCTTAAAGGTCGTCCGAGTTCCCGTGTGAGGTATCTGTAAGAAGGACAGCGTGGACTCCCCCTCTTCCCCACACTCTCTATCCGCCGGAGCTGATATCCGGCCCCCGGGAAATTCGTAGGAGGGGCATATAGCCGTATCCCCCCTGGGAGGGGCCTATGGCCGTCTCCCTCTAGGCGACCCATCCGTAGTGGGTGCCGCCTCCCTGTGGGAGGGGCCAATGGCCACCTCCCCCCGGGCGCTCCCATCCATACTGGGTGGCGCCCCCCTTAGGGTCCTTGAAATCACTGCTCACCGATCATGACCTTACCGCCCGACCAAAAAATAAATACGACAGTTGTTTTACCTACTAAGGAAAGAAAATACGCCTAATCTGCCACAGCTTGATGATTCATCAACTTTTCATTTCTACAAAGGGAAAAAAAGTCCTAAAGCACAAGACAAATTTTATTATGTGATACACTCCTTCACTTTTTCTACAAGGGAAAAAAGGCCTACACACATTTATTCAATCCAAGGCATACATCAATGCTGAAAAATGTGACTGCATCTCTTTAATACATTCGAATATCACCAACCATTACTTTATTCAAACAAACATTGCAAGAAGGGGCTGGTGGGTGGGTCAAAATTGCTGCTTGTTCCGTCGAGGGCTCACGAGCAACGAGTGGTGCAGCCTTCAGAGCACTGGAACAAGAGGACGCTTCCTTGGATTCCCGCTCTATTTATCCATCTGCGGGAGGGCGGGGTCCCTCCTCGGGTACGCCCATCTGGGCGCGGTCTTCCGGGCGGGTGTCTAGGACAACCCCTTCTGGGCGGGAAGGGCGTGCTCCGGCTACGCCGCTTTGGGCATACCAGCCGAGCCACGCCCCCCGCCCAAAATGGGCGGGGGGATCGGGGCACCAATCCATACGTTCGGGGGGACCGAGTGGTCTTCCCTTTCCATGTATTGTGTTTTCACTTTGTTACTGTTTAAGTGCTGTATAAATACTTTACACATTGCCTCTACGCTAAGCCTGACTGCTTTTGTGCCAAGCCACCAGATGGTTCAGCACACATTAATTGAGTGAATTTTTGTGGTTCAACTGATTGTTGGATAAGTAGGGTGCGCCCCAAACCCACAACCCAGCTTCTCACAATCAGGAACTTCAGGAGACTCCATTCTTGTACTGAAAACATCCTTAGAGAGGATGGATGTACCTGGAACCTGTTAAATTCGGTAATTTGACAGCATGAAGTGATCTTGATATGCTTTTGCACTTTGCAAATCTCATGTATATATAAATACATGATTTCAGGACAAAATTAAATAACAATATACTTTTGAAAACCATTCATTGTGTAGCATAAAAAAGTCAATTTGCGCCTTCCATTAGCTTGGGACTGCAATTTAAGGCTCCCTTCAAAGCGTTTTAAGAGGACATATGAATAACTTATTTGATGTGAAAATATAGCAAAATCATCCAGTCTCTTATCTTTGCAGGACTACAAGTTAATTTGTACTTTACAGATGTCCTACACAATGGGCCTGTTCTTTCAGTACTCTATAAAGGTCACTACCCATGATGACACTAAGATGCAAATATCAGAGTTCTAAACCATGTAATTTGAGAAGAAGTCATCTGAGGCAGCTGCATTTCACTGAAATTTCCAGTTTGGGAAAATAACTATAATAGACACATACTTAGCTACAGTCGGCCACATTCTGAAATAAGCATAATGCATCAAGAATTCAGGATCCTTTCATTCTTCACTTTCTTAGCTTATTCCAAAAAGTTATGAACAATTTTCAATTATTTCAGATGTATGGATACCTATGTATTTCTTTTCATACAATAAAGAAATTAATTAGCCAGGTCCATAATTACGAAGGACAAGTGCATATTAGTAAATTACTTGGGTTCTTAATCACCGGTCAGTTGTATTTACTGTATGTGGGCAAGATGGCTCATATGAGTGAACACTCGCTGCTGAAACACGCAGATATATAGAGATTATGAGTTCAAATCCCAGCAAGACTAATTTAGCATTCCACCATTTCAAAAGCTGGTAAATAAATACCATTAATGACGCCGGATTCTTATCAAGTTTTTTAACTCTATCTTACCAATCTTTAGAATCGTTGGTCGACTAGATCGTTGTTGTCTGCTGAGAAGTGTAAAAGGAAGAAAACCCAATACATTTATAACCTTGCAGAAAACCAATTCTATCAAAAGGACCACTGACTGCGAAATAAAGTTTGAAGATTTATTACAAATCCAAAAACAATTGAACATACAAACACCTCAGCAAGAGGTTAAGAAAACAAACGGGCACTAATACAAATATGATCCTACGCAGGAGTCTCAGACGACTCAAGATTATGATCAGAGTGATCTCCAAAAGCATCAGGCAAACTATTACAGTCCCAACTTGAAGAGTAGAACGTATTGACCTAAAGAAAGAAAAGAAAAGAAAAGATGAATCTATCCCTACTCTATCACTAAAGTGGCATCTCTACTTAGCATCATTCCTAGGCAAGAGAAAAGGTGTCAGCAGTGAAGGCTTCCTCAGAAGTACACTCACTTTGCTTAGGTAAGTAGCCAAAGCTACAGAGATGGTTCTAAGATGCTCCATCTAGCTTCCCCTCTAGTCCTCTTCTGCTTTCTCTTCGGGGTACTGTCCCTAATACAAAATACCAAAAACAGTAGACACGCCCTAAACACATTCCCACAGGCAGGCCTTCCTTCTGCAATTTTCCATCGAAACTCTGACTTCATCCAAGAACTGTTGGGTCGACCTTGAGTTCCAGGTACCATCTTCGCTTAAAGCCTCCTATCTACATTCTAGGATCCTCCTGTGGTGCGTGCTCCAGCCGACTTAACTCCTAAAACAAAAGGGTTATTCTGTCTAACAATACATGTGTCCTTGCACCTGCAACTGGAAACTTGTAAACATTGCAACCTTGCACGTATACAGATTCTACAGTTATTTCATTTAATTAAAGTAAAGAGTCTTCCCTAGGAAAGTACATTTCAGGCCTACAGAACCAGCTAACGTTAAAAATTACAAACAGGCCTCTTCTTATACTCATATGCCATCCGGCCTTAACACATTTAAGCATTAAATTCTAACAATACAATATAAGCATTACATTAGAAATGATCAATGCATTACTTTCCATTAAACAATTAAACAAATCTATGTGTGCAAGCTTTAATATGGTGCACATTTAATCCTAAAGCATAATTTTATACGTGAACTAATACATTTTGCGATGCCTAAGGCACATTCTCGATTAAACACTACATTAGTCCTTAAATTGACATGAATACATTTCTAAGCACTTCTAATATATGCGATCTGAATACTACATTTCTAATAATCACATGTTAATACAGTCCTCTAAATATGCAGGTGCTAACTATCCATGAATATGATGCACCTCTATAATTTCCAGAATAACATGGCGCTCTATCAGTTCCCCCCTTTTTGACCTGTGTCATCACCAAAATCACATCGCCCTTGGGGAAAGAAGTGACCTAAACAGAACTTGTTGCCATCCTCCCTCGTATGAGCAAATCCATGTTTTTAAGAATCTGATATTGACTGTCCTGCAGTCTTTCCATTCTCCTCTCTTGCTCTCTCAGTGATCTCTCAATCCTGTTGGACTTATACCACTTGTAAGCCCTAATCAAACCCCATAACCCAATCATACAAGTCACAATTACAACAAGAGGTTTCAACACATAGCCAAGGAACCCCTTTACCAAGTTCTCAAACCAACATCCCACCTGACTAAATCCCTTGCACACTTTCTCCCAAACACCTTCTTTAGTCAAATCCTCAATCTCATGATGAGTCGTAGTGATGTTACCTATATATTTCTCCAGATCTGTGTTGTTATCTGGTATATAAGTACAGCACTCTTGAACCTTCAAAAGTTTACAGACTCCACCCTCTTTTGCCAAAAGGACATCTAAAGCAAGACGATCTTGCAATACCATAGCCCTTATTGACAACATCTCTCCTTCAACCAATACCAGCGACTTTGCTGTACTCATGGACAACTCATCAACTACAGTTGCCAGTTCCTGATTTTCACGTCATTCAGAATCACTCCCAAACCCGGTATTATTGCTCCAAAAATATCTCCAACAATTGCTCCTGCACTTTTGCCCCTTTCCACCCTTGAATGCTTTCCTCCTTCCAGGAGTTCCAAATCCTCTGCAAGATAATTCTTAGGTAAAATTATCGCTAGATAACACGTGTCATACCATTTCGCAGGCAATTACACATATGAATGGTTAAAAATTGGATCTCTGGTTGGCTAAGGCTTGCGCCACAGCCAGGAAAAGACCACCACTCTAGTCAGGGCAAGGGAGTTACACGCCAAAGATAACCCCAGCTCACCCCCTGGTAGCTTGGCACGAGCAATCAGGCTTATCCTGGAGGATATGTATAAAGCATTTGCACACGTCCACAGCAACAACATCCCAGGCACACTACAAAAGGAACTCCACACAAGGTTATGTAAAAAATAGCCTTTGTATTCTCATAACACATTAGAATAGTAAACATGCAATATACATTGTGCCACTTGGCACTGGGTCATATCTATAAGGGAATTATTTACATATGACAGGGCCACTTGGACCACTGTCAGAACCATCACAAAGCGAACTTAGTAAAAGTAAAACAGATCATAAACATACAACCAGTAACCACTGGTAATCACTGAACTTAGCATCAGCCTGTAGCATAAACTTCATTATGCACAGTATCACATCAGGCGCGAATTGCATTCTGAGCCAGCCTCAACAGTATAAACACATTATGCAATCATCTCATAAGTATAAACTCATTAGACCGTAACCTCCTAAGCATAACTCACATTAGGGGCATAAATCACACAATGAAACATAATCTCACTAGCATAAACCATAATATGCAAAACAACCTCATAATCATAAAACTACATGTAAAGGTATAACACAGGTTGCGTAAATCATACTACATGAATTACATTTCCTAGCACCAAAATACTTTTAGCACATAAATCACATTAGGGCCTGGTGCCCTATTAACGTAACAGTCCCCCTGGCCTACTGGCCATCTCAAAAAGGTGGGGCTCTAATGCACTATCTCCAGAATGTCAGGGCGCTGCCAATGCAGCAGAATCAGAAAGCACGCAGTTGCATAGGGCACAGGAGTGCATCTCACTCCTAACTCTCAACACATGCACCCTAAAGACTACCAGCCTAAATGGTGCAGCTGCCCACTACTTGCTGGGAAAATGTGAATAACAACTATGGGGCACTGGCACCAACTGTGCCCTGAAAACAAATGTGCCCAAACTTGAAGAAGCACGAGCACGGACAATGTGCTCCTATCTGGGAGCCCCCACGACGTTGCAGCTATCCTTTAGTGAAACAGGCAGCTGTGAAGGAATGACCACACAAAGGGTAAAAAGCATGGGCCCCTGTGGGCCCTTTTAAAATAAATGCGCTCATCGTTGGAGCCACATAGGCTCTGAAAACAACTATGCCCCACGTTGGAGCAAAACCACCTGCCCCTCTGGGCCTTTTAACAATAATGAGGCCCCTTGTTGGGGTGGCCCGCTCTCTTGCGGGACTGCCCAAGCAAAGTAGGACTGCCTGGGTGACTCGTGGGCACCCACAACACAAACAAAGGCCCTACTCACCGGACTCCCTCTTCACTGGCAACACTTCTCCCGTGCGGCGGGGACAAGACATCGGCAATGTGCCTCGAGCCCCCTCTGCCTCAAGCTCCACAGGCTGCTTCTGCCTTGCTTCACCTGGGTCCCCTCCTGGGAACCGGGACTCTTCCTGGATGCAGCCGGGGCCGCCATCACTCCTCATTCTGTGGGGCTCTCCCTGCTTCACAGGAGCCCCATGGCACCGGACATCCTCTGCACCCCCCACCCATAGTCAGGCACGGGTTCCTGACTTACGGTTTTCCCATTGAATCGGCCGGGGAAGTGATTTGCTTCTCCTAAATGGGGGGTGGCCTCCTGCTAGTAGCACACATGCGGGGAGGGCGCCCACAATTAAAATATAAAGATAACCAGGGTGGGCACCCGCCGATCAAAGCACCATAAAGCAGAGTAGGCTCCCACTGTTTTAAATAATCAAGAAGCTGGGGAATCCCCACGCCGAGGTTCCCTCAAACAGCAGCTCCACACTGCTAAGCCCATGCTCTCTCTCTCCTAGAAGGAAGATGTAAAATAAAGTGTGCACAGGGCGCAGGACACTGCACAAAGCCCTGCAGACATAAAGAAAACCAGAAGGGTCCCAAAAAGTCCTCCAGTCATCAAGGGGCAGAGCCCAGGGGCCAGCCCACAGGGCCCTCCAGCAGGGAGGCAGCCCGCATGGCGGTCCCTCCTGACCCTAGCGGTAGCAAGCCCCCCTCCTCCAGGATCAGGAACAGAGAGCAGGCAAAGTCCAAGGAAAGGGTTCAGAGGTAGAGCTGGGCCCAGGGGCCAACACACAGGGCCTTCCAGCAGGGAGGCAGCCCCGTGGTGGTCCCTCCTGGGCTCCAGCAGCAGCAAGACCCACCCTCCAGTCAAGGGAACAACTGAACAATTTCATGGGACACATCCCCTATATTTCTATTAGCAACTCCCTTTGTGTCACAGCACAGGGTTTAGGGATACCAGTTAGAACTGGTATAGGGGAGCTTTGGAGCACTTTATTTTGCTCAGCTTCTCTCTCCTTTGTCAGGTGGGGGCTCAGGGATTAGACGCACCACAGTGGGCGGGGCCGGCATTGTGGAGGGAAGGCACACTCCTATTCAGGTCCCAGGTGCAACTCCTCCCTCCCATCTACATGCAGATCTCCCTATTCACCACTGGGCAAACTCCCCCTTTCTCCTGGAGCCACACACACCTCTCAGCTCCTGACAATCACAAGCCAGACTTGCAACTCACATCAGGCAGGCAGACACACAGGACACAGAAATGCCAACTTCTAAAAGTGTCATACACAATAGAGCCACCCAATAGTCCCCAGAGGACTGGGTATCTTCAATAACACAATCAGACGTTGTCCCCCAAGGAATTATTTTCCACATAATCACACTTTCGCAATTGTCACAGCAGTGATCATTAGTTCAAAAACGTAGGGAAAAGGTTATTTATAAGTGCCACAAAATGTTATTGAAATTGTGAGCTTTGTTTGTTGTCAATACAAATACATCATAGCAACACATATACTACGTGGGTTTCCACACAGTCAGTCATAGTATATATAACACATCTTTTGCTTACAGTACGGACTGATAGTATACCATACAGTTCATAAATGTCATATTACAAAATATTAGATTTCCAATATCACAGAAGAATTGTAAACTAAGCAAAACAATGTCGTGCGTCGACGTTTCAGTCCCCCGTTGGTCTAAACGATCCTCACGACCATCATCAGGACAAAAAGTTGCACAGTACGTTATAGACAGCTTCCAGCCGGAAGTGTCTGAATGTACACCAGGTACATAGACCAGAGCTAGGTTTGATTCAATCTCACCACATAAATTTCAAAACTGTCCTGTATTAATTAGGCAGACGTTTCCAAACGTTTATCCAATGACTTGTCTATCATGAAATCCACATCATTGGCTCCAAACACACCCGACTCGTCGTGCAGAGTCGGTGTGTTTGGAGCCAACGCTCCTGGGACCTAGGACTCTTCCTGTATGCGGTGGGGGCCGCCATCACTCCTCATACCGCGGGGCTCTCCCTCTCTTACGGGAGCCCCTCGTCACCTCGCATCCTATGCAGGCCCGCAGGATTCAGGGGCAGAGCTGGGCCCAAGGGCCAGCACACAGGGCCCTCCAGCAGGGAGGCAGCCCCAATGGTGGATGCCTCCTGGGCCCCAGCAGCAAGCAAGCCCCACCCTCCAGTCAAGTAAACAACTGAACAATTTCATGGGACACATCCCCTATATTTATATTAGCAACTCCCCTTGTGTCACAGCACAGGGTTTAGGGATACCAGTTAGAACTGGCTTTGGAGCACTTTGTTTTGCTCAGCTCCTCTCTCCTTTGTCAGTTGGGGGCTCAGGGATTAGACACACCACAGGGGGCGGAGCCGGCATTGTGGAGGGAAGGCACAGTCCTATTCAGGTACCAGTTGCAACTCCTCCCTCCCATCTACATGCAGATCTCCCTATTCACCACTGGGCAGACTCTCCCCTGTTTCCTGGAGCCACCCACACCTCTCAGCTCCTGTCAATCACAAGCAAGACATGCAACTCACATCAGGCAGACAGACACACAGGACACAGAAATGCCAACTTCTAAAGGTGGAATTTCTTCACCAGTTCACCATAAATCTGCGCACACCATTGCACAGCATTTATTCTCACGAGTTCACACATACTAAACTCACCCCTGCACTCCTCTCATACCAGGAATTACCATGGACACACATATCTCCAATGCATTCCTATGGAAGGGCAGGGCAATCTCACCACACGCATTCACTGGGCCACAAAGCTAAAGTGCGCAGAGGCCTAAAATCACTACCACTATGTCAGAGCTCAAGGCAAAAAGTTCAGGGGTGAACCTGCCAAAAGGGCCAAGTCCAACATGCATTCATTCCACAGATATAATAGACAGTTGGTATTATTTGCACAGAACTTTGCAAAAAGTCCTTTGCTGAATCTTTTAAAGTGAAAACATGATCACACGTAGTCTGTCCCACTGCAACATTCTCATAATACGCCTGGTGACGCCTTATGCACATCTTCCCTCTCTGTTCTTCATCTAACGCTATCGGACCATAACTCCCTTTTGATTTATGTAACTTTTCTTCATCTGTCCAGTCCACTCTCCCTTCTCCTGAATCTCGTAACTGTGTTTGTTTTCTGTATCTTTCTTCCACATGATCTATAATCTTTTTCTCTACATCGGACAACAAATATGTCACATTATGTTGATGAGCATATGCTGTATCTAACGTTAAAGATGGTATGAAAAACTTTCTAAGCCTATTCTCTGTTTTGTAATAATCATACTTGTTCAAATGCTTATAAGCTGGCATTTCAGGAAGCACTACATCATAATTGGAAAAGAAATACTCAAACTGACCTCATCGTTAAGAGATGCTAAGCAGCAGACTTCAAGATATATCATATGTCAGTGTAAGGTGATGATATCTAATACCCTCATCCACTGAGGCAGGTAACTTCATAGACACATAAAAATCCTTCGCATCCATCGCATCAATATATTCATACAACAACTTTGCATATGCATTAAGCTTAAAATCACTTTTAGAAAGATCTATATGAAATCTACGACTCTCTTACAGCAGCAAAGATCTCTTATCTCCTATATTTACCTCTTTCTTGCTAGGAGTGGTAGGTGTAGGTGTTCTGTGTACCTCCACTGCCTGCTCATATGGGGCTCAATATGAGAACTACAACTACTAGGATTATGAAAATTATAACTCCACCTACAAGTGTATCTACTATACATCTAAATCTACGATTTGGGTTTCCAGCCTCCATGGTCTCAGAAATGCTTTCAAAGTACTCAGTTCAACCATGGACACTCAAAGGTCTCGTTTCCTCCTCCTTCAGTTGCTTGTGAACCAGTTCGAACAACACTTTGGAAAGCTGGAAGTCCCCTTTTAAATTTCAGTTCCTTATTTACACAATGCAAAGACAACCTTAGCCCTTCTCCGTCCTCTGCGGGAAGTCCCTGAATTTCTTCTTCTTCCACTCGGACCTAGGTTATCTCCTTTTCAATTTATTTACAACAAAGTCTCTTTAATTCTGAATCAAACTAGCTCCAATTATCTCTAGAACATGCTGCAAAAGTTCGAGACGAAGAACAATTATTTCGTGAGATGGAACTTCAACACCAAAAGAAGGAAATACCGGTCTATTCAGGACCAAGTCACGAACCACTCAATGTCGGGGAATTCCGAACAGTGAAGGTTAATAAGCATGGGCGGAAAATCCATTTCGCTCACGGATTTTGCGGATTTTCGGTAAATTCGCAATCTGCGAACTCTCGCGAATTTACCGAAAATCCGCAAATTCGCACGCAGTGGATTTTTTGGCTTGGTGATACAACATTGCGGCGTGCGGCGTTCACTTACCGTCATTCAGCGTTTGCCGAGTTGTTTTTCTCAATATTTTGCGAGTGCTGCTCCATTTTGGATCTTGCTGCGGGATCCCGCGGGAGTTTGGCGACGCATCGCGAGAGTTCGCAATTGCGAACATGTAGATGCGGCGGGCAGCAACATTCTCGCACTTGCGAAATTACAAAATTTGCAATTGTGCACAAGAAATCCACCAGCTAGCAGCATAAACCTTCTGAAAATGATTATTCTTATCAGAATAACTCCTCAGGTTGACATTTGCCTGCACTTTTTTTTGCAAGGAGTCCATTTTAGGAAGGAAGTGCCCCACAGAAAAACAGGTTTTGCAAAACTGAAAGCACTCAGCAGGTGCAAAAGTTCAAACTCATCATTAGTAACCATTCCCTGTAGTGCTTCCTGAGGGGCCCCTCCAGAGTTCAGTTGCCTACTTGCAACTATTCTATGACCCTGCTCTGACCCTCACAGCAGGCTCATAGAATAGCTACAAGTGGGCCACAAAGGTCCTGGGAAAAAAAAAATTAAACTGCAACAGAAAGCAAATTACAGATAAGGAAGCAGGTGCCAGACAGGAAGTTTAAATTCAGTGACACATTAATCAACCCCAAATTAATTCATGTCAGTTGAAGCAGGGCAGGTGTGCTTGCTTTCCCCCCCCATAATCTACAGTGATGAACCAGAAATTAATTCATGTCAGTTGAAGCACGGCAGGTGTGCTTGCTTCCCCCCCCCATAATCTACAGTGATGAATCAGAGGGTGGCAGTGATGTACCAGAGGGTGGCATGGGTGAACCAGAGGATGGCAGTGGTGAAACAGAGGGTGCTGTGAACCTGTGATGATGAACCAGACGTAGAAACAACAAAGTCGCGAGCGTTGCGAGCCGACAAGTAGGTTCGCAATTGCGAACTGGTACAAAACCCTCGCGAACTGGCAGAAGCCCTTGCGAACACAAAAAAATTCCGCAAGTTCGCGAGAGTTCGCGGATTTTCTGGATTGCGATTTCTTAAATACGCAAATTCGCAAACGCCAGATTCCCAAAATTCGCCAATGTTTAAAGGTTAACACTCCTTCGATCTCAAGGGCTGTAATCAACAACACCTCATCAATCTTCACGTTTGGGCTGTTGCTGACCACCGTCACTGACCTCAGTCTCCCGGACCTCAGTAATCCCTGCATTTGACACAGCATATGTCCACTCCGGGGTTGCGTATCTCTGACAATGAACTCTTGTTCGTCTTGATCTTCTCGGACCTCCACAAACTTGCCCTTCTTCTGTTTCTGATTCTGAGTCTTCCCACCCAGGAGCAAGATCTCTCTCAGGAGCCAAACGCAGATTCAGTCGCCTCCGTCTTTCAGGCCACGTTTCTTCTGTGTGTCTCGTTCTTCTGCTCTTTTCTCGCTCACCCTGCTCACGATCTCCTTCTTCTGAGTCTGATTCGGGACCACCTTCACAGCAACTTCCTCCTTCTGAGGCAGTTTCAGTGTTGCTATTTTCGCGACCCTCCTCAGCTCGGTCTGGTTTGCAACCAGCTTCGTCAGCTACCCTCACAGCTTGGCTTGTTCCCTCCTTTGGCCCTGTTACCATAGCTGGGTTTTCTTTCGGGAGAGGAGCTGTTTCTTCCAAGGGTGCTGAACCTCTGCAGGTGTGAGAAGCATGTACCCAGTTTGGCAATCCTCCGCACTTCACTGCAGTGTTCATCACCAAAATAATCTGGTATGGGCCTCTCCAGTGAACATCCAAGCAGCTATTTCTCACTTGCTTCTGGACCAGCACCCAGTCCCCGGGACATAGGTCGTGGCAGAGGTCGTTTAAAGCCAGAACAGCAGCAGCCTGCACCTGATGAGACACAGAACGGACCACATCAGCGAGTCCCTTGCAATAATCAAGGATCATATCATCTGTGATGTTTAACAAAGCTGTTGATGGCACTGCTGGTAACCTCATAGCCCTACCCATCAACACTTCCTGGGGTGAAAGACCTATCCTCCTGTCTGGGGTACTGCGGATACTCATTAACACCAGTGTCAATGCATCAGGCCACTTCAGAGACGTAGAAGAACACACTTCCGTCATTCGAGCTTTCAAAGTCCCATTAACCTGCTCCACTATTCCAGAAGCCTCTGGACAATAGCTACAATGGAGTCTCTGGTCGACATTCAATGTTGTGTAAAGCATCTTCATGTTTTCGCTATGGAAATGGGTTCCTCTGTTCGATTCCAAAGAGGTCGGAAACCCGAACCTAGGTATGAGTTCCCTCAGCAGTAAATTAGCTACAGTGAGTGTGTCACACCTCTGTGTTGGGTAAGCCTCCACCCACCTTGAGAACACACACAGTACTACCAAAATGTATCTCAGCTGGTTGCATCTAGGCATCTCAATGGAATCCAACTGCATTCTATTGAAAGGTCCCCCCGACCTCCCAATGTGACTCAATGCAAACACAGTCTTCTTTCCAGCATTCTTCTGTTGACATGTCATCTTTGACACACAGCTTCTGCCACTGCACAAAATCGTGGATTGTACCATGTTTGTCTGAACACTCGCACCATTGCTTCTCTCCCTAAATGTACTGCACCACGAATCTGTCTTGCCATTGTGTTCAACAAATCATCCGGTAACACTGCCCTTCCATCACTCGAAACCCAAATGTCAACATCTCCTTTCGTACATCCTGACTTTATCCACACATTCTTTTCCTGTTCTGAAACATGTTCCTGCAAACACTTGAGTTCATCCTAAGTATCCGCCATGGCCAACATGTTGAACTCGGTTCTTTCTTGGCTCTCCCCTGTGTAGGCTTCAGTAAAAATGCAACCCTGTTCAGCACAGAAATGTACACCTTCATCCGCATATCTGTTTCCGAGCGAGACAAAATCCGTACTCCTCCCATGAGCTGTACATTTTACCACAGCAATTTCCTTTAGACGTTGTAAGGCCTCTAAGAGTAACCTCACAAACTCCCCATTCCTAAGGGTGATCCAGATGATGTCATGTAACCTCTCTGTGACCACAACTGACCGAAGTCATGAACCATGCCAAACCCGTACTGGCTGTCAGTGTAAATGGAAACTCGAATTTGATCAGCGGCAAAACAGGCACGGGTCAAGGCAATGATTTCAGCTACCTGTGCGGAGTATACTCCTTCTAGGCATGCAGATTCGACCACTCCTGTGATGGTACATACAGCAAACGCTGCTCTTAACTGACTAACACTGTCTCTTAAGCATAAACCACTGACAGAGAAAACCTCATCAGGGTCAGACAATGGTTCATCAACCATTCTCAGATCTCGGTTTGGTGCAAACCTCAGTCACATCGAGACAGTCGTGATCCTCACAATCTTCATCAAGTGTGTTTGGCAACGGCATCAGTGTAGCAGGATTCAAAACAGAAAACCTCCTAAGAGTCACATTCTCTGCAGCAAGAATGACTTGCTCGTAGCGTGTGAGTCTATTATTGGTCAGGTGCTGTGTCTTGGTCCTTGTCATTAACAGTTCAACAGAATGTGGTACATATACAATCAAAGATTGCCCCATCACAATGCTTTCACATCTCTCAATGCTGACACCCGTTGCAGCAACGGATTTGAGATATCCAGGCATCGCTGAAGCTACTGGATCTAAAGTAGTTGAGAAATAGACAACTGGTCTACGCACACCTCCATGATCCTGAGTCAGAACTGATAATGCGCAACCTTCTCATTCACAACAGAATAGTGAAAAAGAATTGTATTCAGGCATTCCCAGTGCCGGAGAGTGACAAAGGTCTTCTCGCAACTCTAAGCGCTGGGACGCCTCTTTGCTGAGACAGCTGTTGCGCTATACATGTTCACTTAATAATAATAAGAAGAAGAATATCTTCATGCAGTCATTGTTCCATGGTACCCGATCACTGACATCCTTGTGGGTCAGTCTCTGTAAGGGTTTCGCCTTCAAAAAGAAGTTGGGAACCCACTGGCGACAGTAGCCCACCATCCCTATGAACATTCTGAACTCCCTCTGTGTGGTAGGCACGGCCATACTCAATATTGCCTCAATTCTGTCAGGTGACACCTTCCTCTTGTCTTTCTCAATTCGATAACCCAAATACTGCACCTCATTCAAGCAGCATTGCAACTTGTTTGGGGACATTCTCTGCCAAATTATTCAGTAAGGCAATGGTGGCAATCTTGCATGCATCTTCAGTTTCAGATGCAACAAGGAGGTCGTCTATGTACTGCATGAGAGCGGAGCACGAGACTCTAAAGATTTTTTCTTCAAGATCTGATTAAAGATCGATGGACTCTCTCTATATCCCTGAGAGATACAACACCATGTTAATACATGGTTTTCGAGCTTGAACGCAAAAATAAATTGGCTTTCCTCATGTAACGGTATTGAAAAGAATGCTTGACATAAATCACTCACTGTGAACCACTCTGCTTTATATGGGATTTAAAACAATATCACTGATGCATTCGGTGCCACTGGACAACATGGAACAACTATGCTGTTAACCTTGCGCAGATCCTGCACAATTCGAAATTTGCCACTCGGTTTCTGCAATCCCAGGGTGAGTTGCATGGACTACCCATTATCTCCTTAAGGATCCCTTGCTTAATCATGGAATCAATCACAGGTTTTATTCCTGCAATTCTTTCTGGTGTCAAATTATACTGGGGAGTCCTTGGAAACTCAACATTCTGCTTAATCTGAATCTTGACTGGCTCAACTCCCTTGATCAGGCCAATGTCTTCTCCTGTAAACTCCCACACCTTCTGTGAGACAGAGTCTCTCAAGTCATGTGGAAGCTCTTCCACTGTCACTACGGGGTACATTTCCACACACAAAGTCAATTGCTGATTTGCAACCTTAAAGGTAGCATTGTTGTCATTAGTCTGCAATTCCACTCCCTTGGGGGTGCAATAGATAGAGCAGTTATGCTTGCACAAAAGATCTCTTCCTAGCAGACGAACGGGGCTCGAATCGCATACCACGAACTGGTGTCTATCTCAGAAGTTTCCTATCCTTACAGGAATCAGCTCAGTCAATGGGTTAATCATTCTTTTATTTGCAACACCTATAACTTGGATTGATTGTCCTAAAAGGGATAGGTTGGGGACTCATCTCATCTACCGGCTTGTTCTACCAGCAGATCAAATGCTGTTGGATCATGAGACAAATCTCAGGTCTCAGGCCCAAAATGAACTTGAAAGAAACTGTTCCATATCTTTGGGGTCTAAGGTATCCAGCCCACTATTCTATTTAAAGAGTTGCAAGAGCTTCTCATAGTACTCATGCACTGTCTCCTTTGGTTCCTGAAATGTCCGATCTATCTTGACCCAATCAATATCCTGTGGCGATATTTTAGACTTCAGCCATGTGATCGCATGCTCATACTTTTTCATAACGATGGGGGAAGGACCATTTGTAACAGCATCCCTATCTGGCTAAGATGTAGGCCACTCAATTGCAACTTTACAAGCTGCCCACAGATCACTAGGGACTACAATGTCAAATAGTGTGTTCAAATCAATCCATAATACCTTCGAGATCTTAACAAACCGATCAACCTGTTTGTACCACTCCACTGGCCTCTCCCTTAACTTAGGGAAATCATTTGTGAATGCTGCCAAATCACCTCTACTCCAAGGTAATGCACATACCCTCCACTAGATACCTCTTGCAAAGGGTAATTCCCTACTCCTAACAGTCCCCCTCCTGGAGGTGGTGTCCCTGCTACACTCTTCTTGGTACTCTTCTTCTTGGACCATCTTTCTCCCGCACTTATCGAGCCTGTTCCATGCTCATATCCCTATGATCAGTTCTCTAATGTGAGTCTTTAGCCCAATGACCCTCTTCTCCTCTAGGTCTTGGTCACTTTACTGTAATTGGTGGGTCCCCTGTAACATTTTTGTTTTAGACAAATCCACCTAGTATCGGTTTGCCGATTCAGGTAATTTCTCATGTGCTGATCTTGCCTTGCGAGTTACATCCTTGGCTACAAACAGCAACTTGTCGGGTTCATTAATTTCCACTCTCCCCAAAGGCAAGTTTCCCTCGACTATCTCATGTACTTCTGCCTTCAATCTTATCACATCTAACATCTTTGCCCTTATAGCCACCTTCAGGGTACCTTGACTAGATCCACCACTCGACTCCCTCCATTCACTGTCCTGTTTGCTGCATCTATTCCTTTCCTCTGTATCCCTGAGGACTGGTCTGTTCTCTGCACTGCCACGATCCCAGTCTCCTGTCACCCTGTCACTCCGATTTTCCTCTGACTGATCCAATGTCCTCAAATCTGATCACAACTCGGCAAAAAATGTTGGTCTCGGTCCCCTTAGATCCATTGTTCCCCTCGAAGAGTCTGCCGAAGCTGGTAGTGGCGTATTCGATTCCATGGGCCTCTGTAAGTGAACTATTGCGCTCACTACCCCATTCCGTCCAGAACCAGTTCTTCCTTCCTGTACTGTCTGTGATGGATTTCCACTCCTCACCTGGTCTGGATCATTCATTTACACTATGGGACCAATGGTAACCGGTACTGTAAGGGCATCCAGCAACCTCCTAGTATCTGCATTCTCTTGGGTCTGCGTTCCCATCCCTCTAGTTGAGAGTTTCCCAACTACTCCCGCACTAGGTGGAACTTGCGATTCTCTGATTACCTCCGTTGGGGCTGATTTCCTCCCCACTGAGTCTGGGTTGTATGGAGGTGGTCTCTCTGATAGCAGCCTTTCTATCAAGCTAGCATCAGTGTCACAGTCATCTTCTTCATCATTCTTTTTCTGGGTGTTCCCTTCCTTGACTATCAGTGGACACAGCTTATGGTTTGCACTCTCCACCTCTACTCCAATGCGTCTCATCTCGCATATTGGAATGCTGTAACTGACCTTTTCACTCTTTGCTGTCTCCTGTCCCTATTACTCTTGTGTGCCGTCCTAATCCATACGCGCAGTGCCTCAAACTGTGTTGGTCTAGGCAAAGGTCGCAAAGAAGCCATGATTGTTTTCAACTGATACAACACTTCCAATCTAAATGTTCCATTACGTGGAAAAGTCAATTCCTCATTTCCTTCTGTCATCTTACACCAATTTTGAAACCAAAGTATGGTATGAAACCCTATATTAGTAGCCATGTAATGAGCTGGGGTTTCTTCAAGCGGAGCCTCTTCTCCACCTCGAGTATCCACCCTTTTTTCACCTCTACACAAATCTCATAAAACCTTAAAACATTTCATGATGAAGCCACCTTTTCACAGCGCTCCTTTACTTCCTGACAACAATCTACCAATACCAGTGCAGCTTCACACCAACCGACCTATCGCAGCGCGGCACCTTCTGACATCACTTTCCTCCGCTCACAGCAGTTCCCCTCCTTTGCTATCCATCTGTCACACACTCACTCGTCCCATTCATACACTGAAATAACCGTTTGTCCCAAACAAGTTACTTCTCTGACTGTACGTCCACAGTCTCGTGTAATTGTCACCTCAATCTAATAACTGCCCGTTTGTCTAAACAATCACCTCAGCTGATAGGTTACAAATGCTCAATGTTCCATATACAGCAACTCACGACCAGCGTCAGTTACTCACGCACTCACCCATTCGCTCCCCCTATCTCGGTCCAGGTAGTCGATGGTACCTCACGACTCCCTTCACAATGGTTGAAAATTACTCTGGGTGTCTGCTACACCACAATCACTTAAGCTATTTGTCAAGCCTAAGATTTTCCTGGGCTGCGTGCACTCACAGCCTGATCTACACTCACTCCAACTCCGCAAGACATCACAACATTAAACAACACCGCCATGTATCAACACATAACCCTGTTCATATTCACTCTTCCACGAACTGCTGCTTTCACGTCACCGTCACTCTCTGTCAGTTTCCATAAAATGCCGTCTTCCGCAGACAATCTGTTGGACAACCATCACCTGAATTCTATGGGGCTCGGGAAACTTCTATCCTAATTTAGATCTTCCCTCACTCTAGAGAGTTGATGACACCGGATTCACATCTAAATTTTAATTTCAATCTTACCAATCTTTAGAATCCTCGGTCGACTAGATCGTTGTTGTCTGCTGAGAAGTGTAAAGGGAAGAAAACCCAATTCATTTATAACCTTGCAGAAAACCAATTCTATCTAATTTAAAAGGACCACTGACTGCTAAATAAAGTTAGAAGATTTATTACAAAGCCAAAAACAATTGTACATACAAACACCTCAGCAAGAGGTTAAGAAAATACACAGGCACTAATACAAATATGATCCTACGCAGGAGTCTCAGACGACTCAAGATTATGATCAAAGTGCTCTCCAAAAGCATCAGGCAAACTATTACAGTCCCTACTTGAAGAGTAGAATGCATTGACCTAAAGAAAGAAAAGGAAAGAAAAGATTAATCGAGCCCTACTCCATCACTAAAGTGGCATCCCTACTTAGCATCATTCCCAGGCAAGAGAAAAGGTGTCAGCAGTGAAGAAATCTTCAGAAGTACACTAACTTTACATAGGTAAGTAGCCAAAGTTACAGAGCTCGTTCTAAGATGCTCCGTCTAGCTTCCTCTCTAGTCCTCTTCTGCTCCACCCTCGGAGTACAGTGCCAAATACAAAATCCCCAAAACAGTAGATCCACCCTAAACACATCCCCTCAGGCAGGCCTTCCTTCTGTAATTTTCCATCGAAACTCTGACTTCATCCAAGAACCATTGGGTCGACCTTGAGTTCCAGACACCATCTTCGCTTAAAGCATCCTATCTACATTCCAGGATCCTCCTGTGGCACCTGCTCCAACCGTCCTAACTCCTAAAACAAAAGGGTTATTCTGCCTAACGAGGCATGTGCCCTTGCACCTGCAACTGGAAACTTGTACACATCGCAACCTTGCATGCATACAAATTCTACTGTTCTTTCATTTAATTAAAGAAAAGAGCCTCCCCAAGGAAAATACATTTCAGGCCTACAGATCCAGCTAACGTAAGAAATTACAAACAGGCCTCTTCTTATACTCATATGCCATCTGGCCTTTACACATTTAAACAGTCAATTCTAAAAATACAATATAAGCATTACATAAGAAATGATCAATGCATTACTTTCCATTACACAATTGAACAAATCTACAAGTGCAAGCTTCAATATGGTGCACGCTTCATCCTAAAGCATCACTTTATATGTGAATTGATACATTTTGCATTACCCAAGGCACATTCTCGATTAAACACTACATTAGTCCTTAAATTGACATGTATACATTTCTAAGGACTTCTAATATATGGGATCTTAATACTAAATTTCAAATAATCACACGTTAATACAGTCCTCTAAATATGCGGGTGGTAACTATCCATGATTATGATGCACCCCTACAATTTTCAGAATCACATAGAGATCTATCACCATTAATTGGGGTAATAACAAACCTCGGGGCATAATTAACAAATATTTACACAGCAAGAACCTCTATGCGATGGATGAAAAGGAGAAGGCACTAACATTATACAGCCCATTCCCGCACTTTGTCTGCGCAGGCGCACAAACTGCTGCTTAGTGCGAATGCAGGCACCCTCACACCATGGTGCAAGGGTGCCTGCGTTGTAGGCAGGCACAAAAACAGCCCTCCGGGCCTTTTCCCTCTTTCTATGTGTGCTGCATTGCACTCATCGAAAAAGGAAAAAGAAGGGAAAAATAAGCAAAGTTCTCCTCTTTAGCATTTCGGCACATTTCCAGGTCTATCACTACTGGTAAATATGGGAATGTGCCAAAATCCATTGTTGGATGTTGGGAACACACACACTCCACTCATGGAACTCCTGCCTGGGGCAGAATAAATGAAAAGCAGCGACTTGGGCTGCCTTGCGTTACTACATATTTACCATGCCAGCCAGAGCCATGCAAGGTGGCCTTGCGAGGCTTGGAAAACGTCTTTCTCGGTTTTGCATCGCTCTTTCGCCCCCTTGTGTGGTGCAATGGCAGCTCAAAACCATGATAAAAATGCCCCAAGTCATTAATAGTGTTTAGAAACCTTAGAATTGAAGTAAGAAATGCTACCTTTAAAACAACAATATTTGTATAACATTATGTTCACTCCAGAGTCAGCGGGTGTCATGAAGCTTACCGAAGCCTATGGGACTCGAGTGCAGCTGAACTATCCCAGTGGGAATCAGTGCCTGCTGGTCCAGCAGACCCAGGAACCAGATGCTACTGGAAACCTATAAAATTGCCCTGTATTTTGTTTTTAAGCCTTGATTGGCCTAGGAAAATTCTAATGCTAAATACCTGCACAGCTTTAGGCAGTGAGCAATATATCTTTAAAAAAAGAGATTTGCTTTTCTTTCTGTAAAGTTCAATATCTTTGTGATAATGTTCTCTGTAGCCTAAAAAATGCACCCTTGTTTTAAAAAGTCAGGCGTGGGAAACAAACACGTACAACTAGATAGGTAGAGGTGGTCATGTCCTCAGTGAGCCATGACATGCGACATGTTATTCGGATTTATATAGCGCGCAGCTGCCCCAGCAAAGGGGTGTCCCGGGGCTCCAGCATCAGAAAACAATCCAGACACCAAAATTGAAGACGCTGAAAAAGAGTGGATGTGACTAAAAGCCTAGCAAGACGGGAAGAGGAAGGTTTTAATGGCTTTCCTAAATTACAACACGCTTTCCATACTGCGAATCTGAACAGGCAGGGAGTTCCATAATCTGGCCGCTAAATAGCGGAAGGACCGGCCACCAGTGCGGAGACGTTTCACTCAGGGGACAGTGACCAAATGCTGCCCCTGAGAACGCAGCTGGCGGGAGGGAACATAAGGAGTGAGAAGATTAGCTAATAGGCTGGGCCTGGCTAGCTTCAAAATCTTAAAAAGAATTACACAATGTCTTAAATTGAATGGGTTCCGCCATGGGGAGCCAATGGAGTTTGCGGATGGCACCAGCTGAGGGGCAGGTCTGTGGTAGCCCCAGCAAGGCCCTGGCTGCAGCGTTTTGAACACGTTGCGTCTGAGTTATTTCAGCCTGATTAGCCCCTAGAAGAATGGAGCTGGCGTCGTCCAGTCAGGATAGAATAGCTGACTGGACAATCAGCTGGCGTGTTGGAGGGTCAAAAAACGTCAAAAGGGGCTTAAGGCCTTGCAGGAGGCCAAAGCAAGTACCAGCAACTTTTTTAATGTGGTCTTGGAAGCTGAGGGAGGAATACATCCATACCCCCAGGTTCTTAACCAGTACCTTAGGTTTGGGGGCATTGCCCAGGACACTTGGCCACCATTGCTCAGTCCAGGCGCTCGAGTTCTTCCCTACTAACAGAACCTCAGTTTTGCTGGCATTAAACTGCTGGCAGTTAGCGGTCATCCATTCCGCAATGGCAGCCAATCCATCTCTGAACCTGGAGACATTCAGAGTGGAACCTTCAGTCAGGACCACCACCAGCTGCATGTCATCCGCATAGGAGACCATGGTCAGGTCCCATTGCCTGGCAACTGCAGTAAGAGGCTGAACGTACAGGTTCAATAGGGCAGGAATCAGCGCAGAGCCTGGGGCACTCCCTGATCGATGGAGTAAGCCTGGGAGAGAAATGGGGGGGGGGGAGTGACACTTGAAAAGATCTATTGGTCAGGAATGATCTAACCCGTTCCAAGGCCCGGTTGGCCACACCAACTTCCTCCAGTCTCTGTGACAAGATACCATGCGAGATCATGTCGAAGGCGGCACTGAGATCGAGCAAGATCAGTGCCGCCATCTGACAGGAATCAAGAATGGCCCGCAGATGTTCAACCACAGCCAGAGGAGCCGTCTCCGTGCTGTGACCCGGGCGGAAACCATTTTGGGATGGATCCAGGATGTTATTAGAGCTCAGAAAGTTTGTTAGTGTGGTATTCACATTCGCCTCCGCAATCTTAGCCACCCAGGGGAGGAGAGATATAGGCCGGAAATTTTCGAGCTTAGTCGGGTCAAGCGAAGGTTTCTTGAGAATGTTACCATAATTAGCTAACCCAATGATCAGTCTTTCAGGAGGTACATCTTAAAAGGAATAATGATATTGTCTGTAAGATAACTCGGGTGTCCTTCCATAAATCCCTTGTCAATTTATTTCAGTCTGCCGGACAGCTCAAGAGCGATGTTCGCTGCTAAATTTCCTCCGGTTAACATTGCCCTATTTTTTCCCAATATTTTGGATGGTGATATGTTTTCATTTTTAACAGTGGGTTGCAGTGGCGGGTCCTCCTCTAAGGTGGAGGAGCATTGTCCCACTGCTTTTTGCAGTGTAAAAAAGGAAAAATAAAATCATAATAACCAGAGGTTATTATAATTTTAGTTTTCCCTGTTGCTGAGTCTTTGTAGGGTGCAGCTGATCTCAGAGCAATAAACCTCACCTCAAATTACATTCTGAGTGGGTTGGAGGAAGCAGAGAAGAACCCTCTATGGCAAGTTCTTACCTTACAAATCATTAAAATAACTGATCCCTTCTCTGAACTTTAATCCCCAGCCTGGGTAAACTAGTGTGTAACCACAGACACATGCCAGAGGCCAGAAACTTCCTGGCAAGAGCACAGACCTGCCCACGCTGACATTGACATCTTTCCCTGCCAAGCAGGAGTCTCCAGCTCTTTCTCCCTCTAGCCCCAGCAGTCTCATAGTACACTGAGGGGCATATTATCAAGGGGGTTTATCTCCACTTTTTTGGCATTAAAAGCCAAGAAAGCGGAGATAAAATGTTCTCCCTATTACCTAGCTGTTGTTAACACCAGTTAGCGACATCTAGTAGGAAATAGCGACCATCTTTGGCCCTGCTTTGCATGTCAGTGATATTTATCACTAATGACATGCAAAGTGGGCGTGCCAAGATGTTAGCGACTGGAAAGAGTCGCTAACATCGCTATCTCCTATTACCAACTTTTGTAGATATTCGCACTAAGCGCGAATATCTCCAAATGCTAACACCTGCCCCTGAGCAGTTCTTAGCCATGTTATCCAATGGTAGGTGGATAACATGGCTAAGAGCATTAGCTCGGTAATGCCTGAATATCGCTGACTTTTCAGCGATATTCATGCATTGCGGCCGATTTTTATCGCTATTGCTTGGTAATATGCCCCTGAGAGCTCTCATGAAAATGTCATTAGTTTGTATACTTTTAGTTAGGATGCGGTGGGCTGGAAACACGGAAGTGCACCCATTCTCAGTATCATTATGTCAACAATTCCAATGGTTACTGCCAAACTCTACTTTTCAAGGAGTTGATATTCCCTAGAGTATCACATTTCCAAATGACGCAAAATACAGGTTGTAGAATAGGATTTTTTCCCAGTGGAGTATGCATTCTGCTGCAGAATGTTTATTGTTTTCAAGCAAAGGCAGCAAAACGTATTTTTCCCAAGTGGAAGCTACGGAAAGTAAACAAGGCTCAAGAGAGGCTCTGTAGCTCCAGTTCCTAGCAGTGCCTTCTGGATCACAGCACAGCTCTCGGTGCAATTTGTGTAATTCCTATTCTGAAATCACTCAAAATCCCTTCCCACAAATTATGAAAAATTAAACATTATCAAGGAAAATTCTTGCTTTGACAGTATGCATTTTTTTTTATTGTAATGAGTCTTCGTGTTCCCTTTTTATAGCGAGGATGCATTTTACGCTAAAACGTTTTTTTGCAAAATTACTAGTGACATGAAGACAAGCGCTACATCCCCTATAATCTCAGGTATTCTCCATCGCAATCGTAATGCAAAATGGAAAATGCCTGAAAGGACATGAGATTACGCCAAAGTAATTGAAATTTTAACCCGGATTTAGCCACAAATGCTAGGCTAGGCATGCAAAGGAACAAGCATGGGAGATGGTTTATGAAATGTTAGGATTCTGCAATGAAATAATGGTAAGGTTTAATATGCAGTACAAGAACAGGAATTCACAGGATGGAAACTAAGAGAATGGAGTCTCGTATAGTTGTTCAGTTTATATGTATCGTATCTGTCTATTTTAATAACATTGGGGCATATTATCAATGGGGTTTATTTCCGCTTGTTTGGCTTTAAAAGCCAAGAAAGCGGAGATAAAATTATCTCCCTATTACCTAGCTGTCGCTAACACCAGTTAGCGACAGCTAGTAGGAGATAGCGACCATCTTGGGCCCCGCTTTGGATGTCAGTGATATTTATCACTAATGACATGCAAAGTGGGCGTGCCAAGATGTTAGCGACTGGAAACAGTCGCTAACATCGCTATCTCCTATTACCAACTTAAGCGATAAAAATCGCCGCAGCTCAGCGATAAAAATATTGCCGCTAAGCCAACATATCGATAATTATCGCTAGTTGTTGGTAATATGCCCCTGACTTATTTCAACAGCAGAATTGTTTTGTGTAGAGTAACTGTTTGTGAGTTTCAGATGTCACAAAAAGATACATAATGTCATTTCATTGTCCAGTTCTACCCAATGTCTGGCCATTGTTGAAACAGAAATCCTCTGTAGTGGCTACAACACAAAGGCACCCTTTGCTCTCTACTTTCTCAGTCTTGGACATGTGTTTAGAGGGCACATCTATAGCTTTTAAGGACGTATGCATAATCATGACCTCTATGGATTAAAGAATACTAAAGATAAAATTGCCAACCATCCATTGAGCTATATTCACAGGAGTGTGGGGTTTTACCAATCCAGCAGATCTGCCACAAAAATTATTGCACGGTATGAGTTGGGAACCGCCCCATACACCCTTCAACTCTATAAAGAGGGAATGCATTTGGATTTTTAAAAACTATTTTTAGTAGTTCTTTTGAGCTATTTAAATATAGATCATGTGCATTAGAATAATCAAAATATTACTAGAAAACACGTCTAGTCAAATAGTTTAAGAACTACCCATCTGTTTTATGACATCACATTGTTATCCTGCCTGGGGTCCAAGCCATGAAATTCCTCCCCACACCTGCTCCAGATGTGATGATTTTCTATTTAGTGTCCAATTGGTCATAGGTCCCTCAGCATCTTAGCTCATCTTTATCCTTCTAAAACTTAAAGGGAGTTTTTGTGCCAATTTTCACTCAGCATCTCTTAGCTTGTGCGGCTGCATGCTTAATTTGCAAAAAAAATAGTACCAGTGCCCATATTTCTGCTCAGCAGCCTGTGGTTTGTGCAATTAAATGTAGGCGCACCAAAAACCAAGGCTGCTTAGCCTTAAATCCATCTCACGCCTCTTTAATCTATTACCAGACAGTCCCTTTCACTTTATTTATGCTTAATTCCTATGACAGTTTTTCCCTCTTTCTCTTTTGCCATCCTTCTACTTTGTTTTTCACTCTTTAGCTCTCGGCATATGTCTAATGCACAAAATTAGCCTTGGTCCCGAAAAAGGAGTACCAGTGCCTCCCCCCACCCCCTCCCGCTGGCAAACACTGGCTCAGATTCAGCACTGAAGGCCACCCAATAATTTATTCTTTGCAAAATAGTGTTTAACAAAAAATTGGTATAAATTGTACCTATGTTTATTATTAGTGAGGAAATGGTAAGGTTTTCCCATTTAAATGAAATAGACAGTACCTGTAATTTGTATTTATTATGCCGATTTATCCCACTCTATTTATTGTGTGCTCGCAAACTCCTGGAAATCCGGCTGTGATCTCCATAACACAGAAACATGTAATTTTGGGAAATGTTTAAACTTTCTGTGGAATCCTAATCTTTGCCATGCATTCTCCTCAAAGGGCCTGATTCTGATGCGGGTTGGAAATCTTCCCGACCGAATCGGTTTGGAAATGGTTTCCGACCCACTCGGATCGGGAGAGTCCGGCCGAAGAAGTACAATGCATCCGGATGCTTCCAGATACGATTTGGTTGGACTCCCATTGACTTCACTGGTAGCATATGTTCCTAACCGCATCATAATCGGGCCCTGGGTCGGGAAGACACGTTCCCAATCCGATTTGGAAGGAGCAAATGCCATTAGGAGGCCTTCCTAACCGCATCAGAATCAGGCCCGAGGTGGTAATGCTTTCCTAACCGCATCAGAATCAGGCCCTTAGTGTTTTTTATCCCCTGCTGCTTAGCCAGAGTGACCGTGATGTAATTAGAATGTTGGTGTGTGCATGGTTTGGGAGATGGTCAATTGTGTGATTGGGCTGAGCAGCAAGGATGCTGCTCCCAGTGAATCTTCCTTCATACCTACTTTACCTGTAACCTGAGACTCCTACCTTGTGAATAAACTAAGGGCCTAGCTGACGTAGCATGACTAAGCAGAGGTGCACAGAGTTGGGAACAAACTCTGTGGAACTCCGCTCCGCCACCCGCCTCCACCCCGCCTAATAAAAAATACGTACAAATGAATGTAAAAAGGTCCAAGATGGCGGATTGACACCGCCAGTTCGGGGAACGACTGCCGAAGGGTCCGGTCATGCTTACTACGGCTCGCGTCCCTTAACCGGCCAGCATTTCAAATTAAATTAAATAACTACAAATCTTCTTCTAAGGATACTTCTCTCGCTGACAAAGTGGAGTTTGCCCGCGGCGGTTGACTAAGAGCCGACAGAGAAACGAATGAACACATGCAGCTTGAGCGGGCAGTAGCGGTATACCTGTTTTGTGGAGGAGGGCGGAACGGAGCAGGAGCTGGATGCTGCGGCTGCAGTTGATCGAGAACCGGGTGAGGGGGCTGCTCCGGTCCATCCGGCTTCTGCATTTTACTCCTGTAGCTTTGAGGGGTTGGACGGCGCTCGGCTGGCTCGGCCTGCAGGCTCACCGGGGCTCGGGTCTATCATCAGCGGCAGAGCTTTGTGTGATGGTGCCAAAACCTCAAGCAAGGAACACATTAACGACGAAGCAGACGGGGGCAAATATCGGCATGGACGCTGCTGCGGTATCTGCGGTGGCGGCTGCTAGAGTCACTATGGAGGGACCAGAAGCGCAAATATCAGACGCTGGAAAGAAAAACACAGGAAAGCAGGAGAAACCGGGATCAGGACCAAACGTTAGTAAGCCACTTCCTCGTTTGCCTCTTTTTGCTAAGCCTAATTCGGCACCTGATAACAATGCATTAAAAGTAACTGTTGCTGATTCCCTAATGCTATCGGATACCTCCGGCTCCTAAGGGTCAGCTGGCAACATTGTTGCTAACTCAATTAACGGGGAGAATAATGTTGCAACTACTGCCGCTAAAATTGCTGCTAGCACTTCTAACGATGTAGCGGGATTGAACAAAAACACTGCTAAAAGACTATGTTCCTAGTATAGACACTCAGATGCAACCAGAGGCTAATACTAATGCCACGTCATCTATATCAGCATCAGTATTATTAACAGAAATACCGGATGATCCTTGTATTAAATTATAGACAGGAGGAGAAGAGATAATAAGGGAAGCAGAGAAGTCATCGGGGGCAGGAGAGGAGAAAATCAGGGAAGCAGAGGGGACAGTGGAGACTGAGGGGGCAGAACATGTGGAGGGGACAGAAACGGACGAGGAATATAGTGACTTTCCTGACCCAGGCAACAGCACACCCTCGTGCTCAGCTAAAGATAAAACCAATAGTATAAAAAAAGGAAGAAGCAAGGTCAAGAATAAAGTGAAGAAGATTATAAATAAACCAAAGCCTACTACTGCAAAAGCGATAGCGGAGAACAGCCCCATAAGGAAACGGGTACAGGCTAAAGGCGGTGTTAAATCTATGGCACTAAGACTTTCAGGAAACAGCCCTACTGAGGCAGGCGCTACACCAGGGGAAATAAACTGTCTTAGTGATGTGACAATTACAATGGCCCGGGGGACTCAGTAAGAGTAGTGGTAGAAGTACTCAACCTGTCTCCAAATGGGCACACTACCCCTGCAGTGGCTTCAACGGATGGTTTGGATATGGTCATCGTTTTAATGGAAACTTCCTCCTCTCCTCCCCCTGCCTCCCTGGTGGTAACAATGGGGATTGTTCCCATACCAACCTCAGCATCTGTACTGTCCGTGGCAGTTCCAATCGCAACAATAACAATAACAAAAAAACCCGGCTCTACTTTAACAGGGGCAGATAACATCAGCGATATATCTCTTTTGAATACCACTCAGAATGATACACCTACTGATTGGAATCTTCATGGGGAGGTATCCTTGTCATTTCAGATGATTTTGCAGCTGCTCAACGAGCAAAAACATGAAGCTCAATCTCATTATCAACAGATGCGGGAGGATAGCAGCAAAACTCAATCTTCGCTGCAGGAGATGGCTTGCAAACTAGGGGCTATCTCTCAGAAGGTGGAAGAGCTACAACAGAGAGTTGTTTTAATGGAGTAAAAATCAACTCATTCTGAAATAGTAGTGAATAAACATGAGGCCCAGATTTGTCAAATGCAAGCTAAACTTGAAGATTTGGAAAATCGACAACGTAGACAGAATCTCCGAATATTTGGAATTGTGGAAGGGGCCGAAGAAGCCGATCCCAGAGCATATATTGTGCATTTATTCCAGAAAGCATTTCCTGAGCTATCGGACTGGGATTGGGACTCACAGACACAACGAGCCCATCAGCTTCCTCTGATACAAAGAAACAAGGGCAGTCAGTATCCTCGCCCAATTTTGATCTGTGTCGGTAATTTTTTACTACGCCAGGCAATCTCATTATAGGCGAGACCAAATACTCCAGTTACTACTGACTCAGCTACCTTTTTTGTTAGATCAGATTTAAGTAAACTTACTATGGAGCGGCATTGGAAACTGCGACAATACATCGACCCAATAAAGGATATGGGGGGGGCCAGGCCTTTCTGCAAGAGCCAGCCAAGTTAAAGGTTCTAGAGAATGGCCGTACATACTACTTCTTAGAAGAAAGTGAGGTTGAGCAAGTTATGGTTAAATGGAAGTCAGAAAAAAAAATGGATGATAATGAATAATGTTCTCCATATTTCTCTCATGAATAATGATGAACAATTCCTTTTTTATGTTAATTATGATTTGAATTCAGCCGTTTATTAGTTGAATGGGATTTCTTTGATGTTTTGATATAAGGTATTGCAAGATATGACACGTGGATTTGAGTTTGTACCATTGAATGGCCGGATCCTTGGGGCCTGTCTCCGCTTTTGCTGCCACTACAGCGGCAGCTGGGTTAATGGGGGGACCTGCACGTAGGAACAGAATTGAGAGGGGGTGGGGCCGGGAGCTGCAAGGTAGGGGTTGGGGTGGGGGGAGATTTGTTAGGGTAAAAAAGGCATCAAGGGGACAAACAGTTTAATAATACCAAGGCGTAGCAAGGTTGATTTGATTTGGTATAAGGGTTTCAAGGACAGGAATATGTATTACATAAAATGTATCAATTAAAGTGTTTGGTATGGAATGTGGCGGGTTTAAACAATAGGATTAAAAGAAGTCTTGTGTTCGAGGAACTTAGAATGTATAATCCTCAGATAGCAGTAATACCTGAGTCTCATATAGCATATAAAGACAGAAAATTACTTAAACAACTGGGTTATGACATTTTAGTATGTACAGATTTTAATGCTTCAATTCGGGGGTGGCAATTCTAAAACATAAACAGTTCAAGGCAGAAATTAACAAAACATTAACTGACAAAGCCGTCAGGTGGGCATTTGCACAGGAAATACTCGAAGGTTGCAAATACACAATTTGTGGTATTTACGCTTCCAATCTAGATGAACCTAAAATTATTGATCAAATTAATATGGAGCTGCTTAGTTGGGAAGGAGAGTGCATAGTACTGGGAGATTTCAACTGCATTATGAATTATAATTTAGATACAACTAGAAGGAGCTCATTCCAGAGAATGCGGAAGACCAGGGCTGCAATCCTGGATCTTGCAGCAATTCACTTAATTAAAGATGCTTGGAGATATTTGTATCCTAACACAGCTGGCTAGACTTACTACTCTGTCGCACACAAATTATGCTCACGCATAGATATGGTCTGGGTCTCAGATGTTATTCTTGAAACTAACACTATGGTAATATGTCCAAGAGTTACCTCGGACCATAATCCTATCCTTTTATCATTCGATGTAGCAACAGAGAGACAAACTCCTCGTTCTTTTTCATTCCCCAGATATTTATTCTTGGACTCTACCTTCTCGAATCAATTAAAAGACCATATAAAAGAATTTATAGATATAAATATGCACTCAGCCTTACCAATGATAGTGTGGATGCATGTAAGGCAAGCATTCGAGGTTTTACACAACAGTATATTTGGCGACAAAATAAGGAGCGAAGATGCCAAAATGAGAAAAGGATTGCAGATATACTTCATATTGAAAACCAATTGTCTGAAGCTTTACTAGCAGGGGCGGCTAGTCTGGAAGTATTAAACTATAAATTAATCAAGCTAAAATCAGCTTTAAAAAATGTATTCAGGGAAAAAAGTTATTATTAAATTTAAAAAATATCAATTAAATCAGTATGAAAGTGGTGAAAGATTGGCAAAATGTTAGCGAATAAAGTGACTGAAGACCGAGCTCAAATAGTTATTAAGGAAATAAAAGGGGCCAATAATCAAACATTTCAGGATCCTAAATCGATCTTACAGCAATTCGCCCAGTATTATCAAGATCTATATACACCAGAAAGCGAGGTCACTGAAGATAATATAATAAGATATATAACTCTAAATAGAGTCAAGACTAGGGAGGAAGAACAATCAGATCAACTAGCGATGGATATTACACCGGCTGAAATTAGAATTGCTATCAATTCCCTGGCATCTGGTAAAGATACAAGAGAAGATTCGATCCCTTTAGAATTATTTAAAACCTGTACGGAGGGATTGATATTGTTATTATCTAGGGTTATTCAAGCTATTGGGAATGGGGAGCAAGCGCCAAAGTCTTGGAACTCGACCCAAATTATTTGTTTCTTAAGAAAAAGCAAACCAGCCTATGAAAGAGGGTCTTATAGACCCATATCACTTATAAACTGCGATGCTAAAATATTTGCAAAGGTATTAGCGACTCGGCTGGCACCATTAATGTCACAACTGGTGTCACCCCAGCAACATGGGTTTATTATCCCTAAGAGGGACAATACGGCACATATCAACATGGCCATTACGGCGTTCGATGTTCACAGATCGAGCCAATCCCACTCGGTATGATTTTACTAGATGCTGAGAAAGCATTTGACTGAGTGGGGTGGGGCTTTCTGTGGGCAACATTGCAGGCTTTTGGTATAAAAGGTCAATTTATGAAGTAGATCCAATCCCTATACGATAAGCCTATTGGTAACGTTTGCTATATGGGAAAATGCTCTTCTACCTTTCCGATGAAACGTGGGACGAGACAGGGGTGTCCCTTATCACCTCTGTTATTCGCCCTTATAATGGAACCATTCTTGATTGCACTGCAGAGTCAAGATCAGATCTCTCCTTTTATAAACGCCTCAAACTCCCTTAAAATAACTGTCTATGCTGAAGACATTGCAGTCTATTCCACTAATGTTACAGAAGCTATGAAGGGCATTGTAACAGAGGCAGGGAAATTCGATTTGGTTTCTGTATACAGGCTCAATACTGGTAAAACCCAAATTATTATGAATTACAAGCCATCAAGCTCATTGACGGGGGTATGTGATATAGCTACCTATTTGGGGGTAAAAATTTCCTTGAATATTAATTTAATATCTGCCTAAATTTATCAGCCGCTATTAAAAAAAACGATTACCTCATTCAGAAAATGGCACAAGCTACCTCGTGCGGTACCGCTTTTGGCTGCCATAAGTGTGGCAGGGTATGCTCAGACGTGAGTCCCTTGCTCACTTTGCCACTGGATTCAAGCAAGTCGGGCTGAAGACGGCTGGAATGCCAGAAACCGGTCCTCGGAAGCTTGTTTCCGGTCCAGGGAAGACATGGCTTGGCAGTTCGGGCTGGACTGTTCCCATGAGGCACAGGGTCAGACTGATTTGCATATAGCCATGTCTGAACTGGCGTGGCAGAGTGGGCTAAAGAACGGTGATGGATTAAACCCAGATCTTTTGACTGGGTGTGAGTGTTTGATTGATTCAGATGCTCCGTCCATCACCACCGCCTTTTGTACCACAAGCTACCTCTAAGCATTATTGGCCGAATAAATCTGGTCAAAATGAAGATACTGCCTAAATATTTATATCTTTTCCGCTCCATCCCTTTACGGGTAAATAACTCTTACTTTAATAGATTGGACGGCATTATTAGTAGCTTTAATTGGGGGTATAAGAAAGCTCGTCGGGCTGTTACACTACTTAAATTCCCTTTTAATCAAGGAGGATTGGGTCTACCAGACATTAAATCTTATTATTGGTCTGCTTTTTTGACTCGTTTTCGAAGTGTGATGATCCCCGATAAATATTTGTATTTTCATTAATTCATGTTACGTGAGGATGCAAATATGTTCTTTTATAGGTTAAATGACCCCAATTATTTTAAACGTGTGAAGTTTAAGACGGCACGGGACACTGTTAATATTTGGCGTTCCATTGTTGTAAAGAGTAAAGTCTCTCTTTTTCATCATAGCACCCCCCTGTGGCGTATTCCGGGTTTACCGGGAATTTTTCATGATTTAGCTGGTTTAGTGCTATCAGAATCTGATATTAAAATACTGGGAGATCTATACGACCACAAGGGGTTTTATATATTTGAACAGTTGAAGGTGTGTTATAATCTTACAGAGGGGGCCCTATTTAAGTATTATCAGATTAGGGAATATTTTGTGCGGAAACTAGGACTTACTAATATTCTAGATTCTGATTTATGGAAATATATTTATAGAGAAGCGGATAAAGCATTGATTAGTATTGGATATAAAATCTTTACTGGTTATAGAATTGACAATTCTGCAAAGTTAGCTGATAAGTGGAGCAGGAAGTTGGAAACTGATGTGGCCCCAAACTTGATAACTTCTTCCTTAAATAGCTTAAACCGCTCTGTTCACTCTTCTAGTCTCAAGCTGCAGTTATTTAAAACTATATGCCAACTTTATTACACGCCAGACAGGATTCTTAAATGGGCAACTAACAACAACTCCAGTGAACGTACGAAATGTCCAAAATGCCATTTAAGAGCAGCTGATATTAATAACATGTTTTTTACTTGTCCGCAATTAACTGAATTTTGTAATGGAGTAACTAAAGTTGTGTCGACGAAATTGGCATGTCCAATTATATTGACATCAGTGGAGGTGCTTGTGGGCACGTCTGGGGGGAACAGTCTCCAATGCGATCTGCTGAACATCCTAATCTCATGTGCCAGACTAATAATAGCTAGGGTCTGGATTCAACATAATCCACTGACGGTTATGGAATGGTGAAGTCTTGTAAAGGAAATAGAAATATGGAACATGCTTTAGCAATAATAAGGGGTCTTCAAACTAAAATGAAAGTGGAAATAATTTGGGGACTAATAATGTTATGGTACTTGTTTCCTCTTCTTTTTCTATTACATGTCCTTATTGTTTTTTGATTTATGTATCGCCTTGCTGAAGTTACTTTAATTTATTACTTATCCTTGATTGTATGTATGAATGTTTCTATGTTGTTATATGCTTGTCCCTCTTGATGCAAATAAAAATAAAAAAAATAAAAAAATGAATGAAAAAAAAAAAACACTTGCCTGTACTGCGGCGTCCCCCGATTGTCCTCCTCACTGACGTTGGATATACATCTTACGGGAACTGCAAATGCCGCCATTGTTGCTTTAACTCGATTTTAAATACTGTTTCATCTCTACTTTGACCTGCCTTGTCTTCTAATCTGTAATTTTCTACTTATTTAACTGCACTTGCACTTCACTAACTATCTCTGAGCCCTGCCCAGTAGGGCGTACCAATCACGGCTGGTGGGGCGCAGTCTAGACCAGTATCTCGCTATTAATGCCAGCTGCAGCGCAGTAGGATTGATATAGGTATTGCTGCCGCCACTGTTGCTTTTACTTGCTTAAATACTTTTTTGTCTTGAAATTGACCTATCTGTCCTCTAATCTGGAATTTTTAATTTATTGAACTGCACTTACACTTCACTAACAATCTATGTTAGTGCCCAATGCCAGCTAATCCTCCCTAGCCCAGCCCATTAGGGGGAACCAATCACAGCTGGCGGGGGCGCAGCCTAGAGCAGTAACCCGCTATTAATGCCAGCTGCAACGCAGGAGGATTTATTTAGGTATTGCTGCCGCCACTGTTGCTTTTACTTGCTTAAATACTGTTTTATCTTGAATTTGACCTGCCTTGTCCTCTAATCTCGAATTTTTAACTTATTTAACTACACTTCTTAATCTGTGTTAGCGCCCAACACCAGCTACTCCTCCCTAGCCCAGCCCTGTAGGGGGAACCAATCATGGTTGGTGGGGACGGATCCTAGAGCAGTATCTGGCTATTAAATGCTGGCTGCAGCATGGGAGCAGAGTGGAAGCACACAGCGGGCATGCAGACAGGTCGCCAAAGGCAAGCCCGTCTGCGACTGTCAGAGGCTAGGGGCTAGTTAATATGCTCAAATTTTTATCTATTTATTGCCTGAACTTAACAAATGGTATTCTGCTGACTATTCACTTAATACTCATCACTCTATATAGATTAGTTAAGATGAGGATTATGAACTTCAGGCACTTTCTTCCTGAACTCAACCCACCGTATTCCGCTCAAGACTTCATTCCTAGGCAGGATTACTATAGGCTTACTCAACTAGCAATCATATACCTGAACACACGGTAAATGGTGTAACGTCAACTAGAAATATTTCAATTATTGGACTCCTATAAACTCAATATCCTTCTGTTAACTGAAACGTGGTTCTCCCATGAGTCCTACCCTGATATTCTTGCTGCACTCCCTACCAACTATTAGATTCTTGAGACTAATCGGGCTCCAGGGAAAATAGGTGGAGGGGTGCCGCCATAATTCACTTCAGTAGATAACTCTGTTATCAAATTTGACTCTTACCCTTACTAACTTGACTGTCTCCAAACCCACATCTATGGGGTCTAATGGCCTGGAAATGGTCCCATATTAACATCAAAGTATTCTGTAATTCGTTGGCAACCACTGTGCCTATGAAACATCCCACTATTAACCAAAACAAAGAAAATATTAAATCGTGGTTAGCGGCTGGCAGCAATATTCATGCCCTTATTAGGAAAGTTAAAACGGTAAGGTGCCACAATGCTCAGAGATGGTTTTCAGAAGACCGAAAATTTCAAAAAACGAGTCCTTCGCCGCTCCGAACGTACCTGGAGACGGAACTACCCTCCTGAGAAAAAAGTTATCTACCAAGACCAACTTAAGCATTATAAAAATGCCATTATACAATTTAAGGCCACCTACTTTTCTATTGAGATCCGGAATCCCTACAAATAAATCCAAAGACATATTAGCTTTTGTCACAGAGTTATCTAACCTCGGAAAGAGTTACAAAACTAGCCCTAGCTCAATCATTATGTAATGTTTTGAACACCTTTTTCATTGAGAGAATCACTACCATCAAAGCCAGCATAACAGTTAATTATTTCTCTAACATTCAACCAGCAACCTTTAGGAACCTGTGCCAGTTCCCCATAATTACTAGAGAACTCTTTCTTCATCTGTTGGCAAACGTTTATTCAGGAGATCCTTCTGACAGCTTGTTGTATCCTGTTTATATTTCTATGCTGTATCCTGTTTATATTTCTATGCTATATTTCCTCCCCTTGCATTTCCCTGTGTGGTTCTGGTGCCTGGAATGTATGATGCGTGCTTGCATCGTACATCCTGGGTTCCAGGTTCCATGCCAACTGTATCTTTATAGAAGTCTGTATCCTTGACTGATGTGCTGTGCTTCAACTGTACTAAGAGTTAAATTATCCATTTAATTCATATACCTGCTTCCTTGGATCTTTAAATTGGCGACGAGGTACATCTTACAATTTCTGCCACTATCCCTGAAGCACAGGAGCAGAAATTCGAAAATTGTTATTTCGAACCTGGCGTTAAAAAAAAAAAAAGGAAACTTAATATATCGACTTTATTCACTTCTCCTTCAATGAGGATATCGTTCGGATCTATAACGTCGTATTTAAGAAGATTTACGACCAACGTATCAACTGTTACCAATTTCTACAGCTTTCCGTGTTTCACCAACGGAAATATAAAAGAGAAGTACCACGGAGAAGTCATCGCTCCTACCTTTGTTTGTGGCGCGCATTTAGACTGTTCGAGTACTACTACTCCGATGGATGGGTAATGCTGCTTTCTTAAGTTATTGAATTTTGGGCTGTTTTCGGATTTCTGCATAAATTCTGCGTACTACGCGCGAGACTGTGTCAGCCCGAGGCATCTACTGACGTATGTTTTGTCCACACGTCAATACGCAATGATGGCTTAAGAAGCACCCCGTCATCGCGTCGTGCGTGTGACCGCCATTTTGCGTATCCATAGCAACCAAACACACGGAGTCACCGAAGACGCCGAGGAGTTCGTAACGCACGCCGGAGAGCAAAAAAAAGACTATTCCTGGTAAACTACTATATTTCTATACGCCGGAAGGTGGAAAAGACTATACACATTCTCTGTTCTTTGTTTTTTCTTCAAATTCAGAAATTTTTAAGACGCTTAACTTTCACTTGACTATTGCGTAGAACTGTTTCTTTTGAACATAATATTTATATACCTGAAATGCAATTTGACCCTCCTTCTAAATTCCTACAAACCAAAGGAGACCCGCCCATTCCATGGACCAGATGGAAAGAAGAATTCTTTACTTACCTCAAGGCTATGGATGGCGAAAGAATGTCAGCAGAAAGAAAAAAAAATATATTTCTACACTGCCTTGGATCTGAAGGTCAACTTGTATTTAGAACTTTACCTCCTGTGAGATCTGGGGGTGATACTAGTGTATATGATGAGGCAGTACAGAGGATAGAAGGAAGATTTAAACCTGTGACTAGTGTAGCCTTAAATAGGTTTAAATTTTATACCAGGGTACAAGATGAAAATGAATGTTTCGACGATTTTTTAACTGCTTTACGTGCACTTTCTTTGCATTGTAATTTCGGTTTGATAACTGACGAAATGATCAGGGATCAAATTGTTGTACATGTAAAGAGCAAGAAGGTACAGGAACAATTATGGATTTTAGGTGATCCTAGTTTAGAAACTGCAATAAGTACAGCTAAGGCTTTAGAGCAATCCGACAAATGGATTAAATCCTTAGATAAAGTTTCTGTTCACACTACTCCTTCCACTTCTTCTGGTGAAGTTAGCACGGTAAATGTACGAGATACGAAATCGCAAAGCTCAAATAAATATGAGACTAAAGGTAAACAATTTTATTGCTTTAGATGTGGGAGTCCAGATCATATAGCTTCTTTTCCACAATGCCCTGCTTTAAATAGACAGTGTAATAAGTGTAGTCGTACAGGTCACTTTTCCAAATATTGTAAAACTTCCGTTAAGTCATTCAATGATTACAAAAAGTCCTCTTTCAATGCTCCTAGACGTCCAAATGGTAATGTATCGTATGTAGCTGAAGTGGAGAATAATGTTTCCTCTATTAAAGAGTCAGGCATTGTTGTCTCCATACTTAACCCATTTGATATTACACTTGCAGATAGCTTACGATCTCCCAAAAGCCTTGTGAACATTTTGGGTAAGACTCTTGAACTCATGGTGGACTCATGTTCTCCATGGACTATAATTACTCGTGATTATTGTCTAGAGTCGTTTGGTAACCTTGTTGGCATTGATTCCTTGTGCAAGCCTGACATTGTTGCATATAACTTTGATACTTCGGAGATCAAGTTTATAGGTTTTAAAGAAGTTCTTATTGTTGTAAAAAATAATTCTGCAGTCATCAAAATGTATGTAGCTTCTAAAGGTGTAAATGTTTTGGGGTGGAGGGATCAGGCAAAGTTGGGGATCTCTTTGAATCCTAGGTTGAAGGATCCTGTGTGTGTACTAGCTATATCTGATGGAGAGTATGACATAGCTTCTATGTCTAAGGAAATTTCTGATTCTTTCCCAAATGTATTTTCGGAAAAACTAGGGAAGTTGAATGGTTTTACACACAAAATCAAAGTCAAACCCAATACTGTCCCTCTGAAACAAAAGTTAAGAGGTGTTCCCATTAGTGTCAGAGAAGAACTCAGAGTTATGCTGGATACTATGGTCAAAGATGGTGTTATTGAGGAGGTAGAATCCTCCGAATGGGTTTCGCCTATTGTTTTGGCGATTAAACCTGACAAAACTATCAGGTTATGTGTGGACCTGAGAGCTCTAAACAAATGTTTGGTTATAGACTGTCACCCATTACCTAACATAAATGAAATGCTGTGCATGTTGGATGGAGCCTGTGTGTTTTCAACCTTGGATCTTAGATCCGCATATCACCAGATTGAGCTCACAGAGGATTCCAAGCAATTCACAGCTTTCATCACTCCTCATGGGTTGTTTCAATTTAAAAGGATGCCTTTTGGCCTAGCGTCGGCTGCTTCAGTTTTCCAAAGGGCAATGTACCACATATTTAAAGATCTAAGTGTCTATGTCAAATGCTTTCAGGATGACATTCTTATTTTTTCAAAGAACACCTCAGAACATTATGTTCATCTTAAGGAGGTTTGTTCCAGGTTGGAAACATTTGGTCTAACTATCAAAGCTAGTAAGTGCAAGTTTTTTTGCAAAGCTGTGGATTACTTAGGTCATTCTCTTTCGGGTGACGGGGTTGTGCCAAAGAAAAACCTTGTTGATGCTATTGTTAAAGCTCCTTCCCCAGACAATAGGGAAAAACTACTTTCGTTTGCAGGGCTTTGCGAATACTATAGCAAGTTCATCCAAAATTTTGCAAGTAAAATGGAGCCTCTTAGGGAACTTACAAGAAACTCAGTCCAATTTGTTTGGACTGAAAAACAAGAACAGGCCTTTAAGCAAATCAAGGAGGAAATTGTTAACGCTCCTACTTTAAAGTCCTTCTGTGTTAACAAAAAATGCATTATCACCGTCGATGCTAGCCTTTATGGCATTGGTAGTGTGTTAAGTCAATCGTCCGGTAAGGATGAGTGGTGTGTTGCCTTTTCCTCAAGGACTTTGTCTCCTACAGAGAGAAGGTATTCTGTCATTGAAAAGGAGCTTCTTGCCTGTATATGGGCTGTCGAACATTTCAGGAATTATGTGTGGGGTAATCGATTCGTACTACGGACGGATCATAAACCTTTGGTTGGGATTTTGTCTCCTGGTGGTGGATGGAATTCCACAGCACGTATAGCTCGTTTGTCATCACGTCTCCAGGAGTATGATTTTGAGATTGTATATGTTCCTGGTAAGTGCTATGTTACTGCGGATTTTCTTTCTAGGTTTCCTTGTGAGGATTCTCCCAAGGTGGATAACGAAATTGATGTTGTCGCTTCTGTTTGCATCTCCAAGGAGTTTATTTCCTTATCTGAAGAAGAGTGGTTTACTGAACTTGGTAAGGATGTTATTTGTCAACAACTTTTTGATTTTGTAAGGAATGGTTGGCCATCCTCTAAGGGTATTTCACCAGAGGTAGCCCCTTTTTGTCAGGTTTCATCTGAAGTTGAAGAGTTTTCTGGTCTACTTTTCAAAGCTGGCAAATTAATCCCGCCCCAATCTTTGCAAAGGAGAATTTTACTCCTCGCCCATCAGAGTCACATTGGCATGTCGTCAATGAAACGCCTTATTAGGGAAAGCTTTTGGTGGCCAGGGGTCGATAAAATGGTGGATAGGCTTGTAAGGGATTGTCCTCACTGTGTTAACTGCAATAAGATGCTTCATTTGACCTCAGCTCCCCTTAAGCCTGTACCTTGGCCCAATTTTCCCTGGCAGAAAGTAGGTTTTGATATTTCTGGCCCTTTTAAACAGTTGCCATACAATGCTCGTTATGCTTTGGTACTTGTGGACTACCACTCCAAGTGGCCCGAGGTAAAGTTTGTTAGCACAGTGTCTTCTCACTCTGTTATCCTTTTCCTTAAAGAAGTGTTTGCCAGGGAAGGGTATCCTGAGACTTGTGTCACTGACAATGGTGCTCAGCTTATTTCGGCTGATTTTGAGAAATTCCTTAGTAGTTGGGGTATTAAGCATTACACTACCTCCTTGTATGAACCCAGGGAAAACGGTCAGGTCGAACGATTTAATCGTGTCCTGAAGGATTGTTTAAATGGTGTGCAAGTTTCTGATGATGGATGGTTAGATGTGGTGAGGAAGAGGTTATGGGCGTATCGCATCACACCCCACTCTGTTACTGGCGTTAGTCCCTTCAAACTCCTTAAGGGAAGAGAACCCCCTTCTGATATTTGTCCCTGGTGGATTAAGAAACTCGATATAAATGATTCTGTTATGGACCTTGCTGGTGTAGCCAAACGAGTTGTAGACAAACAACTGGACATGAAAACCTTGTTTGATTCTAAGATGAAGACCAGGGATAATGATTTTGTTGTGGGGGAATGGGTACGTATTAAAAAACCTGGTTTTCTTGTTAAGGGTTTTTCTAAGTTTTTTCCTCCCATCAAAATCGTGAAGGTTTTTAAAAATAGTGTTGTCACGCAGGATGGGAGAGTATGGAATGTCCGTAGGGTTGCTAAGCATGTCAATGTTGAAAATGTTCATAAAAATGTTCACAGTTCTTCCTCTTCCTCTCCTGATCATGGTGTTAGCTTTAGAAGATCTGATGTTGATTTCGCAATGCCTACTCCTAAGGTTGTTCACAATGACTCTTCTGTTGCTTCTAGAGTTAAAGCTTGCGATAGGCAAAAGAATATTGCCTGCAGATATTTAGATTAGTACCTTTTAATCATTGTAATGTTTTACTCTGTTTTCTTTTTTTTAAGGGGTATGATGTGTTGTATCCTGTTTATATTTCTATGCTATATCCTGTTTATATTTCTATGCTATATTTCCTCCCCTTGCATTTCCCTGTGTGGTTCTGGTGCCTGGAATGTATGATGCGTGCTTGCATCGTACATCCTGGGTTCCAGGTTCCATGCCAACTGTATCTTTATAGAAGTCTGTATCCTTGACTGATGTGCTGTGCTTCAACTGTACTAAGAATTAAATTATCCATTTAATTCATATACCTGCTTCCTTGGATCTTTATACAGCTGTCCCTCCATATTTTGAAGGAAGCTTTCTATATATGTCCTGATTCTGCCCTTTCTCTACTAAATAACTCATTAATCCATGGCTTTGTTCCTAGAGCCTTCAAAGAAGCAATGCACATTGAATATGCAAACTAACTGTATTTCAGCCTCTTGGTGCATTTGACAAGAAGACTGCAGCTGGTATGAAACCAGGCAGCTAGCCTGATCTGTCATCACCCGAGAACTTGCCATGTCACTCGTCTAATGAGGAAGCTGAACTGGCTACCAGTAACACAACGGAGTTGACCTAACGGCTAGGGTGATCGACTTAGAATCTGGGGAACTGGGTTTGAGTGTCGGCAAGACACGCAACATCCGGTGATTCTGGGCAAATCACTTAATATTCCGGTGCCTAACAAAAATACTATGATGTGTCCTCATGTAATGCAACTCGTGCTCGTGTAAAGCGCCCTGATACCTTTGGGTCAATTTGTGCTATATAAAATTCTGTTAAAAAAAAAATAAGATTGAATGCCTTAGCTTTGAATCCATGCATGGCAACTGCCCGAAATGTGTTTCTTCCCTCACCCAGAGGTATATCCCTGCTTCCATTAATCAAGAAAATAGGTGCAGAGCCACTTGTCCTCACAAACTACAGCCCTATTTCAGTGCTTCAATTTTGGGCTAAGGTACTGGAAGCCCACTTTGCTAATTGCCTCTGCTCTTTCGTTGAACAGTCCCAGTACCTTGACTCTCAGCAGGCTGGACACCGCCCTTCCCCTTCCACTGAGGCAGTAGTCCAGTACTAGAAATTAGGAAAGAATCAGATAAGGGCTTTACTCAGGCACTGGTCCTTCTTGACCTATCTGCGGCTTTTGACACGGCCAACCATGAACTCTTGGAGGACCATGTCAGGAATGCAGGGGTCGAGGTATCTGCCCTCAAATGGCTCACTTCCTTCTTAGATGATCGCTCCCAAGCGGGTTGACTCTCCGAATTCTAAAACTTAAACTGAACAGCAGCGTGCCACAGGGCTCATTTTTGCCCCAGCACCTGTTAAAGCTATACTTTCTTCATTTCGTTCAGTCCTTGGGGGAAATGAATGTGTGCACCTTCAACTATGCTGATGATATACAATTAATGTTTTACTATCAACAAGACTTCTGACTCTATTTTGAACTACCAGACAACTATGTTACATATATATAACTGGATGAATAGCAACCACCTAAAATTGAATCCAGAGAAAACAGAACTGGTCTTAGGCGGTGGCTCTCGTCATCCTTGGAACTCGGATTTTTGGCCCGCTGAGCTAGGAAAGCCACCTCCTCCCTTAGTTTCAGCAAAGAGCCTTGGAGGCATAATTCGCAGCGATCTCCTTTTGAAGTTCCGATTAGGTCTGTAGTTTCCACCTGCTTTTTCCAGCTCAGGAAAATCAGCAGATTTCTCACTTTTGAAGCTCTTGTTCGGGTTGTTCTTTCGATGGTCATCTCTCACATTGAATATGCAAACTAACTCTATTTCAGCCTCTTGGTGCATTTGACAAGAAGACTGCAGCTAGTACAAAACCAGGCAGCTAGCCTGATCTGTCATCACCGGAGAACTTGCCATGTCACTCGTCTAATGAGGAAGCTGAACTGGCTACCAGTAACACAACGGAGTTGACCTAACGGCTAGGGTGATCGACTTAGAATCTGGGGAACTGGGTTTGAGTGTCGGCAAGACACGCAACATCCGGTGATTCTGGGCAAATCACTTAATATTCCGGTGCCTAACAAAAATTACTATGATGTGTCTTCATGTAATGCAACTTGTGCTCGTGTAAAGCGCCCTGATACCTTTGGGTCAATTTGCTCTATATAAAATTTTGTTAAAAAAAAATTAAGATTGAATGCCTTAGCTTTGAATCCATGCATGGCACCTGCCCGAAATGTGTTTCTTCCCTCACCCAGAGGTATATCCCTGCTCAGAACTTGAGGTCATCCCACCTTAACCTCTTCGGTATCCCCACTTTTAAAAGGAAGAGACTAGGTGGATCTAGATTCGCTGTTCTGGCCCCTCGTTTTTGGAACTCAGGGGCATATTACCAAGGGCCATTATCGCCGCATTAGCGGGACTTTTTCCCGCTAATGCGGCGATAATTTCATCGCCCTATTACCAAGCTGTCGCTAACACCAGTTAGCGACAGCTTGTAGGTGATAGCGGCCATTTAGGGGCCCACTTTGCATGTCAGCAATGATTATCGCTAATGACATGCAAGGTGGGCGTGCCAAGATGTTAGCGACTGAAAACAGTCGCTAACATCGCTATCCCCGATTACCAACTTTTGGAAATATTCGTGCTGAGCTCTAATATCTCCAAAAGCTATCGCCTGCCCTGAACTAAGAGCATTGGCTCTGTAAAGCATGAATATCGCTGACTTTTCAGCGATATTCATGCATTTCGGCCGATTTTTATCGATTCGGAGATAAACCTTGATAATAGCAAGGCTCCTAAGCGATAAAAATAGGTGAAGCACGGCGATAAAATGATTGCCGCTAACCAAGCATAGCGATAATTATAGCCTATGCTTGGTAATATGCCCCTCACTCCCTTCTAGCAACAGCGCTTCAATTTAGGAGACTCCTAAAATGTGGGTGCTCTCCCAGGCATATGATTGAATCAACAAGCTGCAGGCTATTCCCAATATCTAGCGCCAAGAAACCGTTTGGTGTACGTGTGCTCTATAAAATTTTTTTGACATAACATAACATGCCTTGTTTCTTACATGAATATTAGAAAAAGAGATACTTGCATATTAGTTTTCTCTAAAGTCCAGTGTTCAACAGAGCTTTTCATAATGAACGTACATATTGCATGAATAAAATATGTAATATATTAGGTATTCCCACATATGTGTGTAATGGGAGTTCTGCACTGGTCCACTGAGACAGAGTCTGTGAGATGTACATACTCTAATGCAATGCAAATAAAATACAAAAGGTAGTCAACGAAGCCAATTCTTAAATTCTATTTATCAATTAGTGACTTCTTCGGCATCACAAGCGAGGAAAGGAAGGGCGGCATGAGATTGCACTCTAATTGTATGTCAGTTTAAGATAAATGCCATTAGCTGCCAAATTTAAATGCATCCAATTAGGTGCAACACAGATTCACCCACAGAATAGGAACATATGAATTCTGACAAGTCCCAGATGGCATTATAAATGTTGCTGTACACAAGCACAGTGTTGCTAAGTGATTTTCTTAATTTTTGTGCACTCATTGGGCTCCTCAATTTACTTTGATTTCTTCGAAAAAAATAGGGAAATATAAATATGGATTGCTTACATTTTATTTTTTTATGTTTAGCTCATTTGTTTCTCTGCTAAAGTCAGCGCACTAATGTGACAATGTTTGAGGTTAGAATCACGTTGACAAATAATGTTGCTTTTTTTAGTACAATTGAAAACTTGATCGTTATGATCTTTTCTTATAAATATTATAAACACGCAATACAAATAAACTACTGTTAGTGTTGTTACTTTAACAGCGTGGTTCAAATCAAAATCCTATATGAAATATGAATAATCTCGTGGGCACCTCTTTTTGAGCACTGTGGGAAATTACATTTTTTTGCCATGTTCCTCTGATTTGCTGGTTTTAGTTTTTGGACTCAGGACATCTAGTTTTTGGACATCTTGCAGCTCTGAGGCCTACCAATTAGTTCCCAGCTGCATGTGATCAACAGAAATGAAAAGGGATTTTGTGTTTAAATTGGCGTATTTGGCAGCTTTTGTAAATCAGCCGTAAAGGGAACAATCTCAGATGTAAACGGATGATGCTTCCCCCCAATTAAACCTTGAAAGAAAAGGATAAGATAAAGCTGCAGAGGTTTGAGCAACAGGCGGCAGGTTTCTGTTCTGAAGAAAAGGAATAACGTTTTTGTAATTACATATTTCAATTTGGCACTAAGGTAACTGTGAGAAAGTGTTTCTAGTTGGGCTGGAATGGTTTCTACACCAAGTAATTAAGGGCCAGATGTACAATTCGTTTTTGCATGGTCAAACGGGTTTGTGAACACGTTTACGCATGCAAAAACATATTGGGCCATCAGCCTGATTCATCAACGGGCCGTTTTGCGAGCCCCTAATAGCGAATCATAGCGATTCGCTATTAAGGACTCGCAAAACGGTATTCATGTAGGAATCGCATAATAAAATGCGATTCCTACTGATTCCTTATTTGCGATTAGCAAATTGCTAAGCGCAAATAAGGAATAACTCGCCATTCATTCCTATGGGCCAAAAGGCCCATAGGAATGAAGGGGGAGTATTCCTTATTTGCGATTAGCAATTAGCTAATCGCAAATAAGATTGCGATTTGAAGGGTGCCAGGGGTGTCCACAGGACACCCTGTAGCACCCCTCAAATGAAATTTCACACAGGTGTTGCACACACACATGTTCAAAGGACATGTGTGTGTGTAACATGCAACTCAGAAAAATGCATTTAAATGCATTTTTCTGAGTTTTCGCAATTTACCGCGAGGTCTGACCTCGCGGTAAATTGCGGCAAGAAATTGAGAATTCGCAAATTTAAATTGGATGTTGAATTGCATTTAAGGAATCTCTAATAGAGATTCCTTAAATGTAATTCCTCGCACATTTGCGACATCGCAATTAGCGATTTTTGCATTTGGGATGCTGAATCCCAAATGCAAAAATCGCTCTCGCAAAGGGCCGGATTCTCAGAATCCGGCCCCTTGCGAGCGCAATTTAGGTTCATGAATCGGGCGGTATGTACACAGCCTATTTAGCGAGTCGCAATTTTTTTGCGACTCGCTAAATAGGAATCTGGATTTTTTAACTTATTTAACTATATTTGCTCTTCACCAATTTTCTGTGCTAGCACCCATCGTTAGCCACTCTTCCCTAGCCCAGCCTGGTAGGGGGAACCAATCACAGCTGGTGGGGGTGGAGCCTAGAGCAGTATCCAGCCATTCAAAGCCGGCTGAGCACAGAAGCAAGTGATAAAGGTATTGCTGCTGCCCATTTTTGCTTTTACTTACTTAAATACTGATTTTTCTTGAATTTGACCTGCCTTGTCCACTAATCTGGAATTTTTAACTTATTTAACAGCACCTGCACTTCAGTAAGTATTTGTGTTAGCAATACATCCAACGCCAGCTACTCCTCCCTAGCTCAGCCGGGTTGGGGAACCAATCAAGGCTGACGGGGGCAGACCCTAGAGCAGTATCTGGCCATTGAATCCTGGCTGCAGCACGGGAGTGCAGCGGAAGCGCTCAGTGGGCATGCAGACAGCTCGCCAAAGGCAAGCCCATCTGCGACTGTCTGGGGCTAGGGACTAGTCATTATGCCCAAATGTTAATCTATTTATTGCCTGAACTAAAAAAAATATATTGCCGACTATACACTTAATCCCATCACTCTATCTAGATTAGTTAGGATCAGGATTATGAACTTCAGGGACTTTCTTCCTGAACACAAACTGCTGTAATCTGCTCAAGACTTCATTCCTAGGCAGGATTACGATAGGCCGACTCAACTAGCAATCATATACCTGAACACACAGTAAATGGAGAAACATCAACTAGAAATATTTCATTTATTGGACTCCTCTAAACCCAATATACTTCTGTTAACTGAAACGTGGTTCTGCCATGAGTCCTACCCTGAAATTTTTGCTGCACTCCTTAGCAACTATTAGATTCTTGAGACTAATTGGGCTCCAAGGAAAATAGGTGGAGGGGTGCAGCCATAATTCACCTCCCTCAGCGCCCTAGACATCACTTCAGTAGAAAGCTTAGTTATCAAATTTGACTCTTCTCTTAACCCCCTGATTTGCATCCTGATCTACAAGCCCCCACAGAAAATTACTTATTTCCCCCAATTATTGGGGGAAGAAATATCTCACTTAGTAATTAACCATGCCCAAATGTTACTGATTGGCGCCTTCAACTATTGGGCCAATGATGGGATGGGTGGCCCAAGCTCATCATATTGACTGACCTACTTAACGGGCTAAACTTGGTACAACATGTGGCATCTCCCACTCATATAAAAGGACATATCCTAGATCAAGTCTGGGCCTTTAACCTCATGGTGCCCAACCTTTCGATTTCCCCATGTACCTGGTTTGATCATTTGTTAATAAAGTTTACCCTTAATAACTTGACTATCTCTAACCCCACATCTAGGGGGTCTAATGGCCAGGAATTGGTCCCATATTAATATCAACGCATTCTGTTATTCGTTGGCAACCACTGTGCCACTGAAACATCCCACTATTAACCAAACAGAGGAAAATCTTAAATCGTGGTTAGCTGCTTACAGCAATATTCATGCCCCTATTAGGAAAGTTAAAACGGCAAGGCATCACAATGCTCAGAGATGGTTTTCAGAAGACCGAAAACTTAAAAAACTAGCCCTGTGCCGCTCTGAACGTACCTGGAGATGGAACTACCCTCCTGAACAAAAGGTTATCTACCAAGACCAACTTAAGCAATATAAAAATCCTATCCTACAAACTAAGACCACCTACCTTTCTAATAAGATCGTGATCCAAAGACATACTAGCGATTGTCTCAGAGTTATCTAACTACGGATAGAGTTACAAAACTAGTCCTATCTCAATCATTATGTATTGTTTTGAACACCTTTTTCATTGACAGAATCACTACAATCAAATCCAGCAAAACCGTTAATTCTTTTTCTAGCATTCAACCAGCTACCTTTAGGAACCGTCATTTTCTGTGCCAGTTCCTCATAATTACTCTTTCTTGATCTGTTGGCAGAAGTATAATCAGGATCTCCTTCTGATAGGTGTCCCTCCATATTTTAAAGGAAATGTTCTATATACGTCCTGATCCCACCCTTACTCCACTAAATAACTCATTAATCCAGGGCTTTGTTCCCAGAGCCATCAAAGAAGCAATAGTAGTTCCATTAATCAAGAAAATAGGTGCAGAGCCACACTTACCGGAAGCCCACGTTGCTAATTGTCTCTGCTCTTTCATCGAACAGTCCCTGTTCCTTGACTCTCAGCAGGCTGGCATCTGCCCTTCCACTGAGGCAGTGGTCCTGACAGTAATAGAAATTAGGAAAGAAGCAGACAAGGGCACTACTCAGGCACTGGTGCGCCTTCACCTATCTGTGGCTTTTGACACAGCCAACCATGAACTCTTGGTAGACAGTGTCTGGAATGCAGGGGTCCAAGGATCTGCCCTCAAATGGCTCACGTCCTTCTTCGATGATCGCTCTCAAGCAATTTGACTCTCCCAATTCACACCTCCAAAACTTAAATTGACCTGCGGCGTGCCGCAGGGATCATTTCCGCCCCTGAACTGTTCAATTTGTACTTTCTTCCATTAGTTCAGTCTCTGGGGGAAATGGATGTGTGCACCTTCTACTATGCTGATGATATGCAATTAATTTTTTTCTATCAACAAGACTTCTGACTCTATTTTGAACTTCCAGACAACTATGTCACATCCACGTAACTGGATGAATAGCAACCACCTAAAACTAAATCCAGACAAAACAGAACTGGTCTTAGTCGGTGGCTCTCGCCATCCTTAGAACTCAAATTATTGGTCCGCTGAGCTAGGAATGCCACGTCCTCCTTCAGCTTCAGCAAAGAGCCTTGGAGTCATAATTGATAGCGATCTCCATTTGAAGTCCCTGATTAGGCCTCTAGTTTCCACCTGCTTTTTCCAGCTCAGAAAAATCAGCAGATTTCTCACTTTTGAAGTTCTTGTTCATGTTGTTCTTTCTATGGTCATCTCTCACATTGAATATGCAAACTAACTCTATTTCGGCCTCTTGGTAACTTTGACAAAAAGACTGCAGCTGGTACAAACCAGGCAGCTAGCCTGCTTTATCATCAGCCACAATGTTACCACGTCACTCCCCTAATGAGGAAGCTGCACTGGCTAGTGACCAGTAGCACAACGGAGTTGTCCTAACAGCTAGGGTGGTCAACTTCGAATCTGGGTAACCGTGTTCGAGTCTCGGCAAAGACGCGCAACATCCTGTGATTCGTGGCAAATCACTTAATCTCCCCGTGTCTAATAAAAATTAATGTGAACTGTCCTCATGTAAGGCAACTGGTGCTCGTGTAGAGCGCTCTGATACCTGATACCTTCAGGTCAAGTTTGCGCTATATAAAACACAGAAAATAAATAAAATAATTAAGATTGGATGCCTTAGCTTTGAATCCATGAATGGCACCTGCCCGAAATGTGTCTCTTCCCTCAACCAGAAGTATATCCCTGCTCAGAACTTGAGGTCATCCAACTTTAGCCTCTTGGTTATCCCCACCTTTAAAAGGAAGAGACTAGGCTGATCTAGATGCGCTGTTCTGGACCCTCGTTTTTGGAACTCACTCCCTTCTAACAACAGATCTTCAACATGCTTTCTTCAATTTAGGAGCCTCCTAAAATGTGGGTGCTCTCCCAAGCATATGATTGAATCAACAAGCTGTAGGCGACCCCTGGCCCTGCTCGCAGGTCAGGTCGCTCCCCTCCTGCCGCACAGCTCCACCGGCTGTGCCTATGCCTCACCGCTCCTGACGCGAGTTCTGCCCTGCTGTGCCCCGAGCGTGATGTTTGACTGACTGTTTTTCAGTACTGTTAGTTTGCTGCCTGATCCTCTATACCGTTTCCATTGTTGCCTTTGTCTCCCACTGCTGTGTGCTTATTTGTATTTTTATTTTTTATAAAGTTCTTTGCCTTACGCCTTGCCCGTTTTCCCCCCACCTCCCCCTTCTCTTCTGTACCCTTGCCCGATTCCAGTGGCTGCTCCCCTGCGGCCTGCCCCCTCGCCGCCCCGCTCCCGCCTCCCAGCTGATCCTCCCTCCCTCCCTGCCTTAAATGGCGGCTGCTGCGCGGCAGGGAGAGCGACCCCTGACCCTGTTCGCAGGCCAAGTCGCTCCCCTCCTGCCGCACAGCTCCACTGGCTGTGCCTGTGCATCGCCGCTGCTTAGGCGAGTTCTACCCTGCTGTGCCCCTGAGTGTGATGTTTGACTGACTATTTTTTGGTACTGTTATTTTGCTGCCTGGTCCTCGATACCATTTACATTGTTGCCTTTGTCTCCCACTGCTGTGTGCTTAATTGTATTTTTATTTTTTATAAAAATCTTTGCCTTGCGCCTTGCCCGTTTTCCCCCTACCTCCCCCTTCTCTTGTTATGTTATGTTATGTTAACTCAATTTTTAAGCTCACAGCTGCCCCAGCTAAGGGGCGTCCCGGCGCTGCACCTGGAAAGGAGCACAACACCAACAGAACAGCAAAAAAGGATCAGAATGAAAAAGAATTAGCAGCTATTAGGGAAAATGTAAGTTTTAACAGCCTTCCTAAATGTCAACATATCGTCAAGGGCACGGACATGGGCAGGAAGAGAGTTCCAAAGTTTGGGGGCAAGCACTTTAAAAGAGCGGCCACCAGACCTACTTCTCAAAAAGCGAGGGACTACGGCTAGATTTTGTCCACATGATCTCAACTGTCGGGAAGGAATGTAAGGAAGAATAAGATGCTCTAATATCTGAGGAGAAGCAAGTTTCAATATCTTAAAAGAAAGACATAAGGTCTTAAATTCTATCCTCTGGAGCACAGGCAGCCAGTGGAGCTTGAGAATGGTACTTTTAGCAGAGCAGAGCAGAATCTGGGAAGACTAACTAGGGCCCTAGCTGCAGCGTTCTGGACGCGCTGCAATCTCGTGGTTTCGGCCTGATTGACTCCAAGCAATAATGAGCTCGCATAATCGAGCCTAGACAGTATAGCTGCCTGAATTATCAGTTGAGGAGTCGGGGCATCAAAAAATTTCAACACCAGCCTAAGTCCACGCAAGATCCCAAAACAGGACGCGGCTACTTTTTTTGTGTGGCATGAAAAACTAAGCGTGGAATCCAGCCAAACGCCAAGGTTTTTCTCCTCGGGGTAGGGGTGGGGCCCAGATCAGCTGGCCACCACTTATTACCCCAAAGATTGCTCTGTTTGCCCACAATCAAAACCTCAGTTTTTTTTCGCGTTGAGCTGCAGGCAATTAGCCGTCATCCATCTTGCCACCGCAGAGAGATCCTCACGAAATTTGGAGGCCTCAGGGTCAGAGTCACCACTAAGTGCAACCGCAAGCTGCGTGTCGTCAGCGTAGGACACCATAATAAGGTCCCAATGCTTGGCGACAGCAGCCAGCGGCTGCACGTAAAGATTGAAAAGCGTGGGAATCAATACTGATCCCTGTGGGACTCCCTGTTCGATGATATAGGGTTTAGACTCGAAGGGAGGTGTACAGACCCGAAAGGTACGATCATAAAGAAACGATCGAAACCATTCCAGCGCCAATCCCTGCACGCCTCTCCCAGCCGCTGCAGAAGTATTACATGAGAAACAGTGTCAAATGCGGCACTGAGGTCAAGTAGTACCAGAGCCGCCGTTTGACCCGCGCCCAGCACTGCGCGCAGATGTTAAACCATGGAGAGAAGAGCAGTTTCAGTGCTGTGCCCAGCACGAAAGCCATTCTGCGAAGGGTCTAGAATGTTAGCAGACTGAAGATGATTAGACAGAATGCCGTTTACATGGGCTTCTGCCACCTTCGCCGTCCACGGGAGAAGGGAGATGGGACGATAGTTCTCGAGTTTAAGAGGGTCCAGTGATGGTTTTTTCAGGATGGGAGTGACGTGAGCTTGCTTCCATCTTGAGGGGACTTTACCCGAGGAGAGAGATAAATGTATAAGATGACAGATAGGGGGTAAGCCGAGAGCAGCTGACTCTTTAAATTGGGCAGGTCTGAGTGGATCCACAGGGGAGCCAGATTTCACTTTAGCCACCAATTTCTCAAACCCCTTTCTCCGAAAGAGCTGGCAGTGTCGATAAAGTCAAGTTATTACAAGACACGGCAACCAAATCCTCACTTGCAAGCATAGTACTAGAGAAGGCGCGGTAGATATTAGTCACTTTATCCACAAAGAAAGCCGCACGATCCTCACAGTGTGAAGATGAACAGACCTCGGGCACTGAAACTCTGTTAGCAGTAAGATCTTTCAGAACTTTAAAGATCAACTTTGTGGGGTTAGTGCTGGTATTAAATTCCTGTGAATAATAGGCTGCTCGAGCCCTGCAAACAGCTCGATGGTAGAGGTTAACTTTCGCAAGGTAAAGAGTTTTCAATCCCACCTCATAAGTCTTGCGCCAAGCTCTCTCTGCTTGCCTACAGGTAGCTTTCAGGAGCCGTAAGGCATCGTTGTACCATGGGCTGGATCCAGACCGGCGGCTTTTACTCCACGCCGCAGGAATCAAAGCGTCAAGGGCTTTCGTGATCCAATCACAGAAAAGAATATAACCAGACTCAACATCGTCAAATGGGGCCAAAAGAGAGCGCTCCAGAAGATGGTGAAAATCCGCAAGTTTAAGTTTACTCCATGGACGTCTAAGGATAGTTCTGTCCGATGTTTTACAAGGGAGGCCCTTAGTAGTGACCTGGAGCTCGATCAAATAGTGATCACTCCAAGCTATGGGTCTGGGCAGACTGACCTTGACCAGACTTAAGTTAGTAAACAAAGGGTCCAAGATATGGCCACATTCATGCGTGGGATGGAGAATCAGCTGCGAGAGCTGAAGAGCCTCTAGATCTGCAAGAATGCCACTTATGGCTGGGGTATCAGGGGCGTCAAAATGAAGATTTAGATCCCCAATGATGCTAAAATTAGCTGAGGCTACTGCCAAAGAACTAACAAGTTCAGGAAGAGCTTTCCTAAATAATACATCACTACCTGGTGGTCTATATATCACCAGTCCAGAAAGTGTGAAATGATGGTTGATAGTAGCAGTAAAGAAAGCACATTCACATCCAGCTATATCTATAGGTTTCCAAATACAAAGGTAGCAGGATTTAATAGCCATGGAAATACCTCCTCCTCTGGAGTCGCGATTAAGCGTAAAAATAGCATATTCCGAAGGAAGTGCTAAATTAATTATGGCTGTGGCCTCATCCTGCAACCAAGTTTCCGTCATACAAAATATGTAAGGCGATTCCTGAGATAACAGGTCATGGATATCCTGATAATGTTTGGGCAGAGACCTGACATTAAGATGCCAAATTTTTAAATGTGACGAAGATCGAATATGAGAAGTATGATTGACCGACAGAGAATCAACTAAACAATGAGGCGTCTTATAGGTTGAAATAAGGGCAGGGAAAGGGAGAGACAGCATACCACAGGAGCAGACATGAGGACCACAAAGAGGATGTAAAGAAACATACACACAAGGAGTGATCATACTCCGAATCCTAGGAAGTTCTGACCTGGAATAATGAGGAGCCATCTAAATAAAAGAGCAGAATCCCGCCACGCCTGGCGCCTCCTTAGCGCTGACGGGCGCAGACGGGCAGGACTCTGGCATGACTCAGATGCAGCGAAGGCGCGCCCGCTGCGCGAAACCGCTGCACGTTCGAGGACTGGCTAAAGTAGGGCTACCATGTGTAGGCAGCAACACTAGACCGCACCAGATGGCGCCCAAAAGCGTCACCACCCCTCCCAAGATGGCGGCCGAATTACACCTATTTCCCAAGCTCTCAGAACTGGACCCGCTAAAACAGCGGTGATTCACTGTACCCTCGCCCGATTCCTGCCGCTGCTCCCCTGTGGCACCACCCCCTCGCCGTCCCGCTCCTGCCTCCCAGCTGATCCTCCCTCCCTCTCCACCTTAAATGGCGGCCACTGCATGGCGCCAGAGGCAAGCCCGTCTGCGCCCGTCCGCACAGGACCGCGCCCAGCGCCAGAACCCCTGGACCTCGCAATCACCACGGCACCAGATTCCGATACGACGCCAACACCCTCCATGCTCTCAACACCGGCTGAGACCACCGCCTCTTCCGGGCCACCCGAAACGCATCCACTGACCCTTCTCCTGCCACACCTGCATCTTCTCCTGCAACAGAACCACCAAACTTCCAAGGACCGGACCAAACCACCTTCGCTGCATACTCCTCAACACCAGCTCCGCAGGCAAACACGCCTTCGAGCTCTGGGATCTGCTCGACACCTCTGCCTCAGATGTTGCCTTCATGACCGAGACCTGGAGGAACGACTCCTCGGCACCCAACATCGCCATAGCCATCCCGGACGGCTACAAGATCACCCGCAGGGATCGCACCAATGGAATTGGAGGAGGCTTAGCCATCAACGCCAAGTCCACCCTCCAGATCTACACCCACGCAGATGACACCCTCAACACCGCTGAACACTTGCACTTCCAGATCCAGACCTACCCCAACACCACCCTCAGAGGAACACTCTTCTACAGACCCCCGGACCCTGAGCTCTGTTCAGCGACTCCATCGCCGACCTCGCCAGCACCCACGCACTTGCTTTCACGGACTACATCCTCATCGGGGATCTAAACTTCCACCTCGAGAACTACAATGATGCAAACTCTGCCACCCGGATCGACCACCTCACCAACCTCGGCCTCTGACAACTCTTCACCAAACCCACCCACCCACGCCGTCAGCCACAACCTTGACCTCCTCTTTTCCACAAGCACCCACGTCACCTTCAACCACACCACCGAACTCCACTGGACCGACCACCACTGCATCCATTTCACCTTCAAGAAACGAACCACGCACCACCGCACCCAACAACTGCCTCGCCGCTGCTGGAGTAAAGTCACGGAAGACCAGCTGACCTCCACCCTCGCCCAGAACCCACCCACTGACCCAGACGCCGCTGCCCACAACCTCAGACAGTGGATCGACGACTGCGCCTACACCCTCGCCCCACTCAAGAAACCCTCCAACAGCCACACCAGCAAGAAAGCCACCTGGTTCACAGAAGTGCTCCAGACTTCCAAACGTACATGCAGGAAACTGGAGAACAAATGGCTCCACGATTGTACACCGGACAGCCACACAGCCCACAAGGACCCCACCCACAGGCATCATCAACTCATCAGAACAGCCAAGAGATCTTACTTCAAAACCCGCCTGGACAACAATTCACACAACAGCAAAGAGCTATTCAGCATAGTGAAGGAACTCTGCAACCCCAGCGCCAACAGCAACGACACCCCGCACTCGCAAGACCTGTGCGACTCACTGGCCTCCATCTTCCATCGCAAGATAGCGGTCATCCACAACAGCTTCAACACCTCGACAGCCCCGACTACGGCAGACCCCATCCCCCCGCAAACACCACCTGCACCAACCGCCTGAACTCTTGGTCCTACGTTAACAACAACGAGACACGCAAAGTCATGAACTCCATCCACTCAGGATCACCTTCAGACCCCTGCCCATACCACGTATTCAACAAAGCAGACACAGCCATCACACTCCAACTACGGAAGGTCATCAATATCTCCTTTGAGACAGTGACATTCCCGGAGAGATGGAAGCACGCCAAAATCAACGTCTTCCTCAAGAAGCCCAAGACAGACCCCCAGGACCTCAAGAACTTACGGCCCATCTCCCTGCTCCCTTTCCCGGCAAAGGTCAGCGAGAAAATTACCGACATGCAACTGGCCTGTCACCTCGAGGACAACAACATCTTAGACCCGTCCCAATCCAGATTCAGACGAAACTACAGCACTGAGACAGCCCTCATCATCGCCACAGACGACATCAGGCGCCAACTAGACAACAGCGAAACTTCAGCCCTTATCCTCCTGGACCTATCAGCTGGCTTCAACGCAGTCTGCCACCACACACTAAGGTCACGCCTCCAAGAAGCCAGAATCCAGGAGAAGGCCCTGGACTGGACCACGTCTTTCCTCTCCGGCAGAACCCAGACAGTCCGCCTCCCACCCTTCCGATCCGAAGCCACCAACATCATCTGCAGCGTACCCCAAGGCTCATCCCTCAGCCCAACCCTATTCAACGTCTACATGGCCCCCCTCGCACAAGTGGCCCGCCAGCATGACCTGAACATCATCTCCTACGCCGACGACACCCAGCTCTCCTCTCCCTCACCAAGGACCCCCACACCGCCAAAACCAACCTCCACGAGGGAATGAAGGCCGTCACTGAGTGGATGAGGAGCAGCCATCTGAAACTGAACTCGGAAAAGATAGAGGTCCTCATCCTCGGACCCACCCCCTCTGCCTGGGACGACTCCTGGTGGCCGACCACACTGGGAACAGCACCAATGCCCACGGACCACGCACGCAACCTAGGATCCATCCTCAACTCCTCCCTCTCCATGTTGCAGCAGGTCAACGCCATCTCCTCCTCCTGCTACAACACCCTCTGCATGCTCCGCCGAATCTACAAGTGGATCCAGATCAAAACCAGAAGAACAGTGACCCAAGCCCTCGTCAGCAGCAGGCTGGACTATGGCAACACACTCTACGCAGGAATCCCGGCCAAACACCTACAACAACTGCAACGCTTCCAAAACGCCTCCGCCCGCCTGATCCTCGACATCTCCCGCCGCAGCCACATCACCCCCCACCTAAGAGACCTGCACTGGCTCCCTGTCAACGAGAGGGTCACCTTCAAGCACCTCACCCACACACACAGAGCACTCCACAACACCGGACCAGCCTACCTGAACAGCAGACTCAGCTTCTACAGCCCCACCCGCCAACTCCACTCCGCCAGGCTCGCCTTCACCGCGGTCCCCCGCATCCAACGAACGACCTCCGGTGGCAGATCCTTCTCCTTCCTCACCGCCAAGGCCTGGAACACCCTCCCGACCCATCTGCCGCAGACCCAAGACCTGCTCACCTTCAGAAGACTCCTCAAGACCTGGCTCTTCGAGCAGTAGCAGCACCCCCTCCTCTCAGCGCCTTGATACCCTCACGGGTAAGTAGTGTGCTTTACAAGTAACTGATTGATTGATTGATTGATTGATTGATTGATTGATAGATTCCCAATATCTAGCGCCAAGAAATCGTATGGTGTACGGGCGCTCTATAAATATTTTTTGACAGAACATAACATTCCTTGTTTCTTATATGAATATTAGAAAATGAGATACTTGCATATTAGTGTTCTCTAAAGTCCAGTGTTCAACAGAGCTTTTTCATAATGAACGTACATATTGCATGAATAAAATATGTAATATATTAGGTATTCCCACATATGTGTGTAATGGGAGTTCTGCACGGGTCCACTGAGAATGAGTCTGTGAGATATACATACTCTAATGCAATGCAAATAAAATACAAAAGGTAGTCAACGAAGCCAATTCTTAAATTCTATTTATCAATTAGTGGCTTCTTCGGCATCACAAGCGAGGAAAGGAATGGCGACATGAGATTGCACTCTAATTCTAAATTAGCTTAAAATAAATGCCATTAGCTGCCAAATTTAAATACATCCAATTAGGTGCAACACACATTCACCCACAAAATAAGAACATATCAATTCTGACAAGTCCCAGATGGCATTGTAAATGTTGCTGTACACAAGCACTGTGTTGCTAAGTCATTTTCTTAATTTTTGTACACTCGTTGGGCCCCTCAATTGCTTACACAATGTTTGTTTTTGTAATGTTTAGCTCTTTTGTTTCTCTGCCAAAGTCAGCGCACTGATGTGACACGGTTTCAGGTTAGAATCACGTTGACAAATAACGTTGCTTTTTTAGTATAATTGAAAACTTGAACGTTATGATCTTTTCTCATAAATTTTATAAACACACAATACAAATAAACTACTGTTAGTGTTGTTACTTTAACAGCGTGGTTCAATTCAAAATCCTATATGAAATATGAATAATCTCGTGGGCACCTCTTTTTGAGCACTGTGGGAAATTACATTTTTTTGCCATGTTCCTCTGATTTGCTGGTTTTAGTTTTTGGACTCAGGACATCTAGTTTTTGGACATCTTGCAGCTCTGAGGCCTACCAATTAGTTCCCAGCTGCATGTGATCAACAGAAATGAAAAGGGATTTTGTGTTTAAATTGGCGTATTTGGCAGCTTTTGTAAATCAGCTGTAGAGGGAACAATCTCAGATGTAAGTGGATGATGCTCCCCCAATTAAACCTTGAAAGAAAAGGATAAGATAAAGCTGCAGAGGTTTGAGCACCAGGCTGCAGGTTTGTGTTTTGAAGAAAATGAATAACGTTTTTGTAATTACATATTTCAATTTGGCACTAAGGTAACTGTGATAAAGTGTTTCTAGTTGGGGTGGAATGGTTTCTACTCCAAGTAATTAAGGGCCAGATATACGACCCATTTTTGCATGCGCAAATTGGTTTGTGAACCCGTTTACGAATGCAGAAACATATTGGGACATGTATATAGTCTATTTAGCAAGTCGGAATTTTTTTGCGACTCGCTAAACAGGTTTTGAGACTCGCTATTTAGAAGGGGCGTTCCCTTCCAAATAGCGAGTCTCAAAACAATGTACTAATGTTTTGCAACCACAATTGTAGTTGCATAACACTCACAAATTTACTACCTGCTCCAAGTAGGTGGTAATGCATTTAAAAATTGGAAGAAGTCCCCAGGGGACACCTTCCCCTTTGCAAATGTATGTAAAATAATTTTTTAAGGGCAGGCAGTGGTCCTAGACATGGTGGTCTACTGAGCCCAGCAGGCGACCATCCCTGAGAGGGCTGGCATTCCAAATGGGCTCGCAAATTGCGAGAGGCTCATTAACATTAATGAGCCTCGCAATTTGCGACCCCATTTGGAATTGCAAAACAGTGCAAACACAATGCTGTATATTTCATTTAGCGACTCGCAATCTGTCGCAAACTGCGAGGCGCTAAATGGCCCCAAGTCACTATTTTGTTAGGTTCTGTGAAACGTCTAAGTAATTTAAATCGAGCTTTACCCCTGATAACTGTGGCACAGACCCCATTTGGAATCGCAAAACAGCGTAAACAAAATGTTGTACATTTCATTTCGTGCCTCACAATTTGTGGCTCGCAATGTCTTGCTAACTGCGAGGCCCTTAATGAAAGGGTCGTACATCTGGCCCCAAGTCACTATTTTGTTAGGTCGTGTGAAATGTCTCAGTAATTTAAATCAAGCTTTACCCCTGATAGCTGTGGCACAGAGCAGACAAGCTCAAATTAACAACAATGTGTAAAGCATTCAGAAGTACCAAAACAGATAATAATTCGAAAACTCGACGCCCCAATTAGTAAAAATAGGGAAAAACTTTGTAAGCAAAATGACATCAAAACGACAAAATTTCAATAAGGGGATTTGGGATACATTTTAATGTTTTAAGTGAAAATAGCACCAAAAAGCAAGATGCACCAGTGAATGAGTGTATTGTCGGGGTAGACTGTAAACTGTGTGCAATTTGAAGCTGAGCGTAATGTAGCATCGATCAGCTACATCAAGTGGACTGGCTTTGTTATGGCTTGGAAGTAGGGCAGTTCGAAAAAGCTTTTAAGTCCTAATCTGAGTTTTCGGAAGAAAAACTCTTCTCCATGCAGGACAAACTTGAAATTCAATCTGACACCATTGAACTGACGGTCAGATACTTTTCGTAGTATGGCCCCTTGGTGCTCTGTAGCTCTGGACCATAAGTGTTGAAAAGTCCTCAAACCACTTCTGGTGCCCATACAATCACAGGGGTACACTTCCAAGAAAGCCAGGGCCTCTGGGGAAGCAGATACAGACTTTTAGGGTGTCAGGCAGAGTGCAATAGCAACGTTCCACCCAGGTCCAGTTGCCACTGGTCAGCTGGGATTCTGCACATCTTTGTTTTGGAGGCACTCATGGGATCAACCATGTGATCCTTGGAAAGCTTTCTCTCTTTGGATTGGATGTGGAAGGGGTCTAACATCTTCACGGGTCACAGATGCCAAGTGCAGTAGGTTCTGTCCACCTGGTATCCATTCGCAAGTCCAGCAGGGTTACTAGAAAGGGAAGATGAGGGTCAAGCTTTATAGGGTTCACCAGCCTATGTGTGGATGACACCGAAACACATTACTCGTCACTCCCTGACCAATGGAAAAATTGGGTTGTTGGTTGAATGGGTATAAACCCTGTTCAAGCAACAGCCACAATCCCTGTCAAGATGAACCACAAAAGTCACTAAAGAATTGTGTGCTTACATCTCTGGTAGCTTGGCACAACATCAGTCAGGCTTAACTTAAAAGGAACGTAATTATGCAGCAAATAAACAGAAATGAAGTAAACACACAACACTAATCCCACACCAATTTAGAAAATTAGAGTTATGTTAAAAACATTCATACAGCGCATAGACACCTACCAGTTTCTTGGACCTCGATACAGGAAAATGTATTGCGGCTCATAAACTCATTTACAACAATGTTTTCAAGAGTCATCAAAATTTAAGATAACAGTACATTGACCTAAAATTAGATGGGAGTGATTTCCAGAATCGAAGGGCCAGACCAAAAAATCTAGCACCTCCTTGCCTCTTTTTTTTAAAAAGAGGGGATGACTAGGAGGTAAAGGTGTGAATACCTCAGATTGCTAGCAGGAATGTACCTGTGAATACCCAAGGAGACAAATTCAGGGCAGGTGCCATGCAAGGATTTAAAAATAGTACATCTGATCTTAAAAGTAGGCAATGAAGTTTCTTCATCAGAGGTGTGATATGATACCACGTTGGCTGTTGGCAGATATATCTTGCCGCCTGGTTTTGTACCAATTGTAGTCTCTTTATCAAATATTAGGGGATAACAAAATGGAGCGAATTTGCATAGTCAATGTGAGAAATGTCTAATGCAAGGACATCCTGGACAAGGGCTTCAAAGGTAAACAATCTTCAAATGTTTCTACTCTTCTGAAGCTGGAAGAAACAGGATGAGACTATCGGCCAGATTTATTAAAGACCCGTTTTGTGAGTCTGAAATAGAGATTCATAAGGAATCGCTATTACAGACTCGCTAAACGGGATTCATGTAGGAATCGCAAAATTAAATGCGATTCCTACAGATTCCTTATTTGCGATTAGCAAATTGCTAATCGCAAATAAGGAATAACTCCCCCGTTCATTCCAATGGGCCAAAAGGCCCATAGGAAGGACACCCTATAGCACCCCTTAAATGCACATTTCAACAGGTGTTGCGCACACACATGTCCTAAGGACATGTGTGTGTGTAACACGCAACTTAGAAAAATGCTTTTAAAAGCATTTTTCTAAGTTTTCGCTATTTACCACGAGGTTTGACCTCGCGGTAAATAGCGGCCGAAATTTGCGATTTCGCAATTTTAAAGTGTTTCTAATAGAGATTCCTTAAATGCTATTCCTCACAAATTTGCGAGTTTCTAAATAGCGATTTTTGCATTTGGGATGATGAATCCCAAATGCAAAAATCTCACCCGCAAAGGGCCAGATTCTGAGAATCTGGCCCTTTGCGAGCCGATTTCGGCTTGATGAATCAGGCTGTATGCACCTAATCTGAGTCTTCATAGAAAGATTTCTATCAATAAGAAGTCCTAGGCTCTTTGCTGAGGTTGTGGGCTGGGGGACAGGCCCATCCATCTCAGCAGGCCAGAAGTTACAATTCCATGGATTTCAAGAGCCATCAAAGAGAACCAGCTCTTTCTTGTCAGGGTTTAGTTCAAATTATTGCTATTCATCCAATGACTGCCTGTTTTTTGGAAATTTGAGATTGAGTCTGTAGTGTTATTAATTGCAAAGATAAGTTGCATATCATCATTATAGTTAAAAGTGCACACATTATTTTTCCACAGGGACTGTTTCAAGGGATACGTATACAAATTAAAAAGATGGTGGTACAATGGAAATCCTTGAGGTACACCGCGGGACAGTTTAACCTTAGGGGAGCCAAAAGGGGAAAGTCGAAATGACTGGGTGAGATCTTTCAAAAAAGACACAAACCATTTAAACGCTGTTCCCCGAATACCTGTGATATCGACATGATCCACCAGATTAATTGTAGTAAATTATTTAACACTAAAGCATCAACAATCCAATCAGTAGAAATAGAATTAGGATGTTTTGTTTAAGTTTAAGGTAAAAACTAGTGTTTAAAAGATTGAAGTTCCAACCACATACATCTAGTCCCAGGTCAAAGTTGAAAAATATGGCAGCCATTGGACACAAAAGTTGATTGCACCCAGTCAGCGCTTACAGTCAGACTTAAAAGAAATTTTGATGTAATGTCTCTGGGTAAGTGGAAGTGAAACAGGGCAAGGCTGCCGGCAGTGTCAGCGGAAGAGGCATCGTAGTCTGGAATCAGCTGGCCAAAGACACAGTGAGGATTTCTTCATTTGAACTGAGGCCCTTTTTGGGAAGTTGAAAATCTCCAGAAGCAGAGCCTGGAGGCTGTAGCTGACGTAATACCATGAGGCCGGATACTCCCTTAGTGAAGGACCACTAAACAGGATTGGTTGCTGCGAAGAAGAACGCAGCGGGTGCTGCTGCGAAGACAGGCTGATGGGCAATGCATCTTTGGTGGATAGACAAGCGGGTTGATCTTCCCTCGGTTCCCAGAGCAGCTGTTGCCAAAACATTTCTAAACCCCATGTTTTGGCTTTTGGCTACCGAGGCACTTTTAAAACCACCACCAAGGGTTCAAGACTAGAAGGGCACTATGTGGGCTGTTAAGACTTACTCGTGCTTGGTCTAGGTGCAGGTTCAACATGAATGGAGCCTTTTCTGTTCCTGAGGCTCAGATTAGGAGGCTAAAAACCTAGCCCTTGGAGTCACTCTGTTGACCTGGGCTAAAGCAGTGAAACGGGGCTCAAGTAGCAGAGCAGCATCTAAGGGTTCAAGGACAGCTTCAGGCAGCAAAGCAGTCGTTCCAGGTGCAGCAAAGCAGTCTTATGGAGTACAGAACAGGCCACAGCAGCAGGCAGTTCTTCCGCATGTTCAGAAAACGAAATGAAGAGTGGGTCTGAGGGTCCTATTTTCATACCTGGTGCCTTCTTTGAAGTAGGAAAAGTGTCACGAGAATTCCTTTTGAAGTACTTGAAGTTTCCTGCTTCCCCTGCCCTGGCTCCTGGCTGTCTGCATCAACAATGCAGGTGGGATAAGTCCTTTTTGTCAAGGCAGAGCACAGCCAATTCAGTTGCAGGTGGAGCTGTGCCCAACTCTGCCCCATCCTGCCAGTTGATGACCCATCGACTAACACACCTAATCCCTCTATTTTGTGGCTGTCTTCGAGCAAGAAACCAAGTCCAACTGCCAACTACACCTAGTCATGTGACCCAGGAAGAGGCCATGGGCTCCAAATAGTTTCAGCAGGAAAACGCCAACTTTCTAAAAGTTGCATTTTCAGAATTGTGTCTTAATATCCGACTTTGCCATTAAAGAGGATTTCAAATTAAAATTCAATACACACAAAACTTGACAGTCCTGCCTGCTCCCAAATAAAATTTAGCACTAAAAAAGTTATATTAAGGTAACCCAATGTTACCCTATGAGAACAGTAGGCCTCACAGTAGTGAAAAATGTATTTAGGAGTTTTCCACTATTGTGAAATGTAAAGCTTAAAAGTACATGCCCAACCTTTAATTGCAATTCACCCAGCCCTATGGGCTATCTAGAGCCTACCTCATGGGTGACTTATATGTGAAAAAAAGAGAGTTCAAGACTTGGCAAGGGGGTTATGTTACCAAGCTGAATTAGCGGTTTAAAACTGCACTCAAGCTACAGGGGCCGATTTGGGACGTGCTTTAAGGGGCTCCTCTTAAGGTGCCTTGGATTACATTCATGTACCAGCAACACATCCCTTATGCTGTCCTGCATTGGTCCAGTTTTATTCTGTACCAGGAATAAAACCCAAGCTGCTTTCAACTACAAATCACGACTAAATTGAACTTTATAACGGCTGCAGGGGCAGTAATTTTTTCTAGCAACACCAACATCAAAGGGCTCCATTAAACCCCACTGTGATTATACGTCCAAGGGCTGTGAATCCCAATCATCAGGAAGGTAGCCCAGTATGCTGCTGCAAGGAGCCCACGAACCTCAAACTCAATCAAGACTTCTCGCCCAAAGAATGTGACCATGCCTTTCAGGGAGGGATGAGGAGATAGCTGTTAAAACTCGGTCAAGAAAACTTGTCAGTCCTACAAGAGAAATAAGAGACACAAGGTGTTAGAAGGTGGTTCTGACCATCTGAGCTGCCCGGATTATTTGCTTTTCGAACACCAAATTGTTGATCTTTTACTGTGGGAGAGCCTCATAAGTTGGGACTCACCCACAGTGAACTCACGATGAAAGGGACTGCATGTGGATTTTACTGGTTTCCCCCTGGTGAGAGTAGGCCACTGTGCTGCAGCCGGAGTAAGGGGCTCCGAGCTGGTTACATGCAGATACATGTGTACATGCATGTGCACACATGTAGGGGCTGCGCAGGGGAGGTTCCTGGTGTGCGCAGCCCAGGAGCAGCAACAGATTGAATGGTGTGGCACAAATTATGCAGAGCTGGGTGGTGACATGGAATAGGCTTTATACAATGGGAAGAAACGTGTAAGGAAAAGTCAATGTGTTTTACTGTTTTCACTGAAGGACCACTTCATTATTCTCCCATGAGGATGGGGATCACATGGGATAGTTTCACTTCCCTAGGGCCTACAAATTCCAGACAATCACTAAAGTCCATTGTAACATAGGTGAGAAGAAATATTCTGCTGAATTCAAAACCATAGATGTACAGCTTATGGGTCATCCAGAAATGTCATTTTCCTCTTACTCAGCTCATACCCAGAGCCTGGCTGGGGCTGACCCTGCCATGCTGGATTAATGACCTTCCTCCCCAAGCTGTAGCATCAGAGGCCTACCCCTTCATGACAAGCATTCCAAGGGCTAAGGTCTCCTCTCCAAAAGGAAGAGAAGCTGGGTGGAGCTACCCAGTTATTCATCAGCAGCTGTCACCTGGTGCCAGGCGCCAAGCTGCTCTGGAGAGAAGGCAGCAAGGGGGAAGGGGGTTCCAGAGACCATGTGGCATGAGACCCCTGGACGACGCCATTCTGAACTAACCCAGAAGCAGGGGCAAAGAGGTGAGGTGTTGCTTTTTTGGATAGGGCAAGCAGAGACTTACTGCCAGCCCACTTCAAATTCTTCAATAAGAGCTTGCACAGGAAGAGGAGCTTTCTCTGGAGTGTGGTCTGCTGAGGAAGACTGATGCTGGAGACTGGCGCCATGGGCAGCTGGAAGGAAGAACCTCCAGACTGGCCCAGGACCCTGACGTGCGCCACAAGGGGAGACCAGGACCAGTGAGCAGAAGCCTGGGCCTCTGCTCAAGGAGAAGAGAGCCCCAGGAGGAGAGCCAGGTGAAAGGCTGGCACAGGGAGCCAGTGAAGATGGCTACCTGCTGAATTCACCCTCCTTGAGACCAGGAGGGTGAAGGAGAGTGCTCCCAGTGGCTGGGCATGCCACCAGGAGCAAGAAGAGGCCAAAATGGGGAAGATTGGTCCCCTGGGGGTTGAGATATGCCCCCGAGAAGGTAAGTGACCTTTGACCTCTGGAAAGACCTACAACGAAGCGCGTGGGGCTCCGCAGCCGGTCTCAAATATGCCCCTGGTGTGGGTCAGGTCCTGGGGGCTGCCCCCACCAGAAGTTCGGTCTGGGAGCGCAGTCGCGCTCCCCGTGAAAATGCCCGAGCGGGAAGCCAGGAGCCCACCCTGGCCCCCGACGAAAAGAAAGTCGGAGATCGCTATTGTGCTCCCCGTGAAGATGCCCAGGGGTGCCAGGAGCCCACCCTGACTGACACCTCATTTGGAAAGGCATAGCAGATGGTCATTAGTACCCGCGCCTTTTTCTGAGGACCTGCCGGTCCGGAAGCAGTTCTGTTCGGTCTGTTCGCCGGAGTGGCAGACCGGAAAAGGAGCTCTCGCTTCCGCAGCTGCACACAAGGGTGCAGGCTGGACTGGGAGCCATCCAGAGCAGCTGGGGTTGGGCTCCCCAGGCTGCGATCACCTTCCATTGCGCTGGAGATGCAAGGTGCCTGGGTGGGACCGGGCCCCCGCGAAGAAGACCGAGAGGCGGAAGGAGCAGCTAGTGGGTAAGGCCCTTGCTCCAGGTTATGTCAACCCACTGCATTAGGGGCAAGATGATGTTCATACATGGGAGTCGTGGTACTAGAACCCCTCCCCCCCTTGCGGGAGTGCTGAAGATGTTATGCAATGTCACTAAGTAATTCCAACAGCTTATGTATATTTGTAAATTGGTGCATAGTATTGAGTAGTGAGTGTGTTTAATAAATGTACTCTTTCTTTTAAGCAAAGTACAACTTGGACAATCAATTATTGAGTGTTATTTCTGCGTACTGGTAAATGGCGATTACGAGCCTACACCACTTCCCTTGAGTAAGGCTTAGACTGCTCTGCGACGCTACTCTCTGAGAGTCAAGTGCTACAATAGGGTGTTTGGTTCCCAGTGAAGGATAATTGTGACATGTTATTTGTGAAGGCCTCACAGATACTGCTTAGTTTTCCAACACTAGGGAATACAGCCACAGAGACCGACCATAACCATACAGAAGTATCAAACTTGGCACATCCTCTGATCAGCTCATCGCTGGGAGGAGAAGAAGTGTCCCACCTAATAAATCAAATAGAAGAAAAGGAAAAAAGCGCAATCCTCCCCGGACTGAGGTCACCTCCTCCTCCTACAGAGTAGGACTCATCTGGACAGGCACAGCTATGCAAAGTGCCTCCTTGGGAGCGACTTTCTTATCCACAGGAAAGGACCATAGAGGAAGTAAAAAAAACAGGAAAACCCAGCTAATCAAATAGCCCCAACCAAGGAAGACTCACAAGCCTATTGGAAGACCTTTCATATCTCCACTCCAAGGAATGGGAGAACATGCTGGCTTCATATGGCAACGCAGCACCGACAAACTCAAACCCCATCATAAATGGCAACAAGTAACCCCAAGGGCCTCAAGAGCCACTCTGGTTAACCATGCTCAGAATCCTGCAGAGTTCAGTGGAGGCAATAAACTTCCAGGCCAAAAAAATTGATATAGAGATCAGCCTCCTGAACCATTCAGCACATTCTGTGAATGGCAAGGAAAACAAGGCTGATATTGGATCTAGGCCTTTGAAGGCTTGACCTGATAGCCCAGGGGGACCTGATAAAGTTATACATCAGGACCTGAAGGCTCCGGAAGACTCACTCACATACAAACTGAGGTCCATTTTCGAGGAGACAGGCACAGGTTGGCACACCAACCTTGGCCAGGCCATTACCATCTTAAGGACAGAGGCAGCAAGCATACAATCATCATCATCTTGGAAACATCTTTTGCTTTAGATATCGAATCTCTCAGCCCCAGCTTGCTCATATCGCCACTTGGCAAATCATACAGTCTGGGGAAAGCTCAACCCTTGGGAGGCAATGTCTATGGAAGTTCACAGGAAAATACCCTTCATGAGACTTATCATGCAACGCATCACAGATTTCAATCCAGCGTGGGCTCACAAGAGGGAGAACACTGAGTGCAGGCTATGCTTCTTTGCAAAAGAATTCTGGTCACATCTTCTGTGCTACGGCCCCGAATTGAATAATGAGCGTAGGTTTCTTCTTCACCTGTATGGAGCAAGGACCTGCAGGGAGGCCTCAACTCTGTGTTTCTCTGATTCAACTGCAAGAAATCTCACAAGACTGGGGACATTTCTGCATTTAATTAGGACTGCCATAAAGGATGTGTCACAAGGAGACGTAGCCCTTGTGTCAGTCTTATGTCTTTTCTATATTTGACAGTTGTGTTTTACAAAATGGCGAATGTGGCAGGCAGGACTCTGTCAGGCACCAGAGAGGCCAATATTTTGACCTAAATGTTATCTAGTAAATTCAGAGTTTATTGCCCTTGTTATAAACTGTTTTAAAAAGTAAATCCCAAGAACGACAATGGCATTGAAGGGTTGTGGAGGGAGCAGGGGTGAGAGACGAGATGTTTTTTTTTTATTAATTGAATCATTTTTAGCAAAAATTGCTTCTTTTACTGTAATGATTTTAATTAATCGAACAGTTAATAAATCCATTCATTCATTCACTTCAGCAATGGATGTAGCATGTATTGATGAAACGATAGCTATGTAGAAAAAAGAAAGGTTTCCCTTTAGGATCGCTTTGCTAGAGAATCAGTCACGCCACAACAATCAACTCACGTGCCCGGTTATTCACCGTTCAAAACACAGGAACAATAAATACTTTTTTGGAATAGTCCTTTTAATGAATGTGTATATTAGGGATCACTTTTGGTTTTTAATGAGGAATAAATATTGTGATACATTTTTTACATAATTATTACTGTCTTTGTAAGTGCTTTATTGTTCCTGTGTTTTGAACGGTGAATATCCGGGCATGTGAGTTGATTGTTGTGGCCTTACTGATTCTCTAGCAATGCGATCCTAAAGGGAAACCTTTCTTTTTTACTACATGGTACTTGGGCACTCTATTCCCTTTGGTTTGAAAAGAGCCCCTCTCCTTGTCTTTTGATATGAATAGATAGCTAACCTTAACAACTTGATTCAAAGAGCACAGGTGGATGCAAAGGCGCCAGGATGGGGTGCAACTCTTCCCCAGTCCTTGACAAGTTATCAACACTCGCAGAAATGATGTCAACAACAAGGAGATTTTCAAATTTAACCAGGGAAATTGGGCGCACACCCGTGTGACCGCACGGTAGATAAAGTGGTGGGTATATGCAAAAGGGCGAGCGGTAATCTCACAAGACCGCCCAAAGTTGGACCCCGAGGATCCACACAAACAATAGAACAACAATGCCCATGCACTACACAAGTGTGTGAAACATTACAGTAATGACATTCGTAGCAAAAGATGATCAGTTAGTTTACATCCACACTTCCGGAGTGACTTTATGAGGATCAATTAATCCAGGTTCAGGTACAAGAGTTCCGAAAAAGAAAGAGAAATGTTCTGTTCTTGGTATGAAATAATTGGTTTATTGTTCCTTTGTTAATGCCAACACGTGTTTCATCGCAGGGAACCTACTGCGAATCTTCAGGGCTTGGTGAGGAAAGTATGACAAATAATATCGGAATGGTACCGAATGTCCGTGTCTGGACGAGATTCTTGTTAGTTGTTTCGAGTCAGAAAGAGCTCCGTAGCACGCTGCCTGCGTGTTTAAGAGATCTTAATCGGTTAAGATGTATATCAAAAACCGGGAGGAGTTGACGCGAATAAACGAGGTGTCTCAGTTTGAGACATGGATTTCATGAAAGGCGGATACACCTTCTTTATGCTGAACTCCCTCTTGTGGTTCCCGGTGCCGTTTTACAATGACTGATCATCTTTTGCTACGAATGTCATTACTGTAATGTTTCACACACTTGTGTAGTGCATGGGCATTGTTGTTCACTCGCAGAAATGATGACCGAGTTACTGGGCGACATGAAGGAAGTGGTCAACCAGGGGCCCCATAAGATCATAGGATGACCGCAAGAGGAAACTGATGCTGAACATGGAAAGCAGGTGGGGCACAGAGATGTTATAATTGAGACAACTAAAGGTGAGGCCGAGGACCTGCAGCATGGACATCCGAGGGGCAACTCTACTGAAGGCAACCACCAGAACAGTACTAGCTAATGTAACTGGCCCCAGGGATATACCAGCCTCAGCACTAAGTACTGAAAACTAGGGGTGGGCGGAATTTGCGTATTTGCATTACGCAAATCTCCGTGAAACGGTAAGAAATCTCCGCAAACACGCATAAATTCCACGAACATGCGGAATTGCTTGTACGCAATGCTTTTTTACTGTTCGCAATTGCTGTTTGCGTGCTCGGGGGTAAATATCTTGTGAACACGCATTTTGAGAACGCGAACAAGCAAACATTTTGCAAAGTCGCGGAACGCAGACTTTTGGGCAATTTCGCATTCTAAGGGGAACGCAAAATTACTCAAATTCTGCAAATTCCACGAGCGGAACGGAATATACCGCCAAGGCCTACTAAAAAACATCTATCAACTAATAGGGAGCACAAACTAAGCATGGGCGGAAAATCCGTTCCGCTCGCGGATTTTCGGTAAATTCGCAATCCGCGCGATTCGCGAATTTCCCACAAAATCCGCGAGCGGAACGGATTGGGTCAAAAGTTCAAGCTGACTTTTGAAACTCTTTTAGAATGGCGCCGGCAAGCTGTCAGAGCCATTCTAAAATAGTTACAAAAGTCAGCTTCAACAGGAAGCTCTAATAGATAAAGTAAAGCAGGTGCTCGAGTTGAAGCTCAAATTCAGTTACACAATCATTAATCACCCCAAACTTGGGGTGATTAATCACCCCAAACTTGGGGTGATTAACGATACCCAGGTGGGACCTCTGGTCCCACCTGGGTATCGTATCTTTACTGCACTCTGCTGCCGATTTACCCTGCATATTATAATTTTTACTGGTGCCTGCGCTGCACGCTGCACGCTGCACTCTGCTGCCGATTTATCCTGCATACTATAATTTTTCCTGGAGCCTGCGCTGCTCGCATTTCCTCCTCAGCTGCATCCGCCATAATTTAGTAGATTCTCAGCTGTTGTGGTGTGGTGCTCGCTTTGTCTGCCCTCATTGACTCGCATTGCCTCCGCATTTATTAGTAACGTGCACAGCCTGTCCCGGTTTCGATTCATCAGCCATTTTTGTTGTTGTTGTGCATAGGAGCCCGTCCCCTCCACTACGATCCCGCCTCCCAGCTGATCCTCCCTCTCCCCTCCCCCTCTACTATCCTCATATGACTGATGCATCTGCGCGCAGCGTTCACGCGCAGCGGTCGCGCCCCTTGCGCGCCGAAGGTGCGCCAAAGGTAAGCCCGTCTACGCCCGTCCCCCCTGGCCCCGCAAACCGCACTCCTCCAGCATAACGTATGACGCCGCCACCCTCCTAGCCCTTAACCCCGGACGCTCACCACAATGCTACGAAGCTGCCCCGGGACGTACCCACGGCCCCTTCGCCTGCCACTCCTGCAAATTTACCAGCTTCAAGACCCACACCATATCCATGAACCCCAAACACAACTCCGACTCTAACCACCTGAAATGCATCCTGCTAAACACCCGCTCGGTCCACAGACACGCCACCGAACTCTGGGACCTACTCGACACTGCTTCACCAGACCCTCATCTACAGACCTCCAGGAACCCGTAAACAATTCAGCGAAGACATCACCGACTTCATCAGTCCACATGCCCTCGCCTCCGAGAACTACATTCTACTAGGAGACTTCAACTTCCACCTGGAAAAGAAAAACGACAGCAACACCACCACCCTTCTTGACAACCTGGCCAATCTCGGCCTCAAACAACTTGTTGACACCCCCACCCATGTAGCCGGACATACGCTCGACCCAATCTTCACCTCCAGCAAACACATCTCCTTCGATCGCACCACAGCTCTCCATTGGACGGACCACAGTTGTGTTCACTTCAGCTACAAAACCACCTCGACCCACAACCCCCCACAACCTATTCCCCGAAGAAAATGGAACAAAATCACCACCGACCAACTCCTCACATCGCTCAACCAAAACCCACCCGCCCTCTCATTGGACCCAAACCAAGCTGCCATCAAATTCACACAATGGATCACTCACAGCGCTGACGAATTAGCACCCTTGAAAAACCATCACACCAAACAAGACAGCAAAAAGGCCCCCTGGTTCAACGATGACCTTAAGAAATCCAAGAAGCTATGCTGTACTCTCGAGAAAACATGCAGAAAAAACCCAACCACCGACAACATGACCACCTTCAAGGCAGCCACCCGCAAACACCACCAGCTGATTCGATCCACCAAGAAATCAGCATTCAAGAATTGACTCTACAACAACGCCCATAACAGCAAGGAACTATTCAACATCGTCAAAGAATTCACCAACCCCACCGCAGCCTCAAACGACATCACTCCCTCCCAAGACCTCTGCGATTCGTTATCCTCCTTCTTCTACAACAAAATTGCCGACATACATAACAGCTTCAAAAACAATTCCAACAAACAATCCTCTCCACCTCCCTCAGAACCTAAACTGCCCTCTAACAACCTCAGCGCCTGGAACCCAATCACCACTGAAGACACCATCCGCCTAATGAATTCCATCCATTCTGGCTCGCCAACCGACCCATGTCCCCACCACATCTTCAACAAAGCAGACTCCATCATCGCACCCCATCTCCGTGATGTCATCAACTGCTCCTTCAACTCTGCTACCTTCCCAGAAAGCTGGAAACACGCCAAAGTCAGCGCCCTCCTGAAGAAACCCACAGCAGACCCCTCTGAACTTAAGAACTACCGCCCCATATCCCTCCTCCCATTCCCTGCCAAAGTCATTGAGAAAGCCGTCATTAGCCAACTCGCCGCCTTCCTTGAATCCAACAACTCCCTCGATCCCTCACAGTCCGGCTTTTGAGCCAAACACAGCACCGAAACCGCCCTCATCGCAGCAACAGACGACATCCGAACACTACTGGACAACGGAGAAACAGTGGCCCTCATTCTACTCGACCTCTCCGCCGCCTTCGACACTGTCTGTCACAGCACCCTCATACAACGCCTCAGCAACATCGGCATAAAAGGAAAAGCCTTGGACTGGATCATCTCGTTCCTAGCTGGAAGAACTCAGAGAGTCCGACTTCCCCCATTCAAATCAGAGGCCACCGAAGTCATCTGCGGTGTACCACAAGGATCATCACTCAGTCCCACCCTCTTCAACGTTTACATGAGTCCACTCGCTTCCATCGCGCGTCAACACAATCTTAACATCATCTCCTACGCTGACGACACCCAGCTTATCCTTTCCCTCACCAATGACCCCAACACCGCCAAAAACAATCTTCACAAAGGCATGAAAGAAGTAGCCGTATGGATGAAAAACAGCTGCCTAAAACTTAACTCAGACAAAACGGAAGTACTCATCCTAGGATCATCCCCCTCTGCTTGGGATGACTCATGGTGGCCTTCGGATCTGGGCTCAGCACCCATACCCACAGACCACGCACGTAACCTTGGCTTCATCCTAGACTCCTCACTCTCGATGACCAAACAAGTCAACACCGTTTCATCCTCCTGCTTCAACGTACTTCGAATGCTCAAAAAAATCTTCCATTGGATCCCCGCCGAGACAAGAAAGACTGTCACCCACGCACTGGTTACGAGTCGACTAGACTACGGAAACACCCTCTACGCCGGAACTACAGCCAAATTACAGAAAAAACTCCAACGCATCCAAAACGCTTCAGCGAGACTCATCTTGGACATCCCTCGCCAAGATCACATTACCGGCCACCTGAAAGACCTCCACTGGCTTCCCGTCAACAAGAGAATAACATTCCTTCTCCTCACCCACGCACACAAGGCCCTCTACAAACTAGGTCCCGAATGCCTCAACACTCGACTATCCTTCTACACACCCACCCGCCAACTAAGATCCTCCAATCAAGGCCTCGCCGCAGTTCCACGTATCCAAAGAACCACCATGGGAGGTAGATCCTTCTCCTACTTGGCGGCCAAGACCTGGAACTCACTCCCCACTAACCTCCGCCTTACACAGAACCACATCTCCTTCAGAAAAGAACTTAAAACATGGCTATTCGATAAATAATGAACCCCCCTCCCCAAGCGCCTTGAGACCCTCTGGGTGAGTAGTGCGCTATATAAATTCTTGAACTTGAACTTGAACTTGAACAACCGTTTCTGTCTAGTGCCAAGAACAAAAATTCACTGGAGCAAAGGGGGAGGCACCTGCAGAAGCGCGACTGTCTCAGGAGATTACCCATGGGACCCAAGCATTCAATGGCGTGAAAACAGCTCAGGCAATTTCCTTACAGGACACCACGGAGTTAGTCATGACAGACAAACTCAATCCCTCCGCCACTCTCCTTAGGACAGCTGGCTTGGATAAGTCAACCTCAAGTCGCCAGTACTGGGGAGCTCTACCCTACTTCTAGCATTGAACGCAACAATATGAATGAGTTGACTGTCACACACCTCAAAATTTAGGGGGAACCTTATAACCTGCAAGTGCCACCCCCTCTCATCCCAAGAGAACTGGCAGAGGCATTCCTCCGGGACCACAGAAACCAACCATCACTGGAATTATGCGCTGGTCCCAAGGAGAACCTGCAACTTTCAACCGCAGCAGCCTGTATGTTACTTTACCCAGAATATACATTCAAAGGCCTGTTAGACATTTTAAACAGAGGCAACATTTTCAAGCTTTTGTGCTCAATGTGCACGCTAGGAGAGGTTTCATCACAAGGTATTTTCTCAATTGAATTTATCAACTCCCTGTCCTGGCCAGTGCAACAAAATTAGCAAGGTAATTGTAGCATTTTCAGTTCATTCTTATCTGTATTGTTTCCCTTTTAAGATTATTTACATTGTGTTTCCCTTTTAAGAAATTGTTCATTTGTTCTGTGCACATGCACGTGTTTGAAGATTCTCTTTTGGAATTGTTTATCTGTAAATGTGTTGTACTGGCATTATTCTGCTGGGACTTGAAGAAGAGAGTACTATGCTGTTTCTATTAAACCAGTACCAACTATTCTTGGACTATTTGAATTTATTTACCATTATTTACTACAAAATTGGCGACGAGGGTGGGATAGGTTTGTTGATAAGTTTGTGAGAGAATTTCTAGATTGTATAGAAAGTGACAAGGCTTGTAAATGTAGTCCAGCTCCTTTGATACCTGTAAAGTGGCCAGAGATCCATGGCAAAAGTTGGGTATTGACATTTCTGGACCTTTCAATTTTTTACCTGTGGAGTGTAGGTTTGCCATTGTGGTTGTTGACTACCATTCTAAATGGCCAGAGGTCAAACTCATTTCTCATCCTAATTCACAAAATGTGATTTTGTTTTTGAAAGAGCTATTTGCTTGAGAAAGTTATCCTGAAGTGATGATCTCTGACAATGGTGTACAGTTTAAATCGTCAGAAATGTTGGATTTCTTTAAAGATTGTGGTATAAAACATGTCACCACAGCATTGTCTGAACCACAGGGGAACGGACAAGTTGAGAGATACAACAGGGTTCTCAAACAAGATATTCTTTGGACTCGCACTTTTGGTAGCTTGTGGAGAGAAAGGTTAAGGGAGAGACTTTGGCTGTATCGGATAACACCTCATTCGACTACTGAGATTTCTCATTTTCGGTTGTTAAGAGGTAGGGATCCCACATCTAAATTGTGTCCGTGGTGGTTTAAAAAGAGTACTATTCCTCATGATGTTATAGTTTATGTTACTGATGTAGCTCATAAGGTTGCAATGAAGCAAGATAAGATAAAAAATGATTATGATGTTCGGATGAAGGTTAAAGTACCAATGTTTAGGTGTGGTGATTGGGTGAGGATTCGCAAACCAGGTTCTATCTCTAAAGGTAGGAGGCAGACATCATGCTAATACTTTTGTGCATCCCTTAAACTTCACACGATGAATCAGAAGAGTGTTAAGCGTGCCACTCACCCGTGAGGGTCTCAAGGCGCTTGGGAGCAGCTCTGGTCAGTCAAAAAGCCAGGTCTAGAGGGTCTTCCTGAAGGTGTGCAGGGTGGGGGCACGTCTGATGTTGATCTACAGCTTGTTTCAGGTCTTGGCCGCGATGTTGGAGACGGTCCTTCTACCCGTTCTTGCTCTGTGGATGCACGATGGTTCGGAGAGGTCGGCAGATCGGAGGCTCCTCTTGGGTACGTTGAAGAAGATTCTGTTTTTGAGGTACTGGCATCCGGTGTTGTGAAGGCATTTGTATGCGTGGGTGAGTATCTTAAAGGTTACTCTTTTCTCGCCGGGAGCCATTGGAGGTTGCGCAGGTGCGGGATGATGTGTTCATGTGGAGGGATGCTTAGGACAAGTCTGGCTGTGGTGTTCTGTATGGTCTGGAGTTTGCGGAGCAGAGACTTTTTCATCCCGGCGTAGAAGGCTTTTCCGTAGTCCAGTCTGCTGGTTATGATGATGGTGATGGTATTCCTTGACTCGGGGGACATTCATTTTAATATATTTTGGAGGATGCAGAGGATGTTGAAGCAGGTGGATGCAATGGTGTTGGTCCGTGGGGGTGGGGGAGCTGCCGAGGGAGGTGGATCACCAGGAATTGTCCCATACCGAGAGGGAAAGTCTGAGGACGAGGACCTCTGTCTCCTCTGAGTTGAGCTTCAGGCAGCTGCTGCTCATTCAGGATGCGACATCTTTCACGCCTTTCACGCCTTCCTGGGAGTTGAGTCTGGTGGTGATGGGGTCCTTGGTGAGGGAGAGGATGAGCTGGGTGTTGCCTGCATAAGATACTATGCTGAGTTACTGCTGTCTGACAATGGTGGCAAGGGGGGCCAGTTAGATGTTGAAGAGCGTGGGACTGAGCAACGATCCTAGGGGTACTCCACAGTTGATTTCCATGGGTTCGGGGAGGAAAGGTGAAAGTTTGATTCTTTGGCTCCTACCAGTGAGAAAGGAGAAGAGCCAGTTAAGAGCTGTTCCCTGTATGCCGGCTTCATGGAGTCTGGTGGTGAGTGCGCAGTGGGAGACGCTGTTGAAGGCTGTCGAGAGATCAAGTAGGATCAGGGCTGCGGTATGTCCTTGGTCAAGGAGAGTGCTGTCTTCTCTGTGACTTTGGCTACGAAGGAGGGAGATGGGGCATAGTTCTTGAGGTCCATGGGATCTGCTTGAGTATGATTCTGACTTCTGCACATTTCCAGTCATCAGGAAAGATGCTGGTTTTGTAGGTGGTGTTGATGGTGCGTCATAGTTTGGGGGGGTGGCGGCTCTGTGGAAGATGTGCAGGGGGCAGGGGTCCTTTGGGGCTCCTGAGTGGATGGCTTTCATGGTCGCTGCAGGTTCTTAGGTGGTGAGTGGGGTCCAGGAGGAAATGGTGGGCTGACTGATGTTGCTGGAGGATGGAGTGGTTTCAGAGTCAGGTATCTGGTCATTGAATTTGTCGGAGAGGTCTTGAACTTCAGAAGTAGGATCCAAGCTTGTTGCAGAGGTCCTGGGAGGGGGTGATGTCCTTGGTTTCGCTGGGGGGTTTGGTGAATTCCTGGATGATGCTGAAGAGTTCCATGGAGCTAATGGTGTTGACAATGATCTTGTTCTGGATGAAGGTCCTTTTAATGGATTTGATGCTCTGGTGGTAGTCTGTCATGGTGTTTTTGTAGGTGGTACGGTCGTCCAAGGTTTTGCTGTTTCTCCAGTGCTTCTCTAGACATCTGCAGGTGCGTCTGGATTCTTGGAGAACAGCAGTGAACCAGGTGGCCTTCCTGGGGCGTTGTCTATTGGGGTTACGTAGGGGCACATGCTTGTTTGCGCAGTTGGCGATCCATCTGTGGAGTTCATTGGCTGCGAGGTTGGAATCTGTCGGAGTGGCGGGGGCATTGCGGTTTAGGGTGGAGTTGAGCTGCTCCTCTATGATTTTGTTCCAGTTTCTTTGTGGTGGGCGGAGCGCAGGTTTGGGCACCGTGGGCTTGTCGGCGTGGAAGTGTGAGCAGTGGTGGTCCATCCATGGGGGTTGGGTGGTGTGGCTGAAGTGGATGTTGTTACCTCCTGCAAAGATGGGGTTGATGGTGTGTCCTGCTTTGTGTGTGGGGGTGGTGACAAGTTGTATCAGTCCAAGGTCGGCGAGGTTGTCCAGGAGGTGGTAGAGTTGTGTTCGCTGAGGTTGTCGAAGTGGAAGTTGAGGTTTCCGATGAGTATGTATTCCATGGAGGCGATGGCATGAGGTGCGATGAGGTCAGTGATGTTATGTTATGTTACATAGAGTTTTATTTAGCGCTCAGCTACTCGAACCGAGTGTCCCAGCGCTGTCAGACCCAACACAACACAACCATGACGGCCGAGGGGAGTTAATTGCAGAACAACCACGTCTTCAGCTCCTTCCTAAAAGACAAAAGGGTCTCGCATTTCCTAAGTGACAGTGGCAGTGCATTCCAGGCTCAGGGTGCAGGGTATCCGAAAGAGCGGCCCCCGATGAGAGCATGCCTGACTGCCGGGATAGTGGCCAGTGAAAGGGACGCAGAGCGAAGTGCTCTGGATGGAACGTGAAATCCCAACCGCTTCCTTAGGTAACCTGCACCAGAGCCATGGAGTGCCTTAAATGCCAAGGTCAGCGTTTTAAACTCGATGTGTTTCCGTATCGGAAGCCAGTGGAGGGATTTCAGCAGGCCCGCAGCTTGAGAGCTCCGGCCAAGGCCGAAGATTGCACGAGCGCCGAGATCTGCACCACCTGCAGACGTGAGAGAAGATAATCAGGGAGGTCGAGGTAGAGTACGTTGGCGTAATCAAGCTTGGATCCTACCAAAGCCTGCACTGTACTTTTCCTGTGGGCGATGGAAAGAAGAGGAAGGAAGTTCCTGAGCATTCTCAGTATCCTGAAGCATTGACCCACCAGGTCCAGGATCTGTGGTTTAAGGGACAGATCGGTGTCCAACTTCACTCCCAGATTCTTTGCCATCCCCGTCTCCACAGAAGGGGGGTGGATATCAACCGGCCACCAGGACTTCCAACAAGGGTCAGGTGGACACCCAAAGAAGAGGACCTCAGATTTATCTGCTTTGCATTTCAGCTGGTTTACATGAAACCAGCCGGACACAGCACCCAGGCAGTTCTTAATAAGCTCTCCATCAAAGTCCCTATTCTTGCCACAGGTGAAGAGAAGCTGGGTGTCATCGGCGTACGAGACAATCTGGGCACGACAGGCCTCGGCCAGCACCGCCAAAGGGGACATATAGATGTTAAAGAGGGTGGGACTTAGAATCGACCCCTGGGGGACTCCCACCTCCAATGGCGGTACTGCGGCTGAGTAAGGCGGGGCCCAGACTGTCTGTTGTCGATTCGAGAAAAAGGACTGAAAACCATCTGAACACCGTTCCCCTTAACCCAATCTCCAAGAGTCTAGCCAAGAGGCAGTCATGAGGAACGGTGTCAAAGGCCGCCGACAGGTCTAATAACACCAGCAGTGCCTTTCCTCCCTTATCCTGGACCTCCTTGATTGCTTCCGTCTCCGTGCTCATGTTAGCACGAAAACCGGACTGGGTAGAATGGAGGATGCCGTGAGATTCCACAAAATCCGCCAGGACTGCCTGTACATGCTTCTCAGTCACCTTAGCTGATGGTGGTGGTGGTAAATGTAGGTCACGGTCCAGTGAGTCCATAGGTGAGGGTGCCTCTCAGGGTCGTTCTGGGGCTGGTCTGGATCTGGAAATGGAGGTGTTCGGTGGTGGGAGGCCTGTCGCTCGAGCTGGAGGTTGTGAGTCGGAGGGAGCTCTTGTGTGCAAGCGAGTCCTCCTCCTGGCCGGTTGGGGCGATCCTTCCCCAGGAGCTTGTATCTATCCGGGATGACGTGTCAATGTCAGGGCGGTGGTGGAGTTTGTCCAGGTTTCTGTGAAGAAGGCGATGTCTGGCTACAGCGTGTCTATGCAGGGAATGTACATTGAGGAGGATGCATCTCAGGGCTTGGGAGGTGTTATTGTTCAGCATGTGGGCAGTGGCTTTAGTGGTGCTAAAGGTGGTGAAGGTCTGGCAGAAGTGATGGCAGGAAAACTGGTTGTAAGTGGAAGCTCGGCATGGACAGCTGGCAGTTGTTGTTCCTTCGAGGGTTGAGTGGGAGGAGGGAAGCTGAGTCGTAGTGGTGGGTGGGTGGAGATCCAGGGTTCCTGGCGCTGGTCGCAGTCTGGTCACGAACGGGCGCCGACGGGCTTGCCTTTGGCACTCCAGCAGCTTGTCTGTGCAGCTGCCAAAATTAAATAGGGGAGGGAGGAGGGAAGTGCAGCTGGGAAGCGGGAGCTAGGGAATGGCAGCAGGGAATCAATCAATCAATGAATCAATCATTTGTAGAGCACGCTACTCACTGAAGAACCGGGTATTCTAAACCCAGCGGCGCCAGGGAAATGCCCTAGTCTTCTTGGGTTCACCTGTCTTAGAGTACAGAGACACGGGATACTTCTTGGTGACGTCAAAGATCAAATTTATTGGCTGCAGCCAGTAACAGAGGTCCTAGAAGTACAACAGCATGTAGGTTCTCAGGAGACTGCTCAAACTTACAAAGCCAATCTTCCCTTTTTATATGAAATATCACGCTTCAGGCAAACATTCCTTATTTTACAGTTGACCATTCACATATTTTCACTACAAAGAAAAAGCAGAGTCATGATGAAAAGCCCACATTTCAGTTTGTCCAACCCATAATCAATTACCCGGCAAGGTCCAGTATTTCCATCAGATATCGGCAGACCCCCAATAAAAACGGGCACCTCCTCATCGTAAAGCTAGTCATAAAGAAAGAAACAAAGACAGGTGTGTGTAAGATTTAGACATAGTTTGTGTACGATGAAAGGTTTATGACATGTTGCGCCTTGATACTAATCTCATTCGGCCACTGGGAAAGGAACTGGCCGAACAGGGTTGGCTCCAGGCAGTGGAGTCAGCTTGCCCAGGTCACACAAAAGTCAGCTAATGGTGTACGTGTCCCAAGGACTTGCACAGACACGGTCATCCTGCAGTTAGCAGTCTAATGTGAGGGCAACCGCAAAATGGCTGCCGTACACAAAATGGAACCCAAGGGTTTCAGGACAAAATTGTCAAATGCATTGTGAATCCATCGGTGTAACATGACGAAAACACTCATGCATACCGCATTCGTCATCTGCGGTTGGCTGATACCAAAATCGTCTATTTCCGACAACCTTTTTTGTACGGGTTCGGAACACTGAACCACAGACCCTCGAACTACGGAACTACAGACCCTCCTTTTGCCCTTACATTAGGCAATAACCTAAACTCACGTCAATCTGAATCCAGGTCTATATTTCTAAAGTCACTGAGATGTTGCTGTAGCATCAACCTATTACTTAGCTCATCTCTTGATACAGGTTTCCTTACACACGATGTAGCACAGAGGCCACATATTGCAGGAGCACACTGTACACACAGACAGAACAGGAAAAGAATGGCTAAGATCATCCCAATGACCATCAGAATCTTCCATCCCCATGTCGATAACAGCTCCCAAAACCATCCCATCAACGACCAATCTCCTTCAGCCATATGTACAGACTCTGAGATCTTATGTAGCTTGGAAATGGCCTGGAAAACTGTTGGAGCGTTGTCTGGAATGAATATGCAACAACTCGATTGGATCACCTTACATACCCCACCTCGGTCTGCAAGTATGACATCGAGAGCAATTCTATTCTGCAATGTCATAAGTCTATCCGACTGGAGCTCAGCAGTCAAGTTACTAAGGGCACCGGCAGTTTCGACTATGGTGGACTCAACCACTCTCGTCAACTGGCGTATGTTCCTGCTGTTTGCCATCGGTCCCCAGAACGGCAGAAAACCCTTAAAGAAATCTCCAAATTCTTGCCCTGCAGTATCTTCCTTACTGAAGACACCTCTAGCAACTCTCATCTTATGGTAATCTGCCGCAGCTGTAAATGTGGGAGGCAACAGGAAAGAAACAAAACATGTGCCCGAGAAGTCAGGGGGCAACCATGTATACGCCTTGTCATAACACATGAAATATGTACCCTTAGCTGCTAGAAACGACGGGGAAGTCCGAGATGCAAAGACATACGTCTCAGTGCAGACACTTTTCCCTAGCTGAGCTCTGGGGTTCTTGCCATTACCTTGCAGACATAGGTGACCCTGATGGGGTACTATCCAAATCGGGGAGGATCTCTTTGCTCGCTGGTTAACGCTCAGAGTGACTCCGTATCCTGTTATGTTCCATCTATCGTAAGCTTGCAACTCATCTCTGGGAATCGTCCTATACGACTCAATATTTCTGCTCATATTCGTGATACCCACTACCAATGCTTTGTTGCTCGAGTTACTTCTTGTGGAACGTGGGGGATATGGTTCAATAGCATAAATGAACATCGCCTGAAATGCCCACAAAGAACCATTATAACTAAATGGTAAGACCAAGTATGGGATACCCTTATCTGTCGTATGTGGCATAAGACCACACACCCAACAATTAGTCGTGTTTACTACTAGCTGGTGTTAGTGCAAAAGCTGAACAAAGGAATTATTAGCGAATTCCATTCTCCTAGTGGACTCATGTTCAGGCAAAACCAGGCTAGCTAACATCGGCCTGGAAGATAAGGTGCTGGCTTGGCTGAGGAGTTTCCTGACAGATCGCACCCAAAGGGTCACCCTGGGTGCTTATCGGTCAGAGGAGTTGGGGATCTCTAAGGGGGTGCCACAGGGCTCTTGTTTGAGCCCTACCCTTTTTAACATCTATGTGGCCCCCCTAGCTAACATCATGAGGTCCCATGGTTTCATCCCAGTGTCATACGCGGATGGCACCCAACTCCTCTTTCCTTTTAAAATCCTCACGGCTGAGGTTAGGAACTCCTTTGCTCAGGGGATGAAGGCAGTGGCTCACTGGATGGCATCTAACTTCCTGCAATGCAACGTTGCTAAGACGGAAGTGATGCTGTTCGGTGAGGCCAAACTTTTGTGGACCCCTGACTGGTGGCCTCAAGGTCTTGGCCCAGTCCCCGAACCCAAGCAGGTGGTGAAAAACCTCGGCGTCCGATTGGACCAGGAGCTTTCCCTAAAACAACATGGCAACCAAGTGGTGGGTTCCTGTTTCCATATCATTGGGATGCTACGGAAAGTATTTCCTTTGCTGCCAGACTCTACTAGAAAAACCTTGGTGCAGGCTCTAGTATTGAGTCGCCTGGATTACTGCAATGGGCTACTGTTGTCAGCAAATGAAGCAGTAATTTCCAGGCTTCAGGTGGTACAAAATACCGCTGCTCGCCTTGTTCTAAACCGGCCCCCTCGCACTCCCTCTAAACCCCTTCTGACCATGCTGCATTGGTTATCCATCAAACAGAGGGTGAAGTTCAAAACCTGCTGTATAATACACAAATGTTTACAGGGGAAGGGCCCTGCTTACCTGTCCAATAAATTCTCCCTTTACACACCCACGCGCTCTCTGAGATGTAGCGAACAGGCCTTGCTGCGTGTACCTAGAGCAAAAAAAGTAAGACAAGGAGATAGAGCCCTTTCAGTTGCTGGCCCAACCCTATGGAATAGTCTCCCACTAACTTTGAGACTTTGTAAGGATCACCTCCCGTTTAGGAAACAATTAAAAACTTTCCTATTCCAAATTGCTAGCATTCACTGCCAGCACTCGTTATTTGCATTATGGCTGCCAAAGGCGCGGAGATACTCCTTCGGGAGTCGATCCCAGCGCGATACAAACACGCAAATAAAAATAAATAAATAAAGGGTGAAAAGAATGCGAAGAAACAGTAGGAGGAGGTGTAGGTTGCACAGTAGGCATGAATGTCACTCGAAAAGAGAATGTCACATAGCCAATTAAAAACATCATTAAACTCAGTAACATAAATAGGCACAATATTAAAAATCTTTTCCAAATGATCAACTTTCCTATCTGGCTTCTAAAATTCAAAATCTCTGCAGGTCTCTCCAACTCAAAGAAATCCATCCTCTCAAATTGCTGCCCGCGGTGGTAGGCTGATTCTGCTAAGGAATGCTTCTGTCAGTCCAGGGAAACTCCCTTAGACCAACCAGAACCGTCGACCTTGCATCTTTGGCTGCACTCCAATGACTTCGGCAACCGCGGCCTTAGCAGCTGAACCCGGATGGCGGTTCGAAAAACAAAAATGAGTAGATCTTTGGTGGAGAGTTAACCTGCAAACAGAAAATCATAAAAACTTCATTTTTTATTTGTCCATGACTCTCGGTCTCAAACTATAGCGGTCTCTCCCAGGCAATTCTTGATTTTGGAACAAAAGTTCAGGCTCGGTAGTGTCCAAACGATTTGACGGTGGCACAGCTCCTTGTAAAGTATTGTTACTTTCTTGTTCAGAAATTGTCCCCTTTACACGTGCATCGCTAAAGGGCAAAAAACGAGGCACAGTCTCAGTCTCAGAGTCAGCAATCCCCTCCTGGACCCACCGGTCGTACGGTAGGGGCAACGGAACCCGTTTACAATGGTTGCTGTGTACCCAATTCTTTTTGCCGTGGACACAGACTGCAGAGCGGGTGGCCAATAACACTTGAAAAGGTCCGGTCCAGCGAGGCTGCTCGTTCTTGGTTCGCTGGAAGTTGCGCACCAGGACCCAGGTGCCAGGTTCAATAGCGTGGCCTGGATTGTCAGAAGCTGGCGGTAAGGAACTGTGAACCTGTTTGTGTAAGACACGCAGTTTAGCCGTCAATTCGCACAAGTAATCAAGCAACACAGGATGTTCGATCTCGCTAAATCTAGTTGGCCTTGGCACACCCCAAATGTTCGCTGGGCGGCCAAAGACAACTTCATACGGACTCAAACCCATTCGCGAGTGAACAGTCATTCTTGTGGACAGAAGGGCTAGGGGCAAAGCATCTGGCCATTGTAAACCAGAGCTCGCTTGGATTTTGGCCAATTTCAGTTTAAGGGTGCCATTATAGCATTCGACTAAACCAGCTGATTGGGGATGATTTGCAGCGTGGAACTTCTGCCGAATTCCTAATCCCTCACACACTCTCTTCATCACTTGACCCACAAATTCACTCCCATTGTCACTCCAGATCAATCTCGGCAATCCAAATCTAGGGAAAAATTCTTTGCTAAGGGCTTTCGCTGTGGACAAGGCAGTATTGTCCTTCAAAGGGTAAGCTTCCACCCATCTAGAAAAAGAGCAAACAACCACTAATTTATTTATTTATTTATTTATTTTATTTGCATACTTATAACGCGCTGGGAATCGACTCCCTGAGGAGTATCTCCGGGCCTTTGGCAGCATTTGAGACCAAGCAGGCTCTATCTTAAGTTTAGTAAATGCCTAAACGGAACTAGTAGTTAAACAGAAAAGTTTTTAATTTTTTCCTAAAAGGAAAATGTTCCTTACAGACTCTGATGTCGTAAGGAAGATCGTTCCAGAGCTTTGGTCCTGCTACAGACAGAGCCCTTCCTCCTTGTCTGGTCTTCCAGAATCTGGGGACACATAACAACTCTTGATCTCCAGATCTCAGAGCTCTCGAGGGGATGTAGGGAACAAATTTTTTAGTTAGATAATCGGGACCTTGAGGCATTTATGGATGATGCAGCACGTTTTAAACAACACCCTCTGTTTCACTGTGAGCCAATGCAGTTGATTTAATAACGGTTTTGAGGGTGTGCGTGCTGGGGCATTCAGAACTAAACGTGCCGCCGTGTTCTGCACGACTTGGAGTCTGGTAATGATGCCCTCATTGGCGGCTAACAGCAAACCATTACAATAATCCAGTCTGCTCAACACAAGCGACTGAACTAGAGTTTTCCTGGTGGTATCAGGTAACAGGGGGAATACCCTTCGGAGAAGACCAATAACATGGAAACAGGAGCCTACCACTTGATTAGTGTGATGTTTAAGGGCGAGCTCCTGATCCAGTTTGACTCCTAGGTCTTTCACTACCCCTTTTGGCACAGGGACTGGGCCTAGGTCTTGAGGCCACCAGTCCGGAGTCCACAGTCGTTTGGCTTCTCCAAAGAGCATCACCTCAGTCTTTGAGACGTTACACTGAAGGAAGTTTGCTGCCATCCAATAAGCCACCTCTTTCATCCCCCGGGCAAAGGAGTTACGCACTTCGGGAGTCATGATTTTGAAAGGGAAGAGGAGTTGAGTATCGTCTTCATACGATACAGGGATGAATCCGTGGGATCTCATGATGTTAGCTAGGGGTGCCACATAGATGTTAAAAAGCGTTGGGCTCAAGCAGGAGCCCTGCGGCACCCCCTTAGAGATCTCCACCTCCTCTGACTGGTAAGGACCCAGTATGACTCTCTGAGTGCGCTTGGTGAGAAAACTCCTTAACCAGGCCAGCGCCTTGCCTCCCAGACCGATGTCAATTAGTCTGGAGGTCATGATATCATGTGACACAGTGTCAAACGCCGCTGACAGATCTAAAAGCACCAGGATAACGGAATAACCCTTATCCTGTAGCATATGAAGATTGTCAGCGACGGACAGCAAGGCGGTCTCAGTGCTGTGCCTGGGCCTGAACCCCGATTGGGAAGGATCAAGTCCCCCCGCACTTTCTATGTATTTAGATAAGTGCAACAACTTTAGGTTGTTGCATCTCTCCATGTGGATGAAATCTAGCTGCAAAGCCTCGAACGGATACGTTGGAGGAGCCAAATGACCAGCTGGAGTTGGAGTTCCCTTACCAGGATTGTACATCAAACACACCATACAGTTCTTGACCAGATTCTCTGCACACTTGGGAATCCCTATATTCTGCCATACCGGGGCCAACAACTTGAAAATCCCTTTCACGCTGATATGTGCCATTCCATGAGCCATCGTAACCACTGGAAGTACGTACGCATCGGGTAACAACCATCTCTGATGCTCGGACAATTCAACCCAACAACCATTCAAGTTCAATTTACCCTTGCTTTCTCTCCATTCATTCAACTTTTTCTCTGTAGCTTCAGCTTGGATAGATTTCACACTCTCAATCGTGTCTTCACACATACTTCTGTCTGGAACCCATCTCGCAGGACCCGCAACATACATTCGACTCATCACATCTCTCGCAGTTTCTTTCGCGACTTCGTCTGCAAACGCGTTTCCGCGACCAACATCATCAGTAACTTTCTTATGCGCACTGCATTTCACAATCGCAACTTGCAACGGCAAAGTAAGTGATTCAAGGAGTTCATTCACCAACTGACCATGCTGAATCTTTGCGCCGTGGGAAGTCAAAAACCCACGTTCACGCCACAAACGTCCAAAACTATGGGCCATACCAAATGCATACTGACTGTCAGTGTACACAGTCACTCGTTTTCCTTTCGCCAACACACACGCTCTCGTTGATGCAATCAACTCTGCCGCTTGCGCTGAATTGTATGGGATACGTGCAGATTCAACAATCGTATGCAAAGTCGTAACAGCATATGCCGCAGTCGTATTACCATTCGGACGCTTGAAGCACGAACCATCAACCCACAAAGTACCATCACAATCTGAAAGAGGAGTGTCCCTCAAATCTATCCTCCCTTTCGTTTCTTCCTCAGTTCTAAGGAAACAGTCGTGCTGTTCAAAAACATTTTCTATCTCAGATGAAATCGGCAACAACGTGGCTAGATTCAACGTGTTGCATCTTTTTATATGCACATGACTCGCTAACAAGGTCAATTTATAACCCGACATCCGAGCACTAGTTAAATGCTGTGTCTTGGTACGATTCAACAAGGTATCCACTGCATGCGGAACCATAACGATTAACGTGTTGTCCATCACCAAACCAGCAGACTGTCGAATCGAAACAGCCGCTGCAGCTCTCAAACAACTCGGCAACGCTCGAGCTACCGGATCCAAAGTCGACGAAAAATAAGCACATGGACGCTGCTTATCGCCAAACTGTTGAGTCAAAACTGACAATGCACATCTCTCTCTCTAGTGGACATACAGTGTGAAGGGCTTACTGTAGTCGGGAGTACCCAACACAGGAGCCGAACACAACGCATCACGCAATTCTGAAAAACTCTTCTGACATTCGTCAGTCCAAGGAATAGGATTTGGAGTATCCTTAACAGTAAGAGCTATCAAAGGCTTCGCAAACAGTGAAAAGTTAGGAATCCACTGTCTGCAATACGATGTAATACCTAAGAAAGCACGCACTTCTCTCTGTGTCGTAGGCACACTCATTTGTGCAATAGCTTGAATTCTTTCTGGGGTCAGTTTCCTTCCCTCCTTCGATAAGAGGTAACCTAAGTAGGTTACTTCTTGTCGACAATATTGTAACTTCGAAAGAGAAACCTTATGACGAAAATCAGACAAATGACGTAACTACGACAAAGTAGCCTCTTTACAAATATCTTCATTGTCAGCAGCAACTAACAGATCGTCAACATACTGTATAAGAGCAGCACCATCAGGTAAAACCAACAAATCAAGCTGTGTTTTCAAAGCCTGACTATATATTGATGGACTTTCACAATAGCCTTGAGGAGCGCGTTTGAAGCGAAAACTTCGGCCTCCTAAAGAGAAGCCAAAGATATCTCTACTTTCCTCGGCAATCGGGATGCTGAAGAAAGCATTCTTCAAGTCAATCACCGAAAACCGAGTAGCAGAAGCTGGAATCAAAGTCAATAAAGCAGTGATATCAGGTACACAGGAAATTGCGGAACAACGATCTTATTCACCTCGCGAAGATCGATCACAAACCTATATACAGGAGGCTGTGAAGAATCAGTTCTTTTCAGAACAGGCAGAACAGGACTATTACACACATTACCTCTCGTTTCTTCAATCACACCTTTATCAATCAGATCATAGATGATCGCCAAAAGTGCTCTTTCACCATCGCTCGAAATTCGATATTGCGGAATACGTGGCAACCTAACATTTGCTTTCAGTGTCACAACATATGGCAGAATCTCCAAAAGACCCACATCATTTGGACCAGTTGCCCAAAGAGAATCAGGGAGAGAAGACAATTCAGGTGGAAGTCGATCTTTAGATAAGTACATTGGAGAGATCACTCTCTTACCTAATGTAAACTGTACTCCTGAAGGGGAACAATATAGCGTCGCATACAATCTTTTCAACAAATCCAATCCCAACAAATTCTCGCCGCAACCTGTCGTAAGAATGAGGGGTGCTTCGAATTCACAAGGTCCAACAGAAATAGACAATGGACTAGAAATCGGATTCGTAACCAGGGCGCCAGAAAAACCTACTGAAACATTCTTTAAGACGGACAAAGGTGCGCCAGGGATTTTAGGGTGCATGATAGAACTCTTCGCAGCACCAGTATCCAACAGAAAAGGTTCTGACACACCCGATGCAATCACTTCAACGTAGGGTCCATTCTGACCTACTGGAACTGAAACAACTCCCTCTCTTTGTCTATGGCTGTCCTAGCAATCATTACCATCCATATTCTCACCCTCGACATAATAATCGTCTGCATAGTACTGTGGCGTCCTACCAGACGCACCATTCTGCTGATCAAAGCTATTCATAGAATTCTGTGGAGGCAAAGAACGCGCATTCTGAGGAAACACACCACGTCCTCTACCTCTAGGAGCTTGCTGAACACCTCGACCTCTCACACCAGAAGCACCATTCGTGCGCTGTAGCAGAACCGGACAACTATTCTTGAAATGACCTTCTTCTTTGCAATACGCACACTGATTAGGGCCTACAGGAAAACGCTGTTGAGAAGACTCGAACCATTGCGAGTTTCTCTGATATTGCTGACGTTGCTGATAATCGCGCTGATTATTACGAGGCGGATAAGCTTGCTGCAACAAAATCTTAGTCTTCAATTCTTTCGTCTTTTTGCCCTCTTTCTCTTTCTCATCTTTGTATCTATTTTCATAGTACTGGGCAGTAGCCAAAATCTGCGCTGACGTAGAAACAGCCCAAGCACTCTCAGAATCTTTCAACGTATTACACAACTCGGGAAGCAAATTATGTACGAATTTGTCAACAAACAATCTCTGGCCACCTTCAATAGCCATGTCCTGACCACTATGATCTACAAAACTCTCTTCAAACCGCGTGAAAAAGTCAGACACTGTCTCATCTTTCTTCTGCTTACACGCAGACAACTTGTCCCAATTGACACGCACTTCAGGCATCAAAGTATTCATAAAATTAATAATTCTACCAGGGAGTTCAGTAATGATATCTTCAGGCTTAGCACCTCCTACTTGTCTATCATTCGCAGCACGGAGATTATCCCATGTAGCACCCAATTCCTGGTCATGATCTGCATGATGAATCTTACTCCAAATAGGTTGTGGGACAACATTCCCAAACAACATATCTATGTCTGCCAAATTCATAATGCACAAACCCACAGTCTGAGTGAGCTCCTTATAATATCCTGCTGGATTTTTGCGCGGATCAGGCAAAGACTGCTTAATTGCTAAAACTTCAACACGCTTCCAGGGAACATGTACCCAAACACGCTGAAAGTGTGGCTGAATCGGCGGATTAGCAGCTGGATCACCAGGTCTCCAAACTGGAGGAACCTCACGCATCGGATATTGACGCTCTTTTCTCCTAACTGACGAATCTGACTCAAACAATCGCTCAGAAGGATCGTTATTACGAAACGACAATATAGTCGCAACTGCTCTCCCAACAGCACGAGGACCCACAATGGTCCCTTTCGCAAACTCTGAACGCACTCGATATAATTCTTCAGGTGGTTTACCCACTTCGTCCATCCACTGTTCATGGAGGAATACACACATCATCTCAAAAACGTACCGTTGCTTCGGTTCTTCCCATTGAAGGAAGACATCCATAATACCCTCAAGATCATACCGAGAAGCGCACATAATCCATTTACGCGCCAAATGATCCAAAACTGTACGTTCATCAGTATCAGGCAACTGACTACGTGATTGTCTACGCTCACTAACAGGAGACATACTCAAATGGAATGTCTGACAAAATATCGAAAACTAGAATATCGATGTACAAAAATATCGGAACAAAATTATCGATGTCAAAAATATCGGGATCCTATACTTAACTATATATCTACACAAATATCGATTTTTTAATATCGATATTCAAAAACATCGTTTAGTGTGATATCGACTACATTAATATCGGAATACAAAAATATCGCAATCTGCAAAAAATAATGACATTTACAAAAATATCGACATCAAATATATCGTGCACATAAATATCGGATTATAAACTATATCGACTTTTTAAAAGCATTTCTTTACATAATTAATTAACGCTTTATATGTTTTCACATCAAAAAAAACATACAACACTTTAATTTATACTATAGACACACTATAAATTCATATAATATTTAATATTGGTAAAATTATGTCACCTACACCTATAAAAATATTCTATGCTACTTTGTATACTTTTATCATTATTGTTGGTTTTTCAATTCTAATACTAATTAATCACAACAGAAATTCAAATCTACTAACTAACCAATCACAACCCTAATTTTTTAAATGAACCAATAGTAAAGTAATTACTACTGACACTCCCCTATATAAGCAATGAAAACGTAAGCACAAACTACTTGCCAAAAGTCACAGAAGGAGATTCATCTCTATCCGAATTGCTGCACAACAATTAGAAGAACGAGACTATCAACCTACTATTACATCTTCTAAGTAAGTAAAATACCCAGTACCCCTTTGCTATTCATACTACTTAACATGCTAAATAATGATATAAAAATATTTCTTTTAGATACTACCACTACTGATAATTCTACTCCAAATAATTGTGAACAAAACATAGGAATACAGATTCTGAAAACTATGTAATTAATTTGACATTGTTTCATTATGTGCACATTAATCTAAACACACAGAAATAATGACTTTTGCACACCATCTTTTTATTTTTTTGTATATTCTACTACTGAAAACTGCACTACTACTGAACTAAGGACATCAGTACTACATCTACAATACTTTTTACTAAGTAAGTAAATAAAATAGAAACTGCTTTATTTGCTAGTAATACTTAATTACCTGCTAAATACCCAGTACCCCTTTGCTATTCATTGCAGTTAACATGCTAAATAATTATCTACAACTATTTGTTTAAGATACTACGAGAACTGAATATTCTACTCAAAATAACTGTGAACAAAGCATAGGAATACAGATTCAAAAATATATGTAAGTAATTTCACATTGTTTCATTATGTCCACATAAATCTAAACACACTGAAATAATCATTTGTCCCCCACATATTTATTTTTTTCTATAGATTATACTACTAAAATCTGCTCTACTACTGAACTAAGAACATCAGAACTATTTCTACAATACTTTTTCCTAAGTAAGTACATAAAATAGAAACTTCATAATTTGGTACTACTAATTATTTACCTGCTAAATACCCAGTGGCCCTTTGCTATTCATACTACTTAACATGCTAAATAATAAAATAATATTATTTTTTTAGATACTACGACAACTGAATATTCTGCTCAAACTAACTGTGAACAAAGCATAGGAATACAGAATAGAATAACTATGTAAGTTAGGTCACATTGTTTAATTATGTGCTCAAAAATCTAAACACACAAAAATAATCAGTTGTGCTCAACATATTTTTTTTCTCTGCAGATTCGACTACTGAAAACTGCACTACTAATTAACTAAGGACCTCAGTACTATTTCTAAAATACATTTTAGTAAGTAAGTATTATGCAACTGCAATAAATGTGGAAAAACAATACAAACATTTATAACTGTTCTAATACATTTCAATGATATATTGTTTATTTACAGAGCAAACACGGTGAATAGATATACAGACAACATACAGAACTTCACATTCTAAACAATAGTAATACAAATCACTAAGTAAGTATATTAAATAACATATTTACCACATGTTTAAAAAAACCTACCAACATGGTGATTAAACTAACTCATATGTTCCTTATTTTTTAAAGATAACACTACAAACTATTCTACAGAAGCTGAAGAAACAATTATACTGCCAAATAACAACCACAAAAAATATGTAAGTATCTTCACAATGTGAATCATGAAGATACACTTTTGTAGTAAAAATGAGCTCTAAAATTGCTAATTTACCTAAACATTAATTAATAATATACTACTTTCATGTTTCTCATAACAGCTACAACAACATCACAACCATTTATCCTCAACTAAAGAAGCAAGAAACTCCTAAGTTTTGCTGTACATTCTAAAACAAGTAAGTATAAACATTCCTACTTATCACTAACATAGATTATTTATCACATTTAAATTGACATTAACTATTATATATATATTTTATAGATATACAAAGTACAAAATGACCGAAGGAGCCGAATTTGTGACCAGCCAAAAAGGAAAATTATTACTATGCTACATGGGTTACACGTACACACAGGAAAAACAATATGGCATGAAAGTGAATTGGAAATGTTGTAAATATTATTCGAACAAGTGCTATGGCAGAGCAACAACAAGAGAAGCTACAGTACTATATACTAGGGAACATAATCATCCACCTAATATTACAGAAATAGAAGTTAGAACAGCTATGGAAAGTATAAAAGAAGCTAGTACCGGATCCCAAAAGCAAACTAATGTCATTTTAAAAGAAGCCATTCCTAAAATTCCCAAAACAGCCACAACCCAAATGCCAAATATCCTATCATTAAAAAGAACTATTGCACGAACCAAAAAAGCTACAACTTCTTCAACACCATCTCCCAGAACATATCAGGATATAAATTTTACTGCTAACGAAATAATAACTTTAAATAAACAACCATTTATAGTTTATGACAACGAAAGCAATGAGAATAGGCTTATAATTTTTGGTACCAGTATGAATTTAGTGAAACTGCAGCAAAGCCAATATTGGATGATGGATGGGACATTTAACATCTGTCCCAAACCATTCTTCCAATTATACACAATACATGGCCTCTATCACAACTGCAACATCCCTTTGTTATCTGCACTATTGCCTAACAAAAACAATTCTACATATATGGAATTATTAAATGTCATAAAACAAAAAAAAAATGATTTCTCTCCTGAAAAAATCATTCTTGATTTTGAGCATGCAATGCTCTCAACTATTCTAAAAATCCATCCCCATACCTCCATTCAAGGCTGCTATTATCATTTCAACCAGTGTTTATGGCGACACCTTCAAAAAACTACCCTAAGTGTCGAATATGCTAAAAATTCATCATTTGCTTTTCAAATAAAAAAACTAATTGCACTTGCCTATGTCCCTACAACAGATGTAGCTGAACATTACAACATTATTATAGACAGTCCATTCTACAAACAAAACGAAGCTAGATTAACTCCTTTTCTCGATTACTTTGAAGACACCTGGGTAGGCAGACTCCACAGATCTGGCCACAGAAGAAATCCAAAATTCCTCATTCCCTGGTGGAACGTGTACAATAGTACCCTTAACGGGGAGTCAAAAACTAACAATGCCGTGGAAGGTTGGCACAATGCATTTGTCCAATCAACTGGCAGAACCAAACCTACTCTCGAAAAATTCATAAAATGCCTACAGAAAGAACAGAGCTATCAAGAATTTAGAATGGACCAATCTGTAACCGAACTTGTCCCTAAAACATCCAAGCAAAATAAACAAATGCACAAGTACCTGGAAGAACAAGTTAAACTTTACCCTAATACGAAAGGCATAGAATACCTAAACATCATAGCCAAAACACTACTGTAAATAATTCCGAAACTGTTATAAAACACCAAAAGTAGCACCTAAGTATGCAAAAATATGTAACGTGAGCTTCTAAAGTATTTAATGTATGCAATATATAATGATATTATTTTAATATATGCACACATTAAAACAAAATAATAAGTTAAAAACAATTCCATAATAAATATGACATTACCCACCCACAAAAATAATAGAAAGCAAAGACTTACCAATTATGTTGTCAATCCAATAACGTCCTTCACCACCAAAGTAATCCAGGTAGTGCAAAAGTAACCCAAAAAAAATGTAAAAATACAACTGTTCCAAAATTACGAAATCCACGCGGTCCTTAGCCATCGAACTACCATAAAAAACCCGAAAAAGTAGAAAAAAAGAAAGAATCGCTCCGGAAAACCCGAAAAATGTAAAGAAGTGTTTGTAAATCAGTGTTGGATGAAAAAAACAAACACTTCCTTTAAAAAAAAACGGAACTTCCGATGTAGCGTACACCTATGAAAAAAACATAGAAAACAGACATTCCCACCCACAATAATTAGCTAATAATTACATACCAACATATTAACATTGATGATTTAATGTTAGATATACCCTAGAAAGACTTAAATTAACTCTATAAATAATTAGTTAACTAACTAACACGACGTGTATATACCATACGTAAATATCTGTTTTCAAAATCTAAAACATAGCTCCCTCACATTCAACAACACTAAATATAAGGTCACTAGTCTAAAAACATCATAATAATACACATATAACATATAAAATGAACCTTACCTGCAGCGACGTGAAGTGTCTCCCAACCGCGATCAGCCCTTCTTCCAAATAACCCAAAACGACCTAACCCGGTTACAAAAGAAAGCACCAAAAATCAATAAAATAGTCCCAAGTGTAAAATATAATATCTATACAGAACCAAATGTGTTAAAAAAATGTATTAATTTATGTTATAGTGAAAAAAAACTTTTTTTAATCCTACAAAGAAATCATAATAAAAATGTACATAAATGTAATAATTAAATATGATTCAAACAATAATTTTTATGTTAACCATGTAAAAAAATGTAAGTACATTGTCACAAAATGAAAAAATGTAAAAAAGAGGAAATTTTTTTTATATTATAAAAATTTGATCTTCACAAATGAAGCAGAAAAAAGCTTAACAGAAAAATATTTGTGATATTTAAATTTCTTTTCTGACATAACAATATGTAAAAGAGATAATAAAGAATGTTATTTTCATATAAAAAAATTGAAAAATAATAATGGTTCTGTATAGTTGTTTTTAAGTGTGTTTATAAAATTATTTTTCAAATGAAATGTAATTAAAAAAATGTTATTATGAATGTATTTTATTTGTTAAAACTTTAATAAAATAAAAGTTTATACAATCATGGTGAATAATTTGTATTATTATCTTACTAAAAAGTATCAATGTAATAAAATTTTTTTAACTGTATATTACATGTGAGTATATGTTGGACTCTAATAATGTAATGAATCATATACCAAATCCAGTGTACATTAAATTAGAGTATGTGTTGCACACTAATAACATAAGAATTAATATTCCTACTGCATTCTACATAGATTGTTAATATGTGCTGTACACTAATTAATTAGAATAGAGTATTCCAACTGTAGTGTACAGTAAATTTGAGTTGGTGTAATGGTATATATGTATAATTTCCTTTAATTGATTAAATGTAAAAAAAAAAAAATTTTTATCCTGTAGAACTAGGTACCAAAAACACAAAATTGACCCTGAACCCTGCAAATACTCCTTTACCCAAAATCAGAACACTGACCCAGAACCCCAAAAATATACCTTTACCTAAAAACTGAAAACTGACCCAGAACACAACAAGGACCCCTTTACCCACAAACTGAAAACTGACCCTGAACCCAACAAATACCCCTTTACCCAAAAACTAAAAACTGACCCTGAACCCAACAAATACCCCTTTACCCAAAAACTAAAAACTGACCCTGAACTCAACAAATACCCCTTTACCCAAAAACTAAAAACTGACCCTGAACCCTAAAAAACTACCCCTTTACCCAAAAACTAAAAACTGACCCAGAACCCTAAAAATATGCCTTTACCCAAAAACTGAAAACTGACCCTGAACCCAACAAATACCCCTTTACCCAAAAACTGAAAACTGACCCTGAACCCAACAAATACCCCTTTACCCAAAAACTAAAAACTGACCCTTAACTCAACAAAGACCCCTTTACCCAAAAACTGAAAACTGACCCTGAACCCAACAAATACCCCTTTACCCAAAAACTGAAAACTGACCCTCAACCCTAAAAAATACCCCTTTAGCCAAAAACTAAAAACTGACCCAGAACTCTAAAAATACCCCTTTACCCAAAAACTAAAAACTAACCCTGAACCCTAAAAATAGCCCTTTACCCAAAAACTGAAAACTGACCCAGAACCCAACAAATACCCCTTTATCCAAAAACTGAAAACTGACCCAGAACCCAACAAATACCCCTTAACCCAAAAACTAAAAACTAACCCTAAACCCAACAAAAACCCCTGTCCCCAAAAACTAAAAACGGACCCTGAACCCAACAAACAGCCCTTTACCAAAAAACTAAAAACTGACCCTGAACCCAAAAAATACCCCTTTACGCAAAAACTGAAAACTGACCCTGAACCCAACAAACTACCCCTTTACCCAAAAACAGAAAACTGACCCTGAACCCAACAAATACCCCTTTTCCCAAAAACTGAAAACTGACCCTGAACCCAACTAATACCCCTTAACCTAAAAACAATTAATCAGTAAATAATTATATGTAGTATATGATCTTCATTCATTAATAAATTAGTTCACATTAATTACCAATTAACTAAAAAATAGAAATATACATAAACATTTAATAATAAATTAATTATTATGACATTACTTCACACCCTTATCCCTATAAACCCCAAAAACAACTCCTAAACCTATATATTAATGTTAAAAATTTAATAAAAATAAAATTAAAAATAACCCAAAACTTAATATATGTAGACATAATTAAAGTCATTATTAAAATAAACTAATTATTATCATTTAATTGCCAATTAATTAGTTATTCATAATATGCACTATGTGTTCTTAATAAATTCAGTAATTAAATTTAATGATATCCCAATTAGGTTTAATTTAGAAATATAGCTTAACATATATTATTTATAGATTTATTATAAAATTACTTCCCACACTTATCCCCTATAAACCCAATAACCCGCTCATAGACAATGAAATGTTTTAATAACACATTTTTTTACAACATTGTTAAAATCCTAAACAAAAATGTATATCTGTAAAAAAGAATTAAGTACATTATTATAATTTATTATTAAAAATTAATTAATTACCAATTAATTAGTAATTAATAATTTTGACTATATAATCTTAATTAATTAACTAATTAATTATAATTAATTACCAACTAGGTATAATGTTGAAATATTTAATAACATTTATTAATTAATGAATTAATTATTAAATTACTTCCCACCCTTATCCCCTATAAACCCAATAACCCGCTCCTAAACCTAGAAATGTTTTAAAAAAAAATAATTTATTATAAATTTAGAAATACAAAATAAACATGTATGTACATTAAATTATTTAAGTATATAATTATGATTTCTTAATTATTATTAATTAATTACCGATTAATTAGTAATTAATAATATAGACTATATGATCTTAATTAATTAACTAATTAATTATAAATAATTAACAATTAGGTATAATTTAGTATTATTTAATGACATATATTAATTAATTATTAATAAATTACTTCCCACCCTTATCCCCTATAAACCCAATAACCCGCTCCTAAACATAGATATGTTTTTTTAAATAATTTATTTATAATTGTTTTATTTATAATAATACACCTTTTTTAATACATTTTATATACAATTATTTTACTTTTTCCTATACTATTGATTATTTCCATTACTACACGATATTTTTTTTTTTTACGATATTTTGCCACACAATATTTTTTTTTTCGATATTTTTTAATACTTACCTATTATGATATTTTTGTATCTGATATTTTTGCTTACCTATATTTTTGACCTTCGATATTTTTACTTCGATATTTTGTCTTTCCGATATTTTTTTTTTGATATTTTGTCTGATTACCACTCAAATGTCCCCATAAAGGAGAAAGAAAACCTGAAAAGGCAGCAGACATTTTCTGTCTAACAGAAGGAGAAGGTGAAAGAATAACAGAAGAGGGAGCAACAGTAGAGGGATCTAAGGTCGAAACAGAAGGAGTAGTGGAGATAGGCGTAGGAGTAGCAGATGAAGGAGAAGGCAAAGTTGGCGGCCCTTGAGAAGGCTGCGCCAAAGGAACAGTAACCAACTGAAGAGGAGCTGGCTGTGGAGGAATCACAGGTGGCACAACAACCGGATTGTGCACAACTAAAGGTGGCGGTGGTGCCGTAGCATTCTGTGCATAAGGGGGTGGCGAACTCAATAGATTCGACATTAAAGGATCTTTCTCAGTGTCTTTCTTTTCATCTCGCTGTTGAGGTGGTAAAGCTGGATAGCACTTGTATACCGCTAACTTCCTGACTCTAAGCATCTGTTCGCTCTCTTGTTCTTCCTCATTATCCCTATACGCTATAGCAGCTTGCACCATTGACAAACCTCGTTCTTGTTTATTCTTCTTTGCTAGCTTAATTTCTTTCTGTTTGGCTTCCTTTCGCCATAGGCGGAAAGAGTCAAACATTGCCGGCCGGGCTTTCTTTTTGAACAGCCTAACTTCGAGATTATCTAAAATCTCTGTGTCAAAACTACCATATTGGGGCCATTTTAAAACACCATCCTTTCTGGTGTATCGGATCCATATTTCATTATATGTGATGGGGCCTACGCCGTGTTTCACATAAAGTTCGTATGTTGGAGTTCCAATCGGAGGAACCGGACACGAGTCCTCCAATCGGGAATCCCTATTACAACCAAGGCAAAACAAATTTCCAAATCTGCTAAGACCAGGCATCTTCGCTCACTAGTCTAGCTTCAAACTTCAAAGGATTATCGAATACGATAGTCTCGTGAAAACACGAGTCCCTCGGTTTTGGGGCCTGCAGGCACCAAACAAAACAATCCCGAAGGATACCAAACTAAGAACCAAACTAAGTACTGGGAGACGCTCCACTTATACTTAACTGAGGTATCGATGACGTCGCCAGAAGACCTGTCTATCGTCTCGCTTTACAAATCATCAAAAGGCTCCAAGATAGGGCGACAGTCAGGGCAGCAGTCCTTCGTAGCCGTTGGAAAGCGGGGAACCTCGCAGCAAAGACTTTCGGACCACGTCGACATACAGGGGTCGATGAAGTGGCTGGCCTTCCTCCAGAATTTTCAAACGAAGCTCTCCACGATCTTCAGGCTTGGACCGGTACCGCTGAAGTCGGCCCCACGTTGGGCGCCAACTGAAGAACCGGGTATTCTAAACCCAGCGGCGCCAGGGAAACGCCCTAGTCCTCTTGGGTTCACCTGTCTTAGAGTACAGAGACACGGGATACTTCTTGGTGACGTCAAAGATCAAATTTATTGGCTGCAGCCAGTAACAGAGGTCCTAGAAGTACAACAGCATGTAGGTTCTCAGGAGACTGCTCAAACTTACAAAGCCAGTCTTCCCTTTTAATACGAAATATCACGCTTTAGGCAAACATTCCTTATTTTACAGTTGACCATTGACATATTTTCACTACAAAGAAAAAGCAGAGTCATGATGACAAGCCCACATTTCAGTTTGTTCAACCCATAATCAATTACCCGGCAAGGTCCAGTATTTCCATCAGATATCGGCAGACCCCCAATAAAAACGGGCCCCTCCTCATCGTAAAGCTAGTCATAAAGAAAGAAACAAAGACAGGTGTTTGTAAGATTTAGACATAGTTTGTGTACGATGAAAGGTTTATGACATGTTGCGCCTTGATACTAATCTCATTCGGCCACTGGGAAAGGAATGGCCGAACAGGGTTGGCTCCAGGCAGTGGAGTCAGCTTGCCCAGGTCACACAAAAGTCAGCTAAAGGTGTACGTGTCCCAAGGACTTGCATGGACACGGTCATCCTGCAGTTAGCAGTCTAATGTGAGGGCAACCACAAAATGGCTGCCGTACACAAAATGGAACCCAAGGGTTTCAGGACGAAATCGTCAAATGCATAGTGAATCCATCGGTATAACATGACGAAAACACTCATGCATACCGCCTTCGTCATTTGAGGTTGGCTGATGCCAAAATCGTCTATTTCCGACAACCTTTTTTGTACGGGTTCGGAACACTGAACCACAGACCCTCGAACTACGGAACTCCGTGATGGTCTCAAGGCGCTGATGGGGGGGAGCTGCTACTGTTCAAACAGCCAGGTCTTGAGAAGTCTCCTAAAGGTCAGGAGGTCCTGGGTCTGTCGCAAATGGATGGGGAGGGTGTTCCATGTCTTGGTGGTGAGGTGAGAGAAGGATCTGCCAGCGAGGTCGTTCGGTGGATGCTTGGAACGGTGGAGAGGTCCGCCGAGTGGAGCTGGCGGTTGGGAGTGTAGAAGGTGAGTCTTTTGTTGAGGTATGCTGGTCCGGCATCATGGAGTGCTCCGTGAGCGTGCGTGAGGAGCTTGAAGGTGATACTCAGGTGGGAGGTGATGTGGCTGCGGCGGGGGATGTTGAGGATGAGGCGTGCGGAGGCGTTCTGTAAGTCTCTTCTGGAGTTTAACGAGGTTCCTGTGTAGAGAGCAATACCGTGGTCCATCCTGCTGGTGATGAGGGCCTGGGTGACCGTCCTTCTGGATCCATCTGTAGATCTTGTGAAGCTTGCAGTGGGTGTTGAAGAAGTAAGAGGAGGCGGCATTGACTTGCTGGATCATTGACAGAGATGAGTCCAGAATGAACCCCAGGTTGCGGGCGTGGTTGGTGGGTGTCGATGCAGCTCCTAGCAAGGCCAGCCACCAGGAGTCGTCCCAGGCGGAGGGTGTGGAGCCGAGGATGAGGACCTCCATTTTGTCCGAGTTCAGTTTCAGGCGACTGCACTTCATCCATTCGGCGACAGCCTTCATTCCTTCGTGGAAGTTAGTTTTGGCGATGACGGTGTCTTTGGTAAGGGAGAGGATCAGCTGGGTGTCATCGGTGCATGAGATGATGTTGAGGTTGTGTGATTGTGCGATGTTGGCGAGTGGTGTCATGTAGACGTTGAAGAGGGTCGGGCTGAGGGATGATCCTTGGGGTACGGGGCGGTACTGCAAGGGGCAGCTGCGTCAGAAAAAGTGGGAACGGGGGATAAAGGCCCCAGGAAAAACAAAAACAGTAAAGGCACAAAACAGTAAGGCACAAAAACAGTAAGGTACAGAACAACAGTGCAGAACAACAGCAGTGGGGCACAATACCAGGCACAAAAAAATCTAATCGTAACAGATTAAAGTGTTTGTGTGGAAGCATATGGTAATATCAAAAACAAGTGAAAATAGAACTGTTACAGTGTTCATGACAATTTTTTTTTTTCATTTTATGTCAAACTTTGTATAATATCCTCATAATTGTTATTTTAGAGGTCTATATCAGGCAGGAATAAATTAGAATGCACTACTAAGATAATAGTTCATATTTACCCTATATCAAACATATTTCATAAATTCAGTATTTCATATTTCAGCTATTGAGCCATTATAATTAGATTGGATGATCCATATCAAACCATTATTTCTCAGTGTATTTTCACCCAATGTTTTATTTTTTTATTTAAAGTGTTTATTAATCCAAATAAAATAGTTAAGAAAGTCCTCTATGGAGATGTTAAATAAACCAGTCTTTCAGAAAAAGACGAAACATTCTTAAATGAAAATAGGTTCAGTAAACTTCTTTCAAGATCAACACATATAGGACACAAGGGACTGAATTCATCTGACAACTAAAATGCAGAGCAGAGCATAAAAACATTTTGATTGTTATGAAAATCTGGGAAATTTACTACACCATCATATTTGGTTAATTTTAGTCTTGAAAATGAAATTATAGATTTCTTCTTATTCCACAATTTTCCTTAAGAAGGACACTGGAATACAGGTAGCATAGGCAAACTAAATACAATGAATGAGGCCACCACCATTTTAAATGAATCTAATCAATCCCACCAAGTGAAAAACAGAGAAACATTTGGTCTGTAATCTTTTCAATCGCATCTCCTGAATTTAAATGTACTTTATTTTGATTTTTTAGAAGATACCATAAACTATACAACTCACATATTTTGTTTCACTACGATTTCAAACAAAACTCATACATTTAAATATTTGACTTATACAATACGCATCTTGAAACTTTAAAAAAGGATTGCATTTCATCTAAAAAAGCTAGAGTAGAGATTCAATAATTTGATTCATATAAGAAGTTGTCATCAGCATACATGGACATTCTCCATATTTTGTCATATTTTAGATGGAAGGGTTTACATGCAATAATCAATGACATTGTCTCATTTGCCTAGACAATCAAAAGTGGGTAGAGGTGATACCATAATGAAATATTCAAACCTTCAAGGAAGGATGATGCAATAAAATAAGATTAATAACTTTTTCCCAAATCCAAACCAGTGAAGAGTATGAAAAGTATGAAAAAATAAATTCCATTCTGTCATTGCTTTTTTCTGCATCTATTGCACTTGCTGCTAAAGTTTTACTAATGTTAGAATTACCAATACTATTTAGAAATAGTTTAGCACTATCAGCAATTTGTCTTGCTTTGATACATTCAGTTTGTTCTCTACATCCACAAATAAAGCATCTGATGGGATGACGTTTTTTAATAGATTCAAGAGAATGTACTTAATGTCATAGTTGAGGACTTTGAATATGTTCTGAGGGGTAAAGGTCTTTGTACAATTAAGCAAAAGGTTCTAAAATAGCTCAATCCATGAACACTAAAGTGTTACAATCATTAATTATTATACACAAATTATTTTTGTCTATTCCTTCCTCATTTTTAAATGTTGCCATCAACTTGCCAGATATATTCTATCCACAAAAATATGCAGAGTCAGATTTTAGGAAATAATTGGAAGCTAAATCCTTTAGTAAATAATTGGAAGCTAGGTCTATGGAATATTTATTAAATTGAAATTGTACTTCAGTCAAACACTTGAACAAGTCTTGGAAAATCTGTGGTAACATATGAATGTTCTAATATCTTAATATTTACCATCACTCGATCTAAATAATTTCTTGTAATTCTCTATTTATTAGATCAAATTAATAATAAAAGTTTTAACAGCATCTCATGTTACCGGGAAAGGCATGTCATCTGTGAAATTAATTGCAATTAAATAATCTATAAAGTTCCCAAAAGAACTGCAAAATATGTATTATTTTAAAAGGCTGTGGTAAATCTCAATGTGTTTGTTTTGTTAATGATTAGTCAAGGTCTAATATAATGATAACAAGTGGCATGGTCTGATATTACAACTGCTCCAATTTCAGTGTTCATTATTGACTGGGCTAATTTTTGGCTCAAAAATAAATGATCAATTCTGTACGGAGAGTTATACGCAGGGGACAAAAAAGTATGTTCTTGAGTAATTTAATTATTCAATCTCCATGCATCCATTAGAGATCTTTGGTTGAGATTGTTCTAAAATTTCTATTGATAAAGTGATATAACAATGGATTTCTAACACCTCCAAGAATCAAATACTCATCTCAATAATTAATTTATTTATTTGTAAAATTAAGCTAGAAAATAATATTTAGTTAGCCTAAATAGGAATTCTGTTACTAATTAGGTTCACAATTATCCATCTGCCATCGTGATCTGATTCTTGAGATTTTACCTAGACATCTATGGCCTACTTTACAAAAAATTAACGCAGCGTGGCGCCGCAAGCCATTTTGCTGCAACTCGCTGCGAAATTTTAAAAGGACATCTGTGTGCTTTCCCCTGTGCTGCAGCACAATTTACTGCCTTGCACTAGTGCAGGCCCCTTTGCGTCATTTTGCATGGGTGCCTGCATTGCGAGGATGATTGAATTTGTGCAGGAAGAGATACCTTCCTGCACACAAACAATAATGTATGCCATTTTCCTTCCTCTCTGAATGCTGCAGAATGCAACACGCATAAAAAGAGAAAACAATGAGGAGAAATAAAAGTATTTTTCCTTGTTGCACCACTCCTACACCTCCCTTGAAAAGGCATAGGATTCTGATGCATTCCCAGCTTTACAAAACAGAATGAGTGAAAGGGGCCCATAATTACAAGGCCATGAAATACATGCAGGGTAACTTTACGTGCCCTCGTAAATATGGGCAGGCACACTGCGCCGCCGCTGCGTCAAAAAAAGTGACACATCGATGGCGCAATTGCTTGTAAATGAGGCCCCCAGTTGTTTATCACAGTGAATCATTACATAATTTTTCAAAGTTTCATAGCCGCTTCTTCTGAAAAATGAGATTCCTACAAAAGAGCGAGCTTGGGATTATATTTGAGATGCAAAATAAAACTGTTGTCTTTTAAAAGGAGTACCAAGCCCCTTAATATTGCAAGATAATACGTTAAACGTTTTAACCAGAAAATATTCTCATATGTAAAATATTTTACACAGCCAAGAATAGTAAACATGAAGTAATTGTTAAATTCAACATGACCTTAAAAAACTATGCATGTTAAAAGATATCTGAAGATGATACAAATGGACAAAAACTGAAAAAAGATTAAAGGGAAAAAAGAGGAAAAATTAAAATGGCAAAGTTATTACACAAATAACTAAAAAGAGAAACTGGTTAAAAAAGACTTTAAAACATAGATATATTGAACATAGAGCGAGGAGATGGTGAAGCCAAGGCAAACAAAGATGACACAGCTTCATCTCGGGTGCAACATGAGCTGTATTTTATATTGTAGTTAAAGGTAAAAAGGGCAATACCATTGAGGGAAGTATCTATCAGGAAATAAAAAAAATTGAGAATAAGGGCTAGATATGTTTATCGACAAGCATCTTTTTTAGCAGCGAACATTTAAGTAGAACGTTTTCATTTGCCAATACAACAAGCAATCTTAAGCAGCATGAATTCTGCATCTGATAATATCTTATACGTCAAAATCCTTAAAAAACCTGCTTAGTTTGCCTATATCATCAAAAGTCATCATTTTATTCTTGCTTTAAAAACCAAGGATTTGCTAAGCTAAATCTTGCATTTAGGGCTCTCAATTAAGTGTTGTTTGTAACTTAAGTAATTTCATGTAGCGTAATCAAGCAGAATTACCAAAACCTTAGCAAGATTCGGTGAATTTATGTGAGTAGAGTAATTCAGAATTTACAGACTTAAGAATGCATTTTGAGTTAAGAAATAGAGCTATATGTACAAGAACAAAACTAGCCAGAGCGAGCAGCTGCTTGCTAAATGTTGGGGTAAGCTTTCCCCCAAAAATACTCAGAGTATTTAGCTCTACTTATTTGGCACAAAATGCACTGGACACAAGGATGCATTTTTACAGTAAGAAATAGCACTAAATACAACAGAACACTTTTAGCGAGCACGAGCACTCGCTTGTGTTAGCTAAATGTGCTCTAACAGTAGGATTTCTTCAACAAACCATGCTCATGACGAGCTCAGCTCGTCATGCAGTACAGTGCTCCTGTGCTCATGGCAAGCTCAGCTCGTCATGACCACACCCGTTTTTATTGCTGTCCAGCACAGCAGAGGAATCGTTCAAGCAGTGATGTGGTTAAATATGTAAGCGGGCGTAATCACATTATAATGGTGATTCGGCCTCAAACTGTAATGTGGCATTACCAAAATTACTCTAATTAATCTGGCTTCATTGAAAATTTGCTCTGGCCTACTCTCAATGCAGAAAACACATGGAGGAACTTCTTTACATGGTTGGCAATTGCTTTTTAGGCATCATGTAAAAATAATGAAGGGTGAGATTTACTGACATTGCAGACAACATAACAGAGCACAGCAACTTTCTGTGGTGTGCTGCATTAAAATGAAAGACAGACCAGGCATGCCCTGCATCTACTAAGATACAGTGCACTTCTGCTCCTTCATAGTGCTGGCACATGGTGTGCTACCTAGCATCACCACACGCCCTGTTACCCCACTGTGCAAGAGTGTCTGCGTTATGAACAGATTTGTTTTTGTCCAGGAAGGATTACCTTCAGGCACAAAAACAATCCTTAAAGGATTATTCCTCTTTATATGTGTGCTATGGAATGCAACACATATCGAAAGTAGAAATGATGAGGAGAAATAATGATATTTTACCTGATTATGCCTCTCTGTGGGAGGCATTGTATTTTAGTAACATTCCAGGTTCAATGCCTATAGTATATCTGGGATTCCTTGGGAGGATGCACAGGAAGGCTGTGGCTCCAGCAAAGGAAAGCCTTCCACAATGAAATGTAATAAAGGACAAAGAAATGTGTTGAATTGTATTATATTTCTTTGTGTTGGAATTTGGCCTTTTTACAGGGTTGTCCCCAAACTTTTTGCTTCTTCCTCCTATTTTTACTAACCTGTTTTTATTGGCTACAGGTATAAGTTCATATGCATTACCACTGGTTTCTCCCTGAGCTCCACAAAAATAAACAGCAATGCAATCTATGCAAAAAGTATGGAGAACAGTTACAAACAAGTGCAGAAGTAATGTCTTTGTTGAGAAAAAATATATCTGTTGAAGTAAAGTGATCCACAAATCCAATGTTATGATTGTCCAATGTATTTTAATGGTCGTTTTCCAAAAATACGTTCTTTTGTAGTTACTTGCTTTAAATATTCATTCTTCAAATTAAGGGGCATTTTACCAAGCAATAGCGATAATTATCGCTATTGCTTGGTTAGAGACAAAAATGTACCGCCGAGCTGCGGCGATTTTTATCGCAAATAAACCTTGGTATTACGACCATTAAAATACATTGGACAATCAGAACATTGGATTTGTGGATCACTTTACTTCATCTGATATATTTTTTCTCAACAAAGACATTACTTCTGCACTTGTTTGGAACTGTTCTCTATACTTTTTGCATAGATTGCATTGCTGTTTATTTTTGTGGAGCTCAGGGAGAAACCAGTGGTAATGTGTGATAAACTCTGGATTGATATTCAGGGTTTTCTGGGGATTGTATGGTAACCTGTCCCTTTCTCTCTTGGAGTTCACTAATACTACAACTTATCTCATACTGTCTTACCTCCAGCTGTGCGCCTGACTTATGACCTGGTTGCCAATTCTGTAAGTGTAAGTTCATATGCACTCTGTGTCAATTGTAATTATGATTGGTTATCCGTGTTTGGCATAAATAGTTTACTGGTAAGTCCCTAGTAAGGTGCAGTGAGTGTGCCAGGGTTGTAAATCAAATGCTACTAGTGAACTTGCAGCACTGATTGTGCCACCCACATGAGTAGGCGCTTAAATCTGTCTCAGACCTACCGCTGCAGTAACTGCCAAGTTGACCTGGTAAGTGCAGCCACTTTTCAGGCCCCTAACCTTTCCTTTTCTTACATGTATGGCAACCCTCAGGTAGACCCAATATACCCCCATAATGCAGGGTGCAGTGTATGTAGAGTATTTATATAGCGCACTTCTACCCGGAGGCCTCGTAGCGCTGTATTCATACCTCTGTGGAACCCATCCTGGCTTTCCTGTGAAATGTCCACTCCTGGGCACCCCCAAGGTGAAGCCAGGCATCCACAGTGCTGCTGGGGCCTTTGTGGAGATTAAGCAAGCTATTGCCCAGAGTCACAGAGTGGGACCCATGATTAGACGAGGCACCGAGGCGAGAATTATCAGGTCCGGGGAAATTGAGTCCAAGAGCCGCCGAGGCGGGAATTGAACCCTGGTCCCAAGCCAGACCTCTGCATCAGGGTCTGCAGCTCTAACCATTGAGCCATGCTTCTCATATGTGAATGGTAGGACATGTACTAGTGTGGTTGACATGTCCTGATAGTGAAATACTGTGTATTTCATGTCATACTATTGAAATGTTGTATGTCCCATAGGATAGCATGGGAGCTGCACTGTAACATCTTACAAATGTAACTCTCCATGGGCACAAGATGGAGAAATTGAGTTTAGGCTCTCTGAACTCAGAATTTAATAACACATCCTCTCAGTAAACATGCAGCCTGATTCATCAAGCTGAAATCGGCTCGCAAAGGGCCAGATTCTCAGAATCTGGCCCTTTGCGAGTGCGATTTTTGCATTTGGGATTCATCATCCCAAATGCAAAAATCGCTATTTAGAAATTCGCAAATTTGCGAGGAATAGCATTTAAGGAATCTCTATTAGAGATTCCTTAAATGCTATTCTTGAAACATTTTAAAATTGCGAAATCGCAAAATTCGGCCGCTATTTACCGCGAGGTCAAACCTCGTGGTAAATAGCAAAAACTTAGAAAAATGCTTTTAAAAGCATTTTTCTAAGTTGCGTGTTACACACACACATGTCCTTAGGACATATGTGTGCGCAACACCTGTTGAAAAGTGCATTTAAGGGGTGCTACAGGGTGTCCTTTGGACACCCCTGGCACCCTTCAAATCGCAATCTTATTTGCGATTAGCAAATTGCTAATCGCAAATAAGGAATACGCCCCATTCATTCCTATGGGCCTTTTGGCCCATAGGAATGAATGGGGAGTTATTCCTTAGTTGCGATTAGCAATTTGCTAATCGCAAATAAGGAATCTGTAGGAATCGCATTTAATTTTGTGATTCCTACATGAATCCCGTTTTGCGAGTCTGTAATAGCGATTCCTTATGAATCGCTATTTCAGACTCGCAAAACGGGTCTTTCATGAATCTGGCCGATGGTTTTTAAATTGTTTGTTTGAAAATTCCACTTTTAGAAAGTGGACATTTTCTTGTTTTACCATTCTGTGTGCCTCTGCCTGTTTGGAGATGGGATGTGCATTCACTCTAGACAGTCACAAAAGGGGGGTTGAGGTGTGTCATGCCTTGCCTGGGTGATTCATAGCTGGGCTGAATAGACCGGTCTGCATTTAGAGTAGTGGGAGGAGTTTTACTAGCTCCTGAATAGGCTGTGTCTCCTTGGCACAATGGTGTCTCCACCTCCTGTAGTGAAACTGGGCCAGTGAGGAATTAAACCCCAGAGAAATAGATCACTTCTGGACTCAAGAGAAGAGATGGAGAGCTGTAAAGAGGAGTACTGCCCCTTTGTTGTTTGTGCCTTGCTGGGTTGGCCTGCAGTTGCTGTTTCTGCCAAGGAGAGGACAACGATTGGATCTTTGCTGTGAACTTGCTTGAGGAAGAATCTCCATCGGCTTATATGTGCTTCCCTCTTGTTCTGAAGTGTCAGGGCCACGAAGACTTCGCCTGCACCCACTGACCAGCACCTGGACTCCTCTGTGGACTCATGTATTCATAAGGGTGGCAATTCCAGTTTCTGGGCCCTGAGAAATGTGTGGTCTTTGCTGCAAAGCAAGCAGAACAAGTCTTATGCCATCAGCAATGCTGCCAGTGACACTGTGACCTGCACGTGCAGGGCTCACCGCCTGGCTGTACTCCAGACCTGACACCCTTCAACGGCTGCTGACACCTGCAGTAATCATCCTCCAGACACCAGCACTCACACCAACAGCATCACAACCAGCATCACCTTATCGCGGAGCTGATAACCAACGAGGGTGACTTCATGAACTCTTCGACGTCGCATTGCCTCACTCGAACTGATGCCTCATTGTTGACGCTGCCTAACTTCCCCTGTCCTGGATTCGATGCCTCACCTCCTCACGTACTCGACGCCTCGCCTCCACATGGAAGAAAGGAACCAGTTTTGCCTCGGCACCGACGCCTTACCTCCACGACGCCATGCATCGTCTGTTGGTTTTGTTTTCAAGGTACTGTTGTTTGGAGTTCTGTGTGGCTCTGTGCCTGGCCCTCGTGATGATTGCCTTACTTTGGATTTGTGCCTGTCACAACGTCGTAATAACCCCAGCTGGAGCTATGCTTGTTTCTACAGTTCTATTTTTCAAGAAACCATTTTCAAAGTGATATCTTGATAATTTATGTTGTAGTTTTGATCTTATTTGGTTTAGAAACAGATACTTTATTTTTCTAAACTGGTGCAGTGTCCATTTGTGGTGTTTTCACTGTGTTACTATGGTACAAATACTTTACACATTGCCTTTGGGATAAGCCTATCTGCTTGTGCTAAGCTATCAAGGGGGTGAGCAGGAGTTATTTAAATTGTGTAACTCCCTTATCCTGACTAGAAGGAAGGGTCCCTACTTGGACTAAGTTGCATACCTATGCCAATTAGAGACCCCACACAAAGTCTTGCAAAGCAGTGCAAATCGCCCCTTGCATAGCTTTGTAAATCATATTTAAGGATTAAGGATTAAGGTTGCCTTTTGACAACTTGTATCATGCAAAGAAAGTGCATACCTTTAGTAAATATGCCCTAAAGTATTCCTAGGCCAAATATAATTATGTTTATTTGAGACAGCTATGAGAACTTTTAGCAAGTATATATAAAAAGGACCACTATTTGACCCGCACAAACAATATATCCTTAAGAAAAAAGATTATTATTTGGGGCGTATGATAGTCTACCTCAAGCAATATTGGCACTACTTTTGTTGGATCCAGTAAAGGTTTCAGGAATTTAAACCAGAGCTCCACCCTTAGGGGCTATGACCCAGAGCAGACCGGCTTAACTGTGGAAAGTCTGTAAAGCATTTAGAAGTACCAAAACATTTAAACAGTTGAAAATATAGCAAAATAAAAATACTAGTCCAATTTAGAAAAATAGAGAATATTTTAATGAACAAAACTCTGAAACAAAAAATAAATTTTTACAAGGGGAACCAGAAATATGAAGATTTAGATCATAATAAAAAAATAGCCACTGGATTAAAGCTAGCCTGGCTGATATGGGTTGATACCCCAAAACCGGCCCCAGGATGCTTGTTTCTGGTCAATCAATCAATCACAGAATTTGTATAGCACGCTACTCACCCGTAAGGGTCTCAAGGCGCTGAGGAGGGGGACGGGGTGGGGTCGCTACTTCTCGAACAGCCAGGTCTTGAGTTGTTTCCTGAAGGAGAGATGATCCAGGGTCAGCCGTAGGTGAGTGGGGAAGGAGTTCCATGTATTGGCTGCCAGGTAGGGGAAGGATCTTCCTCCGACGGTGTATTTCCGAAATCGTGGGACGGTGGCGAGGGCGAGGCTGGTGGAACGGAGCTGTCGGGTGGGTGTGTAGAAAGTGAGGCGGCTGTTGAGGTACTTCGGGCCCATGCTGTGGAGAGCCTTGTGTGCGTGCGTGAGGAGTCTGCACGTGATTCTCTTGTTGACGGGGAGCCAGTGCAGGTCTTTCAGGTGGGCAGAGATTTGGCTGCAGCGAGGGATGTCCAGGATGAGTCGTGCTGAGGCGTTCTGAATGCGCTGGGGTCTTTTCTGGAGTTTGGCTGTGGTTCCAGCGTAGAGGTTGTTCCCATAGTCCAGATGGCTGGTGACGAGGGCCTGGGTGACCGTTTTCCTGGATCCATCGGAAGATCTTTCGGAGCATGCGCAGGGTGTTGAAGCAGGATGATGAGACGGCGTTCACTTGCTTGGTCATCGTGAGGGGCGAGTCCAGGATGAAGCCCAGGTTGCATGCGTGGTCCGTTGGTTTGGGTGCGCTGCCCAGGGCAGGGGGCCACCAGGAGTCGTCCCAGGCGGAGGGAGATGGTCCGAGGATGAGGACTTCCGGCTTGTCTGAGTTCAGTTTCAGACGGCTGATCTTCATCCATTCTGCGACGTCTTTCATTCCTTCCTGGAGGTTGGCTTTGGCGATGGCGGGGTCGTTGGTGAGGGAGAGTATCAGCTGGGTGTCGTTGGCGTAGGAGATGATGATGAGGTTGTGTTGGCGGGCAATGGATGCGAGAGGTTTCATGTAGACATTGAAGTGGGTGGGGCTGAGTGAACATCCTTGCGGAACGCCGCAGATGACTTCGGTGGCCGCGGATCGGTACGGGGGGAGGCGGACTCTCTGGGTTCTTCCGTCGAGGAACTATATGAACCACTCCAGGGCCGCTCCTTGGATTCCGGTGTTGCTGAGGCTGGGTATCAGGGTGTGGTGGCATACGGTGTCGAAGGCTGCTGAGAGGTCCAGGAGGATGAGGGCTGCCGTTTCTCCGTTGTCGAGCAGGGACCTGATGTCGTCGGTGGCTGCGATGAGGGCCGTCTCGGTGCTGTGGTTTGCTCGGAAGCCGGACTGTGAGGGGTCGAGGGATCCGTTGTTCTCGAGGGAGGCGGAGAGTTGTCTGTTGACATTCTTCTCGATGACTTTGGCTGGAAAGGGGAGGAGCGAGATGGGGCGGAAGTTCTTCAGGTCCGTGGGGTCTGTGGTGGGTTTCTTCAGTAGAGCGCTCAGCTCGGCATGTTTCCAGCTCTCCGGGAAGGTGGCGGATGCGAAGGAGCTGTTGATGATGTCCCGGAGTTGGGGTGCGATGATGGAGTCGGCTTTGTTGAAGATGTGGTGTGGGCAGGGGTCGGTAGGGGAGCCGGAGTGGATGGTGTTCATCATGCGGGTGGTGTCTTTGGTGCTGACAGGGGTCCAGGTGCAGAGGGTGGTGGTGGGGGGCGCTGGTTCAGCAGTAGGGTTTGTGGTTTGTGCGCCGAAGCTGTTGTGTATGTCGGCGATCTTGCGGTGGAAAAACGAGGCGAGAGAGTCGCAGAGGTCTGTCGAGGGAGTGATGTCGTTGTTGCAGGCGCTGGGATTTGAGAGCTTTTTGACTGTGCTGAAGAGTTCCTTGCTGTTGTGAGTGTTGTTGTACAGTCTTTCTTTGAATGCTGTCTTCTTGGTGGTGCGGATCAGCTGGTGGTGTTTGTGGGTGGTGTTCTTGAGGGCGGTCATGTGTTCTGCTGTCTGGTCGTGGCGCCAGGTTTTCTCGAGGGTGCAGCAGTTTTTCTTGGAAGTTTTGAGGTCGTTGGTAAACCACAAGGTTTACTGCTGCCGGGTCTGCTGGGAGGGTTCTTCAGTGGTGCGAGTTTGTCGGCGCAGTCGGTGAGCCACTGTGTGAGGTTGCAGGCTGCTTCGTTGGGGTCCGTCGTGTAGGTGGGCTGGTTCTGGCTGAGGGTGGTGGCGAGCTGGTCGGCGGTGATCTTGCTCCAGCTTCTGATGGGAACCTGTTGCGGGTGGTGGTGGGTCGTGGTTTTCCTGAAGTCGAAGTGGATGCAGCTGTGGTCTGTCCAGTGTAGTCCGGTGGAGTGGCTGAAGGAGATGTGCTTGCTGGAGGAGAAGACGGGGGCAAGCGTGTGGCCGGTGTAGTGAGTGGGGGTGTTCACCAGTTGCTTGAGTCCGAGGTTGGCGAGGTTGTCCAGCAGGGCGGCAGTGTTGCAGTCCTTGTTGTTCTCCAGGTGGAAGTTGAGGTCCCGTAGGAGGATGTAGTCTGTGGAGGTGAGGGCGTGAGGACTGACGAAGTCTGTGATGGCTTCGCAGAATTGTGTGCGTGATCCCGGGGGTCTGTAGATGAGGGTGCCTCTGAGGGTGGTCTTGGGGTCTGTGTGGATCTGGAAGGACCTAGCCTTGCAGTCCTGGCTAAACTGTTCCCATGGGGAGCATGATCAAGACTGATTTGCATATATGGCTGGTTCAAACTGGAATGGCTTTGCCCAAAAAAACTATGGATTAAACCCAGATCTGTGTTTTGGGGGTGAATGTTTGATTTCTTCAGCATTCCGTCCATCATTTGTTGTTTTTAGGTCGAGCCTGTGCAGATCATGTGCTGCTCTGCAAGGCATGCGTATTCAGGTATGAACTTGAAGCTCCGGTCACTCTCCACCCATATTTTACATTGGGTTGTGTCATTGTCCTTTGTAAATGCTGGCCTTGATTGGGTACTGCCTTGTCTTCATTTGTAACCTCCATGAGAACTGATTTTTTTATTTCTGTTCTTACACTATATGTTTTATTACAAGTCTGTGAGCACTATTTTCATTAATAAGTTTCTCCTATTGCAGGCACGACATGCTTTCCTGCAGCGGCGCTTGCTGTACTTGCACTACTCGCGGGACATTGCTCTCACAATGGCAGTGTTTCTTGTTTTTTATGTTCAGTGTGCCATGTGTGCTTTCCCTTTCAAAGCAGCCTGGGACAATGGCAGCAGGCTTCCTGTTCATAATTATGTACATACTTTATCAGCGATGCTCATGTTTTACAAGTGCTGAGCTGGTTTCGCTTTTTTTGTTGTGTATTTTCTGTGCTCTCCCTCCCTTTCAATTAGCCACGGGCCTCCAGCATGGTCTGTCTCACAGCAAAGCAGCAGGGACAGCTCTAGGCTCATGGTGGCCCTGGGCAGGGAGCGTAGGTAGGGGGCCCCTGAAGAGGGGGTCCAGGCGGGCGAAGCCTCCCGGAGCTCAGGAGGGGGGGTGGTTAGAGTGTTAGGAAGTGGAACAGAGCCGGAGGCCGCCAAATCCCTGCCAGGGGCCGCCACTCAAATATGTATCCATCCTCAGAGGATTATTATATTAAGAATATATATTGGCGTGGAGGCCCCTGGGGTTTGGTGGCCCTGGGCAGGTGCACAGCTTGCACATGCCTAAGGCCACCCCTGAAAGCAGCGGAGGAAGGGAGGCAAGGTTGTGCTGCAGCCTGCCTCAGAGCAGGGGGCACTGCTGTCTGTGCCTGCTCCTCGTAGCACAGCCCTCCCTCTTCACAGGTATTAGCCCTTTCATAAGTGCTGCACTGGTTTTGCTTTCACTCTCCTGTATACCCCTCGCTCCTCGATCCCACTTTATCGACTCTCCCTCGCCCTCCTTTCCAATCAGTCTCAGGGCTTCAGTTTGTTCCTGCAACCAATCTGATCACAGCTCTGAGCTGTAGTTTTGAATATGGTGAAATTGATGACATGGTGTTGTTAGACCTGGCACCTTGGCGTGCGTCTCCCTTCCACTTTTTGCTGATGTGCCTCAGATGTTTTTGCTGGTGTTCGATGTTCAGGGCACTGCGCCACGGCCAACCCGTGCCGCAGTACAAGTGCTCCCTATATAAGGGGCATCCGTAATTGATTTGAATGATTGGCTTATTTGGTTTACTGTCCGTCCCCAGTAACATGCACCAGGAGTGCCGGGGCTTGTAGATACAAATGCCGCTGGTGGGCCTGCAGCGCTGGTTGCGCCACCCACCGAAGCGGCCTCGTAAAAGATGTCTCGGGTCCGCCATTGCAGACCCTGCGTACAGTATGGTACTGTCACACTGACTGTGCAAGTGCCCTCACTTGCCAGTCCCTAAACCTTCCCTAACCTTCATATCAGTCACCCCTATGGTAGTCCCAAGGGCAGGGTGCATTGTAAGCGTAAGGTAGGACAAGCCCTGATGTGTATGGCATGTCCTAGTACTGAATTACCGCCCTTTTTCGTTCTTCACTATTGAAGGGCTGCCTGTTCTCTTAGGCCACGGTGAGCGGCTGGAACTATTACACACTATAGTCCCGGCTGGCTCAGGGAACACGGTGGCATGTCGAGTTTGGTATGCCTGAACTTAGAATACTAAAATACTTCCTTTAGCAAGGTTTATTTTAATATCCTGTGTTTGCAACTTCTACTTATAGAATGTTAGCATTTGCTCGCCTGACTATTTCAGCCCGCCTCTGCCAGGATGTGTATCTGCTGTCTGGGTTTGTGTGAGTGACAGGGTTGGGGAATTCCCGGGGACAGTCGGGGTGACCAGGTGGTGAATAGAGTGCTTACACCAGGATGGGTGGGCGGAGTAGTCCTTGACTCTGAATAGGGTTGTGCTCCACCACCACAATGCTGGCTCCACCTCCTGCAGAGCGTCTGATGTCCCTGCCCTGCACCCTGAAAGAAGACGGCAGCGTCCTGTCAACAGAGTACTCCAAAACCGGGTTGAACCAGGCTCAGGCCCCCTGGCCTGCCAAGACAAAAGAAACCGAGTATAAAGGTAGGAGCCCTGCTCCTAAGAAATTAGATCCAGTTTAGACCACGACGAACCTCTGCCCGACTAGAAGGACCAAGAGAAGCTGAGGAGAAGGAATCCTGCAGTGGTGCCTTGCTGAGAATGGAGAGGAATGAGGAATAGACCAGAAAGGACTTTGAAGACTTGTTCCTGAAACTATCTCCAAGGGCTTGATCGCGAGCTTGCCCCTGAACGGAACCCCAGGACCTCTGGGTTATATTCTGCCTGTGCCCGTTTGCTGTTGGGCCTTTAGTTCTTATTCCCTCGCCGGAGTTGTGACTCGGGTGCCTTCGCCCTCCAAGGTCGTGACAGCTCGAATCCTGGTCGCCCCGCCGCAGAGAGCCCCGCTCAAGCTTGATTCGCTCTCCGCTACAGTGCCGGGCCCCCCGCTCTCCTGTCACCTAGCCTGCTACGGCGCACGCTGTGCGCCTCTCATCTTCTCCCGCCGGAATCTGCACTGAGCGCATCTGATAGCCTCGGATGGTCCATACGTCGTAACGTACCCAACTGTCTCGCTTTGCCCTCCTGCATACCAAGGCCGTGTCGCACCTCGAGAAAGCCTTCCGTTTTGTGGTATCGAAGGCCCGGTGCTGCACCCGTTTTCCCGAGAACGGATGCCCCACACAGATCCACAGGTATGAACAGGTGTGCTAAGAAGTAGTACACCAGCAGGACTGAACGGCGCCTCGCCCCGTGAGCTGCATCAGATCCCGGATTGCCACAACCCTCCACACCGTCCAGCTCACCTGCCTCGCACCTCCAGGGGGCTCCGAGCCAGATAGATCCTTTGGAGAACCTTTGGCCTCGTCCAGGGTCCGCCCTCACCAGTAGCCGCGCCTGAAACGCCTAAGACTCTCATCGCAAGGTATATTGGAACTCCATCCCGAGTTTGCATCGGATTTAGGGTCCGCAACGTTTGTTTTCCCTGTCATCGTACCTTGCTAACCAAGAACTCTTAAGAACAATCGCCTATTTAAATCTGGTGGCCTTCATTCGCTAAACGTTATATGGTCTTGTGATAATTCTTCATATATTTTTATATAAAGTCTACCTATTTTGGATACAATCCTACGACTGGGGACCGTTTGTGGTGGGTCAGTGGGTTTCCTGTATGTGATCATAAATGCTTAACTAACTATCGCCCTGAAGATTAGCCTTGTCTGCTCGTGCCACACTACCTAGAGGGTGAGCAAGGGTTATTTCTAAAGGAGTAGTTCTCTTACTCTGACTAGAGTAGAGGGTCCCTGTTTGTCACAAGTGCATACCTGTGCCAACCAGAGACCCCCGATTTTAACAGGTGTCATCCAGTACCTTTACTGTGAGGAGTCCCATGGTATTCTGTCGAAGACCCTTTCTCTAAGGTAGTGTCGTCTCTCGTCAGTCTTTGCCAGCCACCCTTCTCCAACTTTTCAGGCGCCTCTGGCATTCTCTTTGTGTTGCCCTTGTGCTTTATGATGATCACCTGCATTTTGCGCCAAAGTCCTCCACCCAAACAGCGTTTAATGAGATGCTAACCTTCAGGAAAGGCCCCCCTTCCTTATTCATATTGTCAGTGGTGCCCATCGGTTTAAGGAGTATTTGTTATCGGATCAGTGGCAACATGGGAAGGTTCGGGCTGGAAAACAAAAAGGGATTTGTACAAGGAAGTGGAGGAGAGAGGCGTTCGACTTCCTGGCTTAACACCTCTCTCCTTCACTTCTAAAACACATAGCTGCACCATATTTACAAGAATTAGGTGCAGTCTTGCATTTCCCCCTACAATGGACCTAAGTTTAGCAACTTAGCGCCAACGCAGGCAGGGTGTCTGTGTGCAGGGGAGGATACAATCCTAAAAATGCCATCCTGTCACTTTCATGCGTGCTGAATCATGCAGCACACATGAAAGTGACAAAATGGCATTTTTTGAAAAGTTTGTTTATGTGAAGGAAGGGAACCCTTCCTACACATAATCAAACAATGGCATTTTGCTTTTTCTATGTGTGCTGCACAAGGCAGCACACATGGAAAAATCAAAAACGGAGAAATAATGCATTTCTCCTCACTTTGCTATCCAGTTTTTAACTGGTCTTAATTTTGGTGCTGTCACCCTTATACACAGGCGGCAGCGTCAAAATCAATGGGTGTTGCGGTGGAACGCCCACCGCAACACTCACTGCCAACCCCTTTCACGCTAACAAAAGCGTGAAATAAGGCCTTATGTATAAGGCAGCATTAAGCCATGTTAAGTGGCTTAACACTGCCTTGTACATAATGATTCAGAAAAGGGGGTGGTGATGAACAGAGAGTCTCAATTAAGCAGACCACTCTTACCCAGTCCAAAGATCAGGGCTTGGTCCATCACCGTTTTTTAGCTCACTGCACCATCCCAGCTCAGAACCTGGCTACATGCAAATTAGTCTGACCTTGGCCCAGTGCATCATGGGAACAGGGCATACCAAACTACCAAGCCAATTCTTATACTGGGAAGGAAACAAGCTACCGGGGACCGGTTTCTGGCATTTCAGCCGTCTTCGGCCCGGCTTGCTTGAATCCTGATGGTGCAATGAGCTAGGGACTCACATCTGAGTATACCCTTCCACGCTTATTGTGGACAAAAATGATTCAGAAAAGGGGGTGGTGATGAAGAGAGTGTCTGAATTAAGCAGACTACTCTTACCCAGTCCAAAGATCAGGGCTTGATCCATCACCGTTTTTTAGCTCACTGCACCATCCCAGCTCAGAACTTGGCTATATGCAAATTAGCCTGACCCTGGCCCAGTGCATCATGGGAACAGGGAAGACCAAACTACCAAGCCAATTCTTATACTGGGAAGGAAACAAGCTACCGGGGACCGGTTTCTGGCATTTCAGCCGTCTTCGGCCCGGCTTGCTTGAATCCTGATGGTGCAATGAGCTAGGGACTCACATCTGAGTATACCCTTCCACGCTTATAGTGGACAAAAATGATTCAGAAAAAGGGGTGGTGATGAACAGAGTGTCTGAATTAAGCAGACCACTCTTACCCAGTCCAAAGATCAGGGCTTGATCCATCACCGTTTTTTAGCTCACTGCAGCATCCCAGCTCAGAACTTGGCTATATGCAAATTAGTCTGACCCTAGCCCAGTGCATCATGGGAACAGGGCAGACCAAACTACCAAGCCAATTCTTATACTGGGAAGGAAACAAGCTACCGGGGACCGGTTTCTGGCATTTCAGCCGTCTTCGGCCCGGCTTGCTTGAATCCTGATGGTGCAATGAGCTAGGGACTCACATCTGAGTATACCCTTCCACGCTTATGGTGGGCAAAAATGATTCAGAAAAGGGGGTGGTGATGAACAGAGTGTCTGAATTAAGCAGACCACTCTTACCCAGTCCAAAGATCAGGGCTTGATCCATCACCGTTTTTTAGCTCACTGCACCATCCCAGCTCAGAACTTGGCTATATGCAAATTAGTCTGACCCTGGCCCAGTGCATCATGGGAACAGGGCAGACCAAACTACCAAGCCAATTCTTATACTGGGAAGGAAACAAGCTACCGGGGACCGGTTTCTGGCATTTCAGCCATCTTCGGCCCGGCTTGCTTGAATCCTGATGGTGCAATGAGCTAGTGACTCACATCTGAGTATACCCTTCCACGCTTATGGTGGACAAAAATGATTCAGAAAAGGGGGTGGTGATGAACAGAGTGTCTGAATTAAGCAGACCACTCCTACCCAGTCCAAAGATCAGGGCTTGATCCATCACCGTTTTTTAGCTCACTGCACCATCCCAGCTCAGAACTTGGCTATATGCAAATTAGTCTGACCCTGGCCCAGTGCATCATGGGAACAGGGCAGACCAAACTACCAGCCAATTCTTATACTGGGAAGGAAACAAGCTACCGGGGACCGGTTTCTGGCATTTCAGCCGTCTTCGGCCCGGCTTGCTTGAATCCTGATGGTGCAATGAGCTAGCGACTCACAGTGGTAGCATAATATGTGCTGCAGTCCACTAATGACATGCAACTTACAGGCCCTAGGTACATTTTGGTACCATATGCTAGGCACTTTCAGGCAAGTTACATATGCCAATTGGGGTGTAGCCAAATTTGACATGTTGTGGGAGTCAGAGCACCTCCACTGGGGCCTGGTTAGCTTTGCCCCAGTGTGCAGAGTAAAAACCCACAGCATCAGTATAGAGAAAATAGAGTTGACCATAAAGAAGGAGGGTCTTTCCTACAGTATCAAAAACAGCCTTAGCAAACAGCAGTAGCCTTCAAAGCAAGCAGGCCAAAATGTGCAAATAGGTACAGATTTATTTGAAATCCAAGATAGTAAATTATGTAATCAATACCGAAAGGAGTAAATTAGGCTTCATGTTTCTTTCAAATCAAAACCATCATGTATGCCCTCCAAATAAGAGATTAGAACATGACAATTCTCCCATCCAAGACCCCCAAACGTATGGCAAGCAAACAGTAAATGGCGATATTGAAACTGAAAGGTAGTATTTAGAAAACTGATGCAACCGTTGCATTGCTTCAAGAACTGCTGCTTCACGCTTACCGTCTAAATTGAAATGAAATCAGACAATAATAAAATGAGCCCAAATCAGATTAAGAAGAAAGCACACTACACTGAAGAAATCAGGCTAGTATGCTGCTTCATAATACAGTGCTTTCTCAATGGCATAGGCCTTGAAGCTGCCGCTTGGTAAACAATAAGCCCTGATGTGCAGAGGAGCTCTTACAGTGCAGCAATTGTGGCCTAATTCTATATACCTATTTTATTTGGGAAAAAAGATTGAAATTTCACATTTTTAGCATGTAGATAAATAAGTATGATAACATCATTGTCAACATTGATTTCTAATATTGTGACTTTCTGCTATGTTTTACATAGGCTGTTATATATTGCCTGACAGAACTTTACTTAGGGGTTATATTTACTAAGATTATGCACCCAGTTTCGGTCACAAAAGTGACTCAAAGCTGCACAAAATACTTATTTCAAATTTACTTTCCAACACAAAACTTGTTTTACACTGGAAGCCTATCTTAAAGGAACACAAAGGAAAATCTCTAGGTTTTGAACTGCTTCATAACCCAAGTAAGATAGCATTTTCTAATAATAAGCCTTATCCAGAGAAGTCATCCTGCCTAATAGTCCATAAATTTTGCAATGGAAGAGAGTTCAGAAGATCCTGAAGAAATAAGGGGCCATTTCTTCCTGATAGTGAGGTGGTCAATACATGGTAACTGAATATTTCTCCAGCCTTTTACTGTGACACTTCTTCCTCGTGCCTGGAAGGCAGAGAAGGCCCTGCAGATGATAGAATTAAAAGCTGGTGCAAAGAAAACCCAGGACCTACTTACAAACTCGATTTTTACTTTTGGTCTGAAGGAGGGAACCTTCACTAAAAGATAATAGACTTTTGAAGCACAGAGCTACACAGATACCTTTCTGAAGGACAGATCATTTTGTGATGGCTGCTCAAAAAACAGCATACAACAACAAAGGAGTGATCAAAAGAAGAAACCAGAAAATTATTCTAAGGTGAAGTGAAATGTGGAAAATCACAATTGTTTATTATGTTACCCTCACTCACCCCTATTGGGTGACATGCTTCATCATAGGGTATTTTCACCGGGCAGGTAAAAGACCTAACCGGTGTGCTACGACACCTGCATCTGCAGTGGAGCTGGGTTATATAAAAACAGTGAATAAAGTGAGAAAGTGATAAAAGTAAAAGGGTGCAAACGCGGATCCAAACCAAACTTTAATAAAGATCGGCGTGAGCATCTGGTTAAAAAGGGAGTGAGATGGATGATGTAGACCTTAAATTTGGGTCGTATCATCCAGATCACGAGGTCGACATGTTTCTGCTCGTTAGGGCCAACTTGGCCGAGCTTTCATCAGGACCAGAGGACAAACACTGGGCGGTATGCACTCTCTAAGGTGCACCCTAACCTCAGTGTAGACGTTTAGTATTACCAAACTCACGGTTTTTCAGTACCGATTGTCACCTGGGATTACCAGGTCAAGAGGATCTATGGAGGAAATAAGGAGAAAAAACACATATATACATTTCCATTCATGACATGTGAAATTATCATCCTTAATAGTAGCTCAAAAAACAGACCACCAAGTTTACATTTTGCAAGTTTGTTATTGTAAACGAAGTCCAGTAACTGTGTAGGTTATAAGAAGAAGTAGTACTAGAGCTTGGTTACAAGTAGGTAAGTAGACAGCTAAGCCCCACCGGGTTCAGCGTCCATGCTGCTCAGCCCATATATTCAACTGACACAAATCCAACACAAGCACACTCAACATTCATTTATATTTATTTATTTATTCAAAGTTTGTAAAACGCACAGCTACCTCCTGCGGAGTTGTCCCGGCGCTAATTGCGGAGAACAGGAGGAGGAAGTAGACTGCCAAGAGGTACAGGTGCTTGGGGAGGCTAAAAAACAGGTTTTAGGAGTTCGCGGAAGGCAGATTCAGAATTAGCCTTCCTTATAAACTTGGGTAAGGAGTTCCAAAGATGGGCAGTTCTTACTGTAAAAGAACAGCCACCTAATCTGGCTTTTTTTAAACGGGGAGTAACAAGAAGTACTTGGTGATTAGATCTCAGAATCCTCGTCTGATGGTATTTGCGGAGTCTTTTTCTCAGGTAGTGGGGGCCTGTTTCTTTAATTGCCCTGTAGGTGAGAGTTGGCGCTTTGAATTCTACCTTCCAATTTACTGGCAGCCAGTGTAGGCTCCGTAGATGGGGGGATATGTGGTGTCGTATTGGGATATTTCTAGTGAGCCTGGCAGCCGCATTTTGAATAGACTGAAGCTTTCTGATCAGGTAGTCAGGCAGACCCAGGTACAGACTGTTGGCATAATCTAACTGAAACGTGATGAGTGTATGAACTATTGTCTTTCTGCAAACCATGGGTAAGAAATGAAGGAATCTCCATAAGGACTTAATTTTCCAGAAGCAAGAAGAGGAGACATGGCTAGAGAGGGCGGAGTCAAACTTGAACCCCAAGTTCCTTGCCGAGGGCATGGGGGTGAGGTCGGGGATTAAGGTCGGGTGGCCACCTTAAGTCCGAGTGGGTTGGAGATGGTTGATTGAATAATAGTAACTACGTTTTGTCGGTATTCAACCTCAGACAGTTCTCAGTCATCAATGTTGAAATATCGACCAGACCATGTCTAAAGTTAGAGAATTCTACCTCAGATATATCCCTGAAAGAGAACACTAGCTATGTATCATCAGCATACGAGATTACACTTACCCCATGTTGTTCAATAAGCGGGGCTAGCGGGGAGAGGTAAACATTGAAAAGAGTTGGGCTCAAGGCCGAGCCTTGGGGGACTCCACAAACTATCGGGGGCAAAGATGAGATGTGAGGATGCAGCAGTATTTTCTGGGACCGTTCTTCCAGAAAGGAGCCAAACCATGATATAGTGGTCCCTGTCACTCCCACTTGTCTTAATCTGTAAAGCAGGATCATGTGGGACACCGAATCAAATGCTGCCGACGGATCTAACAGCACGATCATAGCACAGTGGCCATTGTCCAAGGTCTCCCGCACATTCTCAGTTATTTCCAACAGTACTGTCTCGGTGATGTATTCTGACCTAAATTCAGACTGGGAGTCATGGAGAAGCTTGTTGGATTCTAGGTATTTGGATAGCTGTTTTTGTACTTCCTGTTCCAGAATTTTGGCCGGTGCTGGCATGAGGGAGATGGGCCTGAAGTTTTTCAATTCAGCCGGATCTGCATCTTCTTTCTTAAGGATTGGTTGAACCAGTGCAGTTTTCCAGACTGAAGGGTAGATACCAGTATTCAAAGTAGATTAAGGTGGGGGTTTAATAGTGGGGCCAGAAGGTTAAAAAGCCTAGATGGACAGGTGTCTAGTGGAGATCCAGATTTAGATTTTCCAACTGGCTAAGATAAGCCTCCAGGCTAAAAGGACTTAATTCGGACCAGGTATGAGGAAGGGTAGAGGAGGGGGAGGTGAGGTAGTTAGTTCCTTGTGGGAAATGAGGAGTAGATGGTTTGTATTTTGTCTTGAAAGTAGATTAAGAGACCTTTGCAGAAGGTGGCAGAGGGTACTATTTTGCCATGCAATGAATCAGGTGTAATAAAATCTTGGTCAATCTTAAAAATGTCTTTTGCGGAGTTGTTGGCAGATTTAATTTGAGCTACGGTGTGGTCCCTAATGGACTTGCGCTTTGATCTATGAAAGTGTTTTACTGCTATTCTGTGAGCATTTTTAGACTCAGTATTGTAGGTTTTCCGCCAGATCCACTTGAGCTTCTTGCAGAGACTCTTCTCAATTTGGAGTTCTGGAGTAAACCAAGGGGCCGTGGGTTTGTTTCTAGTCTGTTTCATAGATTTTATAGGGACTACAGTATCTAGGGAGGATGTGACCCAGTGATTAAATATTATGGCATCACGATTGAGTTCATCATTCAGTTCTATAGGAGTTTTTTGAAGGACAGGACCTAAAGGGTCAGGTGTAACTTTCCTCCAGTTCCTTCTATTTACATAGACAGGTTTCACAAGGTTCTTACACTTAGTCACGGACAAGTTGAAGGGTTTCAGACTATTGTCTGACCACATGAGGGGAATAGGGTTCTTAGTGGTAAGGGTTGGAATGTTGGTGAAAATAAGATCTAACGCATGACCCGCTACGTGTGAAGTCAAGGAGACTATTTTAATGAGATTTTGTCCTTTACGAATATCGGCGAATTGAGAGGCTAGAGTACACTGCTCGCTGCCCATATGGACATTAAAGACTATGAAATTTGCATATTTTGTCGAGAGATCTGCGATGGCATCGCAAAGTTCCCATATCTCAGGAGGTTTTGAGTCAGAGGGTCTGTAGACTAGTACTCCTGCAATAGACAAGGTAGGGGAGATTTTAATGCTAAAGGACATAGCTTCTATCAGGCCTATTAGTTCAATTCTCTTGTGTGAAATCTCCCAATTGTCTCATGTAATTATAGCCAACCCACCCCCAATCTATGGCCAGCTCGGTTGACTGTGGTAATTTTGTAGCCAATAGGGATGGCCTTCTTAATGAAAGGGTTGGAGTTTTTTCTCAACCAGGTTTCTGTGAGAAATGTAAGATCCCAGTCACCAGATTCTAGTGGTAGCCAGACATCATCCACGTGTTTGGGGAGGGACCTATAATTAATTAGGCAAGCGTAAATAGTGGTTTTAGAGTTGGTGGGCAGTGTTCTGGGGGGGCAGGGGTGTAACTGTGACCTTACACTTTTTCCTTGATCATTCTTTATTGAACTCAAACGGGTACGTGGTACATTGTAGGCACTGGCCAGGTTGCAGATGTTCAATGGTGTCGGGATCCAGACAAGTTGAATTTCAACAGCTATTTGATCTTAATTCAAATATCTGTTCCCTGGACCACACTACTCTAGAATCTGAGCAAAGAGGGGCAGTATGGCATTCAACATTCACTCACACACTAGCTGATCAACAGGAACTTGGAATTCTGACGAGGATACATTAGTTTACAAGACATATCTCCTCTGAATATATACAATAAAAATCACTATTGAAAATATCATTGGATGTAAGATGGACAGTAATAAAGCAGTCCTATGAAATCAGATAGATCACTATAACATAATTCTGCAATTAGAATCACAACTAAATAATGCTGCGCAGGAATTCAAGAACTGAAGCAACAACAGGGTTTAACGCCATGCATGTGCGGCTCAGCAAACGGCCCTCCGAGCACTAACTACATCAGGGTAATCGACCCCACAACGCACACATCACTTTGCACATCGGACTGGAACAAAGGTCTAAGGTAAAACACACCAGGGTACACAACCCCACAACGCACACATTTTGCACAACTGATCGGACCGAAGGTCTCAGGTAAAACACACCAGGGTACACAATCCCACAACACACACAACTTCTTGCACACCTGACGGGACTGAAGGTCTCAGGTAAAATACACCAGGGTACACAACCCCACAATGCACACAACTTTTTACAAACTTGACAGGGCCAAAGGTCTCAGTTAAATCACCAGGGTACCCGGCCCCACAATGCACACAACCTTTTTTTTTGCCCACCTGATGGGACCAAACGTTTCAGGTAAAACACACCAGGCTACACAACTCTCTAATGCCCAACACTTCTTGCACACCTGATGGGACCAAAAGTTTCAGGTAAAACAGAAAGGGGTACATGATCCCAAAATGCACACAACTTTTTTGCATACCTGACAGGACCAAAGATCTCAAGTAAAACACTCCAGGGTACATGACCCGACAATGCACTCAACTTTTCTGCACACCTGATGGGACCCAAGGTCTCAGGCAAAACGCACAAAGATACACGACCCCACCACACACACACTATTTGCACAGCTGACGGACCGAAGGTCTAAGGTAAACCACCAGGGTACATGACCCTACCGTGCACAAAAATCTGTACACCTGGCAAGAAGATCAGTCAAAACAAATTTGCATTGAATAGCACACACTGTAAGGCAACCACTCCTCACAATGCATCACAAGGTATACAACAGCAGTTCGTTACAGATAACACCCAAAAATACCAATTTGCTACACTGAGCATTCTACACAGCTTTTGCACATTCACTACATAACCAACATTGAAGAATGTAAAGCACATATTGTACTTCCTATAACCCTGATAGGCTGTGCACATTGGAATAATATACACTATAGATTTGACATAGGACTGAGGTCAGTGTGTCTCTATCAAGTACATTACACTTAATTACTTGTGTGTGCCAGCTAGCTCAGAGGTCACTAGAAACTTCTTGAATGAACAAGAAGGGATTAGTCTCTGACAACTGCATAGACATGACAACTCTGTTTCCCTTAGAATCGGAACAGTTCTTCTCGGAATCGTGGAAACAGTAGATAACAGTTTAACTCAGTCAATCGTGCATGCTTTGTTTCTACAGAGTTACACAGAAATAGATAGATGGGCGTTTCAATAAAAAGGGTTTATTGAACTGTCCTATTTCTCGTGCAAGAGATATGAACTGCTACAATTGTAAGACAGAATGTGAGGTATAATACGTACAGCGTTAGCAGTAAAATAAAATAATACTGCAATAGCATGGTTTGTTGCTATGACATATATTCATAGAAATGCATACATAAATAACACAGGCTAAAATGTGAATACTCATCTGGTGCTTCTAAATAGTTCTACCCCAGTGTACCTAACCCAAATGTAGTACGAGGTAAGAAGTAGGTGCTGTTTTTTAAAGTATAGCTTAGCTATAGTTAGGATTGCCAAAAGTTACCAAGAGTCCCTCTAGGTTTTAGTCTGTTCCATACCTTAGAATGAGAGAGGTTGGAATCTCTTTCCGGGTCTCGATTTCTAACACCACGCAAGGGGAGTAAGAAACACAGGATCTGGAATCTCTGCGAGGAGGACAACAGCGTCTGGTAGGTGCATCAGGGGGGGACTCGAATTCCTTCTGAACTTGGCTTGGCGATCCACGTAGCCGAGCCATGCAAGTATGCAGTCGAAATGTAGTTTGCCATGGCAAGTGAAGGTATATTTTTACCTTGAAGGTGTTTAGGATTGGCAGCATTGACGTAAAAGTCGGGCAGAGGAACTTCATGAATGAAGTCCTAAGGAATAGATGTTCATGCATAATAAATGAGTTCTTGGAGAAATCAATAACCCAGGTAAGGGGAAGTCCTAAAGGCTTAAGAGTCTGGTTTTCCAAGAACTCGTTGTGGCGTGGATGGATGGATGTAGGTTACCATGCCTGTATTTGGTTAGCATGGATAATGCCTAAATAAGGGTTGGATTTCTATGTCTAAATAAGGGCAACGTGAATTGTGCCTATATATGGACATAAATCGGGAAACCTATATACAGTTTCTAAATCGACACACAACAATATAAAACGAATGTACTCTGTGTCATGTAACATGCATTATAAGTACATAACACCTATTATAAGAACACATCTCAAAATACAACCTCACTAATACAACATCATAAAAATATTTCATCACAGGCGGATAATAAGTCTTTTACTCTGGTGAGCGATCTCTCAACCACAGTTTGTCACCACTAATGGATAATTTGAGAACAGCAAGTGCCAATATCACATTCCGCACATCCCCTTAGAACTTTGCACCAAAAGCCTATATGTCCCAGAACCCCATGAAACAACTCCATGGTGCACAGGACGGCTCCGATCTTCACAGAACCCACTGCTGAAATACGTTGTTGCCGCTCTAACACTCCTGCGTACATTGAAATACACTTCCTGGCTCCTCTCAATCACAAGACTGAGTGTTCCGGCCTGCAGGCTGCCGCATCAGGGTGAAGCCTTTGACACATGGATACGTGATGATGACAAAGGTCCAAACGAGTCACAATTATCAGCATTCCAGCTGACATCACAAAGGTGCAAGTATACGGCTCGCTCCCCAATGCTCATTCAGTGCTCACGCTCAACCAAACAAGCAGCAGTTGTGGAATTTTAGTTTGCGAACTGAACATCATCTGCGCCATCTTGTCATCTATGTACAATATGCGCTGCAGCTATTTTAGGTACCATGGTCTCCCTGTTCACGATCGATCGCCAGCGCGCTCCCCTGACCCTGCGAGCATCCCCTGCACACCCTGGCTGCCCCCGCTCTCACATGCACAAGTCATAAACCCTCTCCTTCCGCATGACTCTGTCCTTGGGAGTTGCACCCGCACCTGACCAACACTTCCTTTCCTTTCATGAATACCCCTCTTTTGATAAACTCTTCCTCTGTGCTCGATTGTCCGTGCGGACCATTCCTTTCATGAATACCTCTCCTTTGATGACCCCTTCCTCTGAGTCCGATTGTCCGCACGGGTCCCAGGTCATCACCTAGCCGGGGGATACAGTTTATTGCCCCCCTATTGTATGGAGTCGCTCCTCTTCAAAGGAGCTACTGTTGATCATGGCCTCCTCACCCCCTGGGATACGATCCGGCGCACACATCCTAAGAATTGGCGGAACACTCAGCTGCGTGATAGCCCCCTCCTATTGTACGTGGGGTGAGGACCTCTATTGTGGATACGTGTGGGGGTGGGTCTGAAACGGGGATTCCGGGGATGTCTTCTCATACTTCAAAGAGTCTTTTCTGCAATAAAGAATGCTCACATGTCATAAACCAGGGTATAAAAGGCCAGGCCTCAGAGAGGCTGTGAGAGCACCTCGAAATGATACCTTGTTGTCTGATCTGATGTGTTCTGCTCTGTCGGAAATTAACTTCTGTTTCCTGCCTTCCAGTCTCCAGCGCCTGCCTCTTTGTTTGATAACTAGAATGGTATATGTATATGTATGTATATGTATGTATGTATAAATTATTTTGTAGCGCGCTCTATTACTTGAGAGTATCCTGGCGCGAAATGGGAAAAGCAGAGAGAAGAGCAGCAAGAAAACAACTTAAGCTACACATAAGTTACACTTCTGAACAGGTGAGTTTTCAAATGTTTCTTGAATTGGGCCACAGTTTGCAAGGAGCGTAAATGAAGAGGGAGGGCATTCCAGGCCCGAGCCGCGACCACTACAATTGATTGACCGCCGAGTCTGGCTCGCTTAAAGCGGGGAAGAAACAGTTTGAACAAAGTGGATGATCTGAGGGTGCGGGCGGGAACATAGAAAGCAAATCTGTGTTTCAAATATGCTGGACCTTGGTCGTGGGTAGCTCCGGTGGAGGCGGTTAGCGCCGGGCAACTTTGAAAAAGGCCATCAGCCCTACCTTTTTCCACAATTGGCGTCTCAAACGTGGGGCCCATCAGTGACTCGTGGATCCAGTGGGAGAGGTCCTGAAGATAGAGTGAACGACTGCAACGATCGGGAGAGCTCCTGTCCGATAGACCCTCGTCTGACAGCCGATCATCCGAACTTCACTGATTCCGAACAGACCTCTCTCGAGTGATCTACGGTCCTGACTGGGAACCATCAGGAGTGCCGCGAAGATCACGAAGAATAGAGGACGATCGGGCGCTGGATTCAGAAGACAGGAAACTGTCCATGCGGTCCGGGTAAGGTCGTGTAAATGCGACAAATTGTGAAATGACTGTTTGATTTGGATAATACTAGTATTACTCTTTTGTTGATTTGTCTGGAGATTCGCTGTCTGTAAACAGAGAAATAACAGGCTCTCTCTTTGCAAGCAGTGAAGGATAGGTAACGCAGACTTTTGTCCCCATTGTAATCCGTCGTGCCTATCTTCCTCCCCCACTGATTGATTGTTTGGCCCGAACTGTTGTTCGCGGATTGTTTTCTGGAGATTCTCTGTCTGCAAACAGGGAAGAACAGGTTCTCTCTTTGCAGGTAGTGAAAGGGTAGGACAGACTTTTGTCCCCGTTGTAACCCGTCGTGCCTACTTATTCTCCCCATTGATTGTTTAATTGACCGAACATTGATTGTTTGATATTGGTTCTTTTGAGGTATTCACCGCCTGCAAACAACGAAGAATAGAAATATTCTGTCTAGTCTTTGCGCGCAGTGATAAGATAGGTAGTGCAGACTTTTGTCCCCGTTGTAATCCGTCATGCCTATCTTCTCCCCACTGATTGGTAGCCTGTTTAGCCCGGACCGCTTATTAGAGATGAACCATCCGGCTCCACGGGAGGGCACCCCTAATAAGGACATGTTCATTAAGCATGGACTAGTCGCTATAGCTTATAACAAGTTATGGCATAAATATACAAAGAAGGACCCCGAAAGTCAGTGGCCACTGATAGGTTCCTTTGATGATCATAAAATAGAAAAATTAGAAGCAGCGCTCCAGAAAAATAAGACTACGCCCACCATGCTCGATAGTATCGGCATGTGGCGCAAAAAAACGGAACAACGAAAGAAAAGAGAAGAAGCAAAAATAGGGAAAGAATTACGAAAGGCAGCCCACCTAGCCGCTAAGCAACTAGAAGAAGAAATAAAAGAAAGAAAGGAAGCTACACAAAAGCAAGAATCAGGGTTGACAGGCCAATGCCCTGTTAGGACCCCCTCTACGCTCTACCCTGAGCTACCCTCCAAACAACGGGCGAACGATGAGTTACTGCTAGGTCCTCCAATCATCTACATGCCCCCTCCATATGCCCCCTGCCAACCTCTGATACAGCACCTACCAGCTCCAAATACAAGCGAGAGTGACCTTAGCGCTAGTGCGCCGGCCCTTGCGGCCTCTGCACCGGCTGCATTAGTAACAACACCAGATGACCCCGGGGCTAGCAAGCAACCACCAGCCATACCAAATAGATTGAGCAAAGATGAGCGGGATGGGATTGACAAGATAGTAAAGACACTAGTAGAACGGAAGGAGAGCAAAGAATACACGATGGATATGCACAATTCACATGCCGGTAGCCACAGACGGCATTTCATTTTACGATTCAGCTACCACACCCTGAACGCATATGAGGATAGGTATCAGAATAAGGGCCCCGCTAAATTGACAACTTTATATAGAAAGGTCGATGTCGGAGATGGGACTGAACATGATGTGACGGACCTCTTCATGCAAACGCTTGAAGTCTTCCGCCACCTCACGGAACAAAAACCAGAAGTCAAGGTTACGGTCCCTGAAACGACCGAGGCCTCATTAGAAGTAGCCAACACTATGATGCCTATCAGAGAAGCAGCCCCTTACTGGGTTCCGCCACGAGGTCAGGGAACAAACGACGATATCAACCACACAGATGCAAAGGGGAGGGTTGTGTACAATTGGGTTCATCAACCCTGGGATCGACAAGATATCTTAACTTTTAGGCAAACCCTGCCCGATTTAAGAAAGAACCCGACAGCATTTTATACCGAATTAGGCACAGCCTTGGGTTCGACGATAATGACTTTAGCGGACATTGACTTATTTTTCGGGTTATGTCTGCCGGCTGACGTGTGGAAGCAAATCCGGAAAGCTGACCACACAGATCTGTTCGGACATACCTGGAATCAACTCGGTGAGCTAGATAGACAGCTGGAGCCCGGAAGGAAACCTGTAAAAGACGTACTGGAACTCCAAGACAAAATAGTTCAGAAGCTAAAGACATTAATCCCAGAGAAAAAGGTAGATTGGTCGATAGTCACGGCTTGCCGTCAGAAACCCCAGGAAGACGTATCGGAATACTTCTCCCGATTTGAGATGGTGTTCTCCGACTACAGTGGCCAAGACATGACCACCGCCACCGGACAACACCTATTTGTGCAAAATTATGTTAAGGGTCTATCACAAGAGGTCTCCCAAAAGTTACAGACGAGCGAGAGTAGTTGGGGGGCCTCCAAACCCGCAGCTATCCTTCAGATGGCTCAGTATTACGAACATCAAAAGAATGAGAGTGATAGGGCATCCGAGAGAAAGAAGAAAGATTTGAAAGAAAGGGTGATGATAGCCCAGATACAAGGGGTAGCGGTCGGAAGAGAACCCCACAGGGGGACCTACCAATCAACCACCCTTAGAAATCCACCTCCGAAAGATTGCACCCCAACACCCCACATTGTACGTAGAGACATTAGCGAGGATCAGTGTGCCTTCTGCAAAGGATTCGGCCATTGGAAATCTCAGTGTCCGGTTCTGTTAGAAATGAACAGAAATAGGGACCCCAAGGACGTAGCGGGTGGACCGAGAAATAGGGGACAGGGACGAGGGTACACAAATGACACCAACAACGACAGACCAGGGAGATCGAACACGTTTGACCCTCCCCGACAGAACCAGTATCAACTATCCGACAGCGAGAATGCCCCCGACTTTGCATAGGACTGCCAGGGGCAAGGGAGGGATCCAGTCGAGCTCTGTGTTGACCAGCAAGGTCCTTACGTCACCGCTAAGGTCCTGGGTACAAAGTCTCCATTTTTGGTAGACACTGGGGCGACACGTAGTGTGTTCTCAAAACGACTGATTCCAAGGGCACCCTTGTCTGGCTCACACATTACATCGATAGGTTTCGATGGGACGCCCTCCACTAACCCCCTGTCCATACCTATCTCCTTTGACCTAGAAAACAACCTCGCTGACACAACATTTTTGCTCTCCTCCAACTCCCCTGACGCCATTATGGGCATTGATTTACTAAAGCATTTTCGGGCTACCATTAGGTGTTCCCCAGATGGAGTCCAAGTCATCCTGTACGACAACCCGAGCATGTCCAAATCCTGCCCAGCACGACACTTGTACTCCATAACTGACGCTGACCTGTCCTTGCTCGATACCCTGCCCCCGTACCTATGGGCCAAAAATGACTCTGATGTGGGACGAATGATGATTGACCCTATACACATAACGGTAAGACCAGACGCAATACTCCCGGAACTCCCCCAGTATCGGATATCGCCCGAGGGCGAGAAGCCACTGGTAGCGATCATTCAGTCCCTGGTAGATGCAGGAGTAGTCGAGGAAGTAGTTAGCAATGTCTGCAACAGCCCTATCCTACCCATTGTTAAGAAGCAAGGCGAAGGAGATGAGAAAGCGTACCGCTTCATCATCGACCTGCGGGATGTTAACAAAGTGGTCGTACCCCAGTACCCTGTAGTCTCAGACATCACCACCATTCTGACCCTCAATCCCGCCCACTGCCACCACCTTCACTGCCATTGACCTCAAAAATGCATTTTTCTCTATCCCCATCCACCCAGACAGCCGTTATCTCTTCGGCTTCACCCTAAAATCCCGCTCGTACCGATTTTGTAGAGCTCCCCAGGGCTACACTGAAAGTCCCAGCATTTACAGCCAGGCCCTCAAAAGACAGCTGGACGCCGTCCAGCTACCAGATGGAGTGGTGTTGATCCAATATGTCGATGATATCCTTTTGGCGGCCGACACCACCACACTTGCAATCATAGCCACTGTCCAACTCTTACACTGTCTTGCAGAAAATGGCCACAAAGTCTCTAAAAAGAAATTGCAGTTCTGCCAGCCTCAAGTGACATACCTAGGTCATCTCCTGTCCAAAGAAGGGAGGAAACTTACGCCCGATCGAATCCAAACTATCCTAGACACCCCCATCCCAAAAACCCAAAAGCAAGTCCGTTCTTTGGTGGGTCTAACCTCTTTCTGCAGACAGTGGTTACCAAATTTCAGCCTCATAATAAAACCCCTACTTTCCTTGTTGACCAAAGATGTCCCCTTCCCGCTCCCTTGGACCCCCGAATGCCAAACGTCCTTTGAAGAGTTGCGGAATGCCCTTTGTTCAGCACCTGTCCTGGGAACACCAGATTACACAAAGCCCTTCTCCCTCTACACTCACGAAAGGGAGGGGTGCGCTTTATCTGTCCTGACCCAGTCCATTGGCCCAAAGCAAAGACCGTGCGCTTACTTCTCTGCCACTCTTGACCCCGTAGCCAGAGCCTTGCCTGCCTGCCTTCGAGCTGTAGCTGCCGCTGCTATCTCTATCCGACAGAGTGAGGGGATCGTGCTCTCGAATTCCCTCACGGTACTAGTACCCCATGCAGTTGACACCCTCCTGAACCAAACCAAGACGCAACACCTGACGAGTGCCCGACTGACTGGATACGAACTGACTCTGCTCGCACCCCACATCACTCTGAAAAGATGCACCACACTGAACCCGGCAACTTTGTTACCCCTACCAGAGAACGATCCCAATGTGCCCCCTGTACACGACTGTGTGACCCTCACGGACGAACAGACTAGAAGTAGGGTTGACTTCAGAGACACGGTTTTTCCTGACCCTGACGGAGAGCTGTGGGTGGACGGCTCTTGCATCAAACTCCCCGATGGCACCACTTCAGCTGCCTATGCAGTCACCACGGCCCGAACTGTAGTAGAGACAGCCCGCATTACACAACGATCTGCACAGGCAGCGGAACTGATTGCCCTGACACGAGCATGCATCCTAGCAGCAGGAACCACAGTGAACATATACACCGATAGCCAGTATGCCTTCGGGGTGGTTCATCATTTTGGGCTCTCATGGAGGGAAAGGGGATTCCTGACGTCCCACGGCACACCCATCCTCCACGGGGATCTAGTCTCTGCCCTGATCGAAGCAGTACTACTCCCCAAACGATTAGCAGTGATCAAGTGTCAGGCACACAAGAAGGTGACGGACCTAGTCGGACAAGGAAACGCGCTGGCCGATATCACTGCACGAACTACAGCTGAAAATAGGACAACGACACGCATGTATGTGACCAGGTCACAAGCAGAGAAATGGACTGACGCTAGGGAGATGATTAGAGACATCCAGTCGGCCAGCACACCTCACGAACTGACTGAGTGGGCACGGGTGGGTCTGAAGGACGATGAAGGCTGCTGGCGGACAAAGGATGCGAACAAATGGTTGCTGCCTGACTCATACCTGATCCCCATACTGACTATGGCACACTCCCCCGCACACATAAGATCTGCCCCCATGATCGAGCTCATTTCCAAAGTCTGGCACAACGACAAAATCCCCGACTCAGCCAAACGTCTGGTCCAGCAGTGCCTTATCTGCTTGCAACACAACCCCGGGAAAGGAACTGTAGTGCCCCGGGGAGGGTTCGGGATCCCCGACCACCCCTTTGAGGTCCTCCAGATGGATTACATTCAGCTAGAGAGATGCCAAAGCTTGAAGTATGTACTGGTCATTGTATGTGCCTTCAGCAAATGGGTGGAAGCCTATCCAACCCGTGATAATACTGCCATGACTACTGCCAAAGTACTACTGAAAGAGTTTTTTCCTCGCTACGGCCTCTGTCGAATTTTATGGAGCGACAACGGCCCCCACTTCGTAGCAGAAGTTATCCAGCTAATTTTGAAGGGGTTGGGTGTGAGGCAGAGGTTCCATGCGGTCTTCCACCCCCAATCTGCTGGTTTGGTGGAGCGACACAACGCTACATTGAAGCTGAAATTGTCAAAAATAGTGGCCACCACAGGACTTAAATGGCCAGATGCCCTCCCACTGGCATTGCTATCAATGCGCTCCACTCCCACTAAGCACCATTTGACCCCCTATGAGGTTGTATTCGGGCGACCAATGAACCTTTGGACTGCCCCCAAACCGACCTCCATTCATGACGTCCCGGACGTCCTGCTGTCTGATTACTTGTACAAATTAACAAAAACATTGTCTGTCATTCATCAGCAGGTGCAGCAGGCCATCCCCGATGCTTCCAGGGGTCCGGGCCACGACATCCAACCGGGGGACTATGTATTAGTCCGGAATTTTCAACGGGCGAAGAGTCTGGAACCCCGGTGGACGGGCACCTGGCAAGTACTAATCACCACCCGGACGGCTCTTCGATTGGAGGGGAAGCGGCACTGGCTGCACGCACACCACTGCAAGAAGGTCTCCTCGACCCTGGCCACCACCGAAGACATCGACAACCAAGAAGAGCTCCTGAACAAGGATCGACCATCGCTGAACTGCTATCCCGATACCGAGGCACTTGAACTTGCAAAATTCCCTGATCCCACTGTGCCAACCAGGGAAGGGTATTTCCTGCGTCGAAAGGAGGGAGCTTCGGCTAAGTAGACCACGGACTAAGTTAAATCTCAGAACGGTGACCCAAACACCACCAAGGGTTACCCGGAGAGAAGCTAAACAAAGTCTGTGGTTCTGCCCACTACCGAGCACCTTGAAGATGATGGAAGCGCCAGATAAGAAGATGATGGAAGCGCCAGATAAGAAGATGATGGAAGCAGCCGGAAATACCCACTACAGGAACCCAAAGACTGACAATATGCACAAATCAAAGACAATCGCCTTCTTCATTTCTTTCCTCTTTTGCCTCCTCCTCATGACTTCCTTCTGGATCTTGGAGGAAAGCACTCCTGCTCATCAGATATTGCTAACCACTGCACAGCCAACCACTATGAAAGAGCATCACCTGATCTCCCTCTCACCTCAGCTCCGAGAGAGGCGTAAGGAGTTCTGGAACAATTCCTTTGTACAACTGCTGCACCAGCACAACCTTGCAGCAAATGCCACCAACTGCTGGATCTGCGGACTGCTCCCGCATGCCACCGGTCACTCCATCCCCTTCATCCCTTCTCCTTTCTCAGTTCATGGCTCCTGCCTTGCCTGGTTGATCCTCATGCAAGAAAGCCACAAGGACAACACCATTTCTGGTCAAACAGTGTCACACTTCTACCATGGGTTCTGGCTGAACACAACCGGAAGGACATCTGCTCCCTTGTGTCCTGTTCCCTCTGGTTCCGCCTTCCTTATAGACATCCCTGCAAAGGAGCGAGTAGAAATGCAGGTGCTCCATAATCCAGCTAGAACCACCTTCTCCCACCTACGGATGCGAACCGCCGCCACTCTGACTGTGGCCCTGTCTGTCATCAACGTCACTGGCCAGGTGTGCATCAAAGGCCTGGGAAGACAGCTGGTAGGTCACAGTCCCTGCCACATCACAAAGTCACTAGACTCAACTGACCCCCCCCTCTTTTGTTGCTTCTCTGAATATGTACTTTGTTTGTGACACCAAAGCTTACACCTGGCTCCCGAAAGGTTGGAGGGGCACTTGCTACATCGCTTTCGTCCTCCCCCCCCACGTATGTAGCCCCTGCTGATCATCACCGGCAGAGACGCGCAAGTGACATTGGACAAGCCTACTCCACTGGAGCACAGTTCCTGGATGCAGCGAAGGGACTTGTTCCTCTGTGGGGCCCGATGTCGAACAGCCGCGCCATCCGACATCTGACCCAGGCAATAGAAACAACCATCAACATCACAGCTGGCGCCCTCGCTAACAACACGGCTGAGCTTCAGGCGGTCTGCCTTGTGACCCTTCAAAATCGCCTGGTTCTAGACGTTGTTCTACCGATCGTGGAGGAGCATGCCGCATCATCGGATCTAGCTGTTGCACCTACGTGCCAGATAACTCGCCCTCAGTCTACAAGGCAATTGAGCACCTCCATAGACTTTCCTCAGAAGTTCATCAAGAGCAAGAAGGATGGTCGCTTGGGAGCTGGTTTTGGGACACTCTGAAGGGCTGGGGATGGAGGTTGTTTACATTCATATTGATACCGATTGTGATACTATGTGGGTGTTGCCTAGGTATTCAATGCTTGCCATCTTTGTGTGCACTCATTTCTAACTGCATATGCCCTAAGACTTTGGACTTCCGAACTGAGCACATGAGTCCCCTCTACGAGGTAGAAGTACGTGGCCTTATGGGGATAGACCCGAATTGACAAGTTGGCGAGACATGTTAAAAGGGAGGACTGTGGAATTTTAGTTTGCGAACTGAACATCATCTGCGCCATCTTGTCATCCATGTACAATATGCGCTGCAGCTATTTTAGGTACCATGGTCTCCCTGTTCACGATCGATCGCCAGCGCGCTCCCCTGACCCTGCGAGCATCCCCTGCACACCCTGGCTGCCCCCGCTCTCACATGCACAAGTCATAAACCCTCTCCTTCCGCATGACTCTGTCCTTGGGAGTTGCACCCGCGCCTGACCAACACTTCCTTTCCTTTCATGAATACCCCTCTTTTGATAAACTCTTCCTCTGCGCGCGATTGTCCGCGCGGACCATTCCTTTCATGAATACCTCTCCTTTGATGACCCCTTCCTCTGAGTCCGATTGTCCGCACGGGTCCCAGGTCATCACCTAGCCGGGGGATACAGTTTATTGCCCCCCTATTGTATGGAGTCGCTCCTCTTCAAAGGAGCTACTATTGATCATGGCCTCCCCACCCCCTGGGATACGATCAGGCGCACACATCCTAAGAATCGGCGGAACACTCAGCTGCGTGACAGCCCCCTCCTATTGTACGTGGGGTGAGGACCTCTATTGTGGATACGTGTGGTGGTGGGTCTGAAACGGGGATTCCGGGGATGTCTTCTCATACTTCAAAGAGTCTTTTCTGCAATAAAGAATGCTCACATGTCATAAACCAGGGTATAAAAGGCCAGGCCTCAGAGAGGCTGTGAGAGCACCTCGAAATGATACCTTGTTGTCTGATCTGATGTGTTCTGCTCCGTCGGAATAAAACTTCTGTTTCCTGCCTTCCAGTCTCCAGCGCCTGCCTCTTTGTTTGATAACTAGAATGGTATAGAGGCGGTTAGCGCCGGGCAACTTTGAAAAAGGCCATCAGCCCTACCTTTTTCCACACACTAGTAGCGCATCGCAGCCTCACAGTGATATCAGATGCCAAACAACATGTGGCCGCAGACCAGCGATAAGAGAACACCCACTCCACATGATACAGAGACCCGTGCCTCCCATACATCAAGTATCACTAGCTATATACTCCCATCAAGTAGATCATAAACTTGTGGTTTACCAGACTTGTGTCCTAGAGGAACCACTGCTAATCAATTCAGGAGACACAGACCACCCATTCCTGATGCAAATAACTCCTCCACAAGGACACTTTACAAAAGTGCTGCCTGTTCATACCACTTGCATGCTGAAAGATGACTGTACTTGAATGATGCTGTAAAATAGACACTGCCGGAACAGATGAAATGCCCAACTTTGTGAGCTGTCCGATGTACAGAACTCTGGTGGTGCTCTTAAGTGGGATGTTTCTGATCCCATCAAGCTTGAGTTGCCATTTTCATCATTTCTTCAGTTTCTTCCGTTGCTGTTTTCATCATTTCTTCAGTTTCTTCAGTAGTTTTCCACCTAGCTCCTCACGCGTAGTTTCACTTCTTGATCGTCACCAACGTTGTAGATGAAGGCAAGTAGCCACAGCGTAGGTTATAAGAAGAAGGTTTATTAAATCTTAGTTACAAGTATATGAGTAGATAGCTAAGCCCCACCAGTAGCAGTGTCCTGCAGCTCAGCGCATATCTTCAACTGACACTCAATCCAACACAAACAATCTAAATATTCTACAGGTCCTAACACACTGGCTGAGCAGCAGAACTCGGAATACTGGAGAGGACACATTAAGTTGCAACATTTGTCCTGCTTGAACTTTTGGCAATAAAATTGTAAAATGACAAAAATCTACTAGAGTTATATTTTTGCCCACATATTCAAAATTTTCCCTGGTACAAATTTGCATCTAATTGTAAAATTCAAAGCCAAAGGATATGTTTTTCCACAATCCTTGCCAATGGTGTCTAGGTCCTGCTCTTCCAGAACAATTGACTAGAAAAAATGGTATGGGGTTCTGCCCACCTCACCCTCCCGTACCTGAGCAGGAGACATCCAAAGATGAATAAGTAGAAACAAATGGTACTGAAGAGATCAGTCCACTTTTAATTATTGAACAAGAAACAATTATTTATCTTGTGATTTACGAATTTTATGCAGGATGAGTATATATTAATTCATATACACATATATGAGCGAACAGCCAGAGAGGCACAATATAAACAAATAACACAATTCACGGCCCTGGCTAGACCTAGGGCAGCTATCGCTGGCCAACCCACACAACCACCCAAGAAGGTGGGGTGGGAACCTGGTGGTTTGACTGGAGAGACGTTGCAGCGAGCACTGTATTAACATGCCGCCGACCCTTCGGAATCTGAAGGAAGACCGTGACAATTGAGCCACTTCTGATATTTTTCTCTTTCTGAGCGGACACAATGAAGATATAAGAGTTCTCGAGACTTGAGCGGAGACGGCGGTTCCCACCCCACCTTCTTGGGTGGTTGTGTGGGTTGGCCAGCGATACCTGCCTTAGGTCTAGCCAGGGCCGTGAAGAATAGAGTACCCAAATCCTGATGAAGCCTATATCATCTGGCTGAAACGCGACCGCGACTGAGTCGACACCTTTTGCTTTGAACGGAGTCCCCTGTTAAAATTCAAGGAAGATTTGATTTTTTCCCAGGTGCACCCACACTAATGTAGGTTGGATTGATGTGTTAACCCCCTGGTGCTTTGTTTTTGGGACTTCCATCTTGTTGTACACTCCACCCCAATTTAAGAGGAGGTACATATGTAAATTGGTGTATATATATATTTAATATATATATTTTTTGTCTTGAGGGTACAGGGACGCTTCCAGAACAATTGGACACAAAATAACCTTGAAGTTCACTGTGAAAATGAAACATCATATTCAACAATTCAAAGCATTTCTGATCAGTTCCTTATGGTGCCTACATCGCCGCCAACTAAACCCCATCACGCTTTTATGATGTTGAGATTCCATTGTTTTTTTTAAAGTGTTTTTGTTTATATAATGAACTCCATACATGTATGCATTTCTAGTTATTTGATTTTTTTTTTTACTGTAATGGTCATTCACTGTTATTGCTCCAGTACCTCACACAAAATATAGGTCTAGCTATAATCATCTTTAGCTCTCTGGTGGATCTACTCTTACCAATAAATAAACGTATACAAAGAGTGGGGTTTGCCTCCATGCCAGAGCAGCATACTGGTCTTACCTTGGTATGTTGTTTACATTTGAAAAGTACACTCTATCATGAAACATTTAATTTGTTATCTCCTGAGTATCTCTCAGTACATTGTAAGCTTACCCTAGCCAATATAATCTAACCCCACCCAAACCTGCTTAACTCAACGAACCTACCTAGGTCACCGTAAACCTGCATACCACAGGCTACTCTAGTAAAAAAAAAAATGTACCTTTGTAAACTACTTATACCTACTCTATGTAAACTACCTTAATGTACCAAACCTATCTGCAGGCCAGGAATTTGAATCTTGGCAAAGGCCTTCTGATGTTGATAGACTGAGCCCTGATAAATTGGGTAACGGTAACACCCAGCATATTTAGTGCTTAGAAACTGTTTATAAGTGGAATGAAGCATTACATAATAAACACATTATGAGAAATTGGGTTGTTGGCTGGGGGAGATGTTAGACCTGGCGAAGCAACTGACACAATCCCTATCAGAGTGAACCACAAAAGTCACTAAGTTAACCTTTTTGTAACCCTCTGGTAGTTTGGCAAAAAGCTGTTGGGATTAACTTAGAGGCAATGTGTATAGTATTCATAAAGAACACAATCAGTAATGAAGTAAAAACACAACACAAGAAAAATCAGAAACCAGTTTAGAAAAATAGAGGATATTTTAAAATATTATTTGATACTAAAATGACAAAGTCTAAAATGTATAACTGGGGTTGTTATTCAAACAAGATTGGGTCAAAGTTAAAAAATATGTTTGACCGCAATGGAGTGAGAGTTGGAGACAAAAACTGGATTGAGCCCAGTTGGTGCTTAACTTCTGACTTAAGAACTATTTTGTAGAACATTTTTTAAGAAGGTAAAATTCAGTGGGGCAAGCCTGCAGGGGATGTCAGAGGTGCAAAAGTCATCACGCTTGATGAAGCTGCAGCGAGGATTTCTACATTCTGCCAAATATCTCCACCGGGGCGAAGCTAGAGGTTGTAGCCAACAAGATTTCCAGGAGGCCAGATGCCCCTTTGAAGGGCGACTAATCAGAATTTGCTGTTGTGGAGAAGAATGTAACTGGAGTTGCCACAAAGTCTTGGACAGATAGATAAGCAGGTTGGCTCTTCTCAGTTCTCAGAGCAGTTCGTAGCCAAAAAGGTTCTAAGTCCCAAGTTCTGGGCATCTTTACCACCACCACCAGGGATCCAGAACTGGCGGGGCACCAGTTGAGATTAGAACTCACTCAACTTGGCTATAGGTGCACATATAAGATGGTTGGAGCCTTTTCTGGCCCTGAGGCTTTGATCAAAGGACAGCCATCTAGTCCTTGGAGTCACTCTGGTAGTCCTGGGTTCAAATGATGAAGCAGGAATTAATGCAGCAGGCAGGCCTCTGAGGGTTCAAGGCAGGCTCCAGGCAGCAAACCAGTCCTTCCAGGTGCTGTAAAACAGTCTTGTGGAGTATATAGCAGGCCACAGCAGCAGGCAGTCCTCTGGGAGTCCTTCTGCAGGTCCAGGAAGTGAACAGTAGAGTGGTGCCGTCTTTGAAGTAGGAAACATTTCTAGAGAATTCTCTTTGAAGAATTTGTAGTTTCTAGCTTCTCTGCCCTTGCTTAAATCTGGCTGCATGAACAATGCAGGGGTGACAAGTCCTATGTTTGAAGGCAGGACACAGCCTATTCAGTAGCAAGTGATGTCAGTTGATGACCCATCCAGGCACCACTAACTTCTCTATTGTGTGGCTGCCTTGGAGAAGTAAACAAAGTCCAACTGCCAAGTAAACCCAGTGATGTGACCTACAACAGGCTGCAGCCATCAAATAGTTAGGGCAGGAAAATGCCAACTTTCTTGGAAACAACGTGCTGGTAGTGGACCCCCACTTGTCTGCCCTGGTTGCATTTCACTCTTGAACGCAGGGGTTCTGTTTCACACAGTTTAAATGTTTTCAAAATGTTTCAATGTTTTCCAAAATCAACTTTGGGCACTGATCAACTAATCAACAAAACTCTTTATTAAAGAAATTCTCTGTTTTTAAATAGTTTTTTTTTCTTTGTATGAATTCAAATTAATTCATGTAATTGATAAACCAACATTATGTATGTATGTCTGTATGTATGTATGTGTGTTCTTATATAGCGCTCGACTTACCCTAGGGCATCTCGGCACTTGCCTTGGGAACCCATCCTGGCTTTTCCCTGTGAGATAACCAGTACTGGGCATCCCCAAGGTGAAAGCCAGGCATCCCGCCGCGGGGGCTGTTGTGGAGATTAAGAAAGCTAATGCCCAGATTTGCAGAGTGTGAACACGTGATTAGAGTAGGCACGGAAGCGAGAATTATCGAGTCCGTGGACAATTGGGCTCAAGACCCTGCCGCGTCGGGAATTGAACCCTGGTCCCGGGTCTGACCTCTGCTTCAGGGTATGCCTCCTCTAACCAGTGAGCATTACAAGATGTTCCTTAATTTTCAATAACGTAACCCTTCTTCCGGGATCTCTGTTAGTAAACAAGGAGCATCAAAATCTGTAAGTACCATTTACAGCTACCCAAGTATGCATAAAAATGAATCATGAGTAGGGGTGGGCGGAAGTTGAGAAATTCACTTTTGCAAACTATCGCGAAAATGTCACAAATCACCGCAAACACGCGGAAATAGCACCAAGACGCAGAAGTTATTTTTTTACCGCCTGTTCGCGATATTTTCTGTGTGATCCCATTGAAAAATGTCTTGCCAACTTGCCCATGCGGTCGCCATCTTGTTTTCACTTGTCCCGCCCACTCGCGATGCTTATTTCCTGTTCGGGGTCGAATCTGACGTGTTCGCAATCGCAAACTCACGCGGGATAGCACAACCAGCTACCAACAATCCAACATCTCATGGCACACCCGAACGGATAGGAAAACTTGTCGGCGAACGCAGGGACCCGGTAAGTCGCTACCGCGTGCGAGAGCACGCATTTTTAAAGCACAAGCAAGAAAAAACGTCCGTTTCGCAGCAGATTGCGAAAGTTTTTACGTTTTCGCACTCTCTGCCGATCGCAAAAATGTCAAATTATCGAAATTTCCGCGAGCGGGACGAAATTTACCACCCAGGCCTAATTATGAGTCCTTGTGAAAGTACACCTGCTGAATTGTAGCTTTATAAAAGGGAGCATTACTTGCTTGCATGTGCACAGTAATACAACACACTCAGAGCTGGATACCAAATGATCGTAATAGGTGCGAAAACCTATACCTTAGCATTGCCCTGTATAGTCAAAATGTGCCAGAAGTGCTCTCCAATGTGACCGTCGCTTCAATTCATTCACTATTTTGTCACCGAAGCCTCTGTGCTGTAAGCACCCATGCTGTGAATGAACAATGGGTGCCAGGAACACTGTTTACATGCATCTACATAATCCTCCCCACTGTTGAAGTGCTTGTGCCCCAAAACATGCATTCAAGCATAAACAAAAAGGTGCAATACAGGAGACATGCACAAACGCAGTCAGCACATATCCATAATCGGAATAGAAGTATGAAAAACAGGGCGTGCGGACTTGGAACATAGCAGTAACTTTCTAAATGTGTCATTTCAAAATTGTAAATTAAATCTGACTTTACCATTAAAGAGGATTTTAATTACAACTTCTCAGACACAGCGAAACAAAAGGGGATGATGGACGGAGCGTTTGAGCAACTCAAACACTCATCCCCAGTCAACTGATCTGGGTTTAATCCATCACCATTCTTTAGCTCACTCAGCCACCCCAGTGGCTTTTGAACTTCTCAGACAACACACACAAAAAATGTAGCTGTTCCCAAGCACAAGTTAGCACTTATATGTAATAAGGCAAACCAATTTTCTCTTATAGGAGATACAGGCCACACAGTAGTGAAAAACAAATGTAAGAGTTGAGGGCATGGCCGAGTTGCCGACCAAGATGACCGCTGGGCATTGAAGCTCCACCAGCTGGCCCAATTTATCTGCAACTTCCCCCTCCTCCAGAGCAGTTCCCACTATGAGCTTCTCACCATAGTGCCGATGATGCTCAGCTGCACACGATCATATGCGTGATTGTTGGGTCGGCATATTAATGACGGCGCTCTGGAGACCTTTGTCAGCAGATTGGTGCGTGAGGTGCCTGTGATCGGCCTAGCTGGAGGCAGTGAAAGTGAAAGCGGCGAATACCTGAGGCTGCAATCTTCCACACCACACCTGGGGACGGGAGTTAGCGGTGAGTGCTCTGGGTGCCGGTTGGGCAGGTCTCCGTCACCCCCCCTTCTTTTTTGGGCTCCGGACCGTTCCGCTATAGTCCGAGCCTACATTCATCATCAGCCCTTGCTTCCTTTACATCCCTAAGGCCCGCAGGGATAGGGCCTGCGGGTGAGTCCGGGAGGCGGCTGCCTGGCAGTCACTGGGAGAGTGGCGGGGGTGGGGTTGGAGACTGCCCCTTGTCCCCGGTGCCTGGTTCTGCTCCCGCACTGTCCCCGAGGCTACACGGCACCTGCGATCTCGGCTGATGCCACCATTACACAGCTAAAGCCCTCCACCTGCCGGCAGTACCCTGGCGCCTGCCAGCAACAAGCGCTACCACCCAGATGCGGCCTACTAGACAGCGCACTGACATAGGGATAGATTTGGTGCTGCTTGGCCCACTGCTTCCAGTTGCTGTCAGCCCTGACTTTATTGCGTCCCACCTCACTACATAGGGATTGCACTGCTCCCTGTCTATCCTAAGTTTTCTGCCTCATCAGCACTGCTTGATCTTCTGCATTGTCCCGGGGCAAGATCCACAGTGTCCGTACACATTCTCGCACCACCCGACGGCCTGGCTTTGTGAGGTAGTGGGTTTACAAGACACGGAGGAGTCACCTGGCGCTGTCTGCGTGCTCTAGGGCCTATATACTGCCTGCAGTGTACTGTGGCTTTCTCCGCCCTGTGCCTGGGCCAGCTCCCCCTCTGCATTAAGTTCAGTGGTCACGACTGGGCAGCCTGACTCGGCGCGCAGCGGCATGGGCGGCAAATTTTCCAAAACAGAAAACTCTACCATTCAAGAAATTGGTTGAGTGGGTCACAGAGGAGAGTTCCAACATGGCAGAGGGTGGCCAGAGTTCAGACCACGCTGATTCCTCGTCTGCCCCTACAGGGGCTTTACTCTAGGAGATGAGGGCGGGCTTTAGGGCCTTGGATGGGCGCTTTGATGCTCTCAACTAGAATCTGGAATCACTTGGGGCCAAGATCCAGGTCCATGGCAGGCGTTTGGACCTGGTGGAGGTGCGTATCTCCGACATTGAAGATGGCACCGCTCCAACAGTCAAACGACTGGAGAGGGTGGAGCGCATACTTAAAGAAGTGGCCATCAAAAATGAAGACCTCAAAGCTTGCCGCCGGCGCAACAACTTCTGAATCCTGGGAGTGCCAGAGTCCACCGCCATTGGCCGCCTTGACCTCTTCATCGAGACCCTGCTATCAGATCTGTTTGGGAAAGAGTCCTTTAGACCAGGATTTGTGGTGGAGCATGCCCATCATAACTTGGAGCCCGACCCAACGCTGTCTGTCCTCCGTACCCACTCATTGCACTTATTATGAACTTCGGAGATCGCAACACCGTGCTGCGCCTTGCTGGGGAACGTGGGAACACCATATGGCAGGGCTCCAAACTTGCTTTGTATCCAGACTTTACCATCAAGGTGAAGGAGGCCCGGCGCAAGTATAATGAGGTCAAGGCAACACATAGCAATATGGGACTGAAATATGGCATGCTGTATCCGGCTAGGCTTAGGGAGGAGGTGGGTGGCCGGGCATGCATCTTTGACAATCCAAATCACATGCAGGACTTTCTGTCGCACTAACAAATTCAATACGATCCACTATGTGGAGGCGGAACCATGCCTCCACATAGTGGGTCAGATACGAGCATGGAACTTTTCTCCGGCTCCGGAGCTGGTTAACTTTATTGTACTGTTATTTCTTATTTACATCATACTGTTTGGGGCCTGCACTACTCAGCATGTTTAACAGGTTACATGGGGGGTGGTGGGGCAGGGTTATTCTTACATTGCAATTGTTGATTATGTTTCGTGTTGCTCACCATCACAGTCCCTTTTTTCCACATTGGTGCTCGATTTCATCATGCCTGTCACAACACCTAAATGGCACAGCCTGGTATGAATGACGGCCCCTCCAATCTGTCCTTGATGTGATGAAAAGTATGAGGCCTCAATAACAATCATAAAAGGCAACTGGTTTTCTACTACTATTTTAGGCACCACGTAGACATTGCCTTTCTCCGGGAAACCCATTTGCCTACATCAAACCCCGCCCGCTTTGCGTCCAGTTCGGTCACACGTAGATATTTTGTAAATGTTAGTAACTATGCGACAGGAACGGCTATTCTGATACAGAAGAGAGTTCCCTTTAGCTGCCAGTCGGTTATCAATGACAGAGAAGGTAGATACACCATGGTGGTTGGGTCGTTGATGGGTCACAAGATTACGTTCCTTTGTGTATATGCCCCGAACACTAACTCCCTGGAATTTTTCCATTCCTTGCAGGCTCAGCTCTCCAAGCTGGAGCCCACTTTGCTGCTAGTTGGTGGGGATTTCAATATCCTTCTCAACATTGACCCGGATAGTAATGCCGATACACCTGACACTAAACCTAGAGCGTGTTTCGGTCTTCTTGACCTGTGCAACCAATTTTTGCTGATTGATATATGGCACAGACACAACCCTTCTCTTACAGACTACACACATTACTCAGGTCAACATGATACCTGGACCAGGATTGATTATTGGTTTCATTCTCCTAGTATTTCCTCCTGGTATCACATGGTGAAGACACTTCCCAGGACATATTCCGACCACTCCCCGGTCCAGCTACTTCTCTGAGTCCAGCGGCCTGATGGGTTTAAGAGACAATGGTGCTTTCCTGGTCGAGCCCTCCTCGATGACCTTTTTGTCATGAGATCAGCAACGCCATTAAGGACTACTTTACTTTTAATACTGGATCGGTTGACACCTAGGCAGTTCTATGGAAGGGGTTTAAAGCGTACATTCGAGGTGTATGTATTTCCAAGCATGCAGGTGTTCTTAAGGCTCTCTGCACCACTTTGACAAGACTGGAAAGCGAGCTTACAGATCTGGATAACGAGGCTCGACAGGTCCCAGCATCTATTTTGGCAGACCAAAGGCTGGCCCTCCTCTCTGACTACAGAGACACCGCGGATCGTGAGATCCTATTTCTGGGCAAATATCAAATTGCCTGATTGAACAGCTGAGCTCTCGCAACCACAAACAAAGTTTCACAATTCAATTGATTGGTGATAAACAACACAAAAAGTAACAAAGAAGCAGATCCTTTGGTGTGAGTCCTGTCCCAGCAGGATGGAGTTTTAATGGGTCCAGACGATGGGGTTGAGTGAGGTCCGCTCATGACAGACGGCCACCGGGAACACACGGAGGAGGGATACCGACTAATAGCTTACCGCTAACCAGGGAGCACACCCGTCTTCCATGGTTTTCTTCTTTAAGGATCCCCTCCCGGTTTTCGTAATTTACATGACTTAATTCAGAGGCCCTGCACCAGGAAATCTCTGATACCACTAAAAAACAGACGTCACTAGGCGATTAGCACTTGACTTTATTTTCGAGACTACAGGATAATCCATCCTTGTGCAACCAAATTTCTTAGAATTCCACTACTCCTAGTGATAGCATCTCGACAATTTACCTACGTGGTACACCGTTATAAGGCCCAGACCTCACTCAACCCCATCGTAAGGGTTGATTCTAAGCCCTGAAGAGTCGTGTTGACTCAACGGCACACGACGAAACACGTGTCGGCTGACTGTTATTTCTCAAGTCTGGACCCATTAAAACTCCATCCTGCTGGGACAGGACTCACACCAAAGGATCTGCTTCTTTGTTACTTTTTGTGTTGTTTATCACCAATCAATTGAATTGTGAAACTTTGTTTGTGGTTGCGAGAGCTCAGCTGTTCAATTGTGTTTGGTCTTTGACTCCTTAGACGGTTAGGGGTAATTTTCCGTCTGCTCTTAACGCACCACCCATTCACCATCTATGTTCTTTCATACTTGAACGTCTAACCTGAGGCAGTGCGCCCTAACTATCTGAACCCTAAAATTCCCTTCAGTAGTATATCAAATTGCCTGATGATATGGTGAGGGCGATCGTCGGGGTCAAACTTTGGCTCAGATGCTTTGACCTCCGTACAACAAAGCATACATCACTGAGATCCGCTCTTCTTCGAATTCTATACTTACCTCAACTGCGGACAATCGCTATGAATTCCGGTTCTATTATAGTTCCCTTTACACCTCTAAATTAGGTCGGGACCCTACTGCGCAAGAGGCTTATCTCTCTGAGGTTGCACTAGTGATCTAGAAAAAGACATGCAGGACTTTCTGAGGTTCTCGGTGCTATAAACTTTCTCCGCAGTTCCTCCACCCCTGAGCTGGATGGTTTTACTGGGGGATTTTACAAGGCCTTCAAGGACCTGTTAGTGCCACAGTTGATTGAGGTATACGCTGAGGCCCTAGAGAAGCAGATCCTTCCCCCCACGCTTCGCAAAGCTGTTATCATTCTTCTCCCCAAACCTACCAAGGATCTCACATCCTGTGGATCATATAGACCGCTGTTCCTGCTTAATTTGGGTCATAAAATACTTGCAAAACTTATTGCCAATCGATTATCTCAATTGCTAGAATTCATCATCTCTCCAGCTCAGTCCGGCTTCGTGTCTCCCCGCTCGACCTCTTTGAATCTTAGAACACTGTTTGCCGACCTCCATAGGATCAACCCTGACGTCCCCGCTGCGGCTATACTTCTTGATACAGAAAAGACCTTTGACACACTGGAATGGACTTTCTGCGCTGTATGGGCATGCCGGCCACCATGGGTCTGCTCTATAGCCGTCCCGTGGCAAGACTCCGTATAAATGGAACTCACTCACACCCATTTTCTCTTACTGGTGGCACACATCAGGGGTGCCCTTTGTTGCCCCTTTTATTCATTCTCGCCATGGACCCTTTAATTAGATACTTCCAGGAGAGACATCTACAACGGGGTCTACAATTTAACACTGGGCCGCTCCTGATTTCCCTGTATGCAGATGATACCATTTTATATGTACGAGCACCCCAACTAAACCTAGAGCCGCTCATCAGAGAGATTCTTTGTTTTGGCCAACATTCTGGTCTAGGTATTAACTGGCATAAATATGTTATCTTTCCCTTGACTCCCAGCACGACCCCCCTGGCCCTGTGAATTCCCTCTTGAATGGTGCTCAGATTCGGTCAAATATCTGGGCATTGACATTCACCTGAACACGGAACACAGAACAGACTATTTGACTTAACTATAGACAGGCAGTTGGGGCACTTGAGACTCAAGTAGAGAAATGGCTGTGTCGCCCGTTGACCATTGCGGGCAGAACTGCCATTATTAAAATGATTGTCCTTCCCAAATTTCTGTATCTGTTTAATAATATTCCCATCCCTCTCCCAAACAGTTTCTTTTTAAAATACAGTTGCATCTCATAAGGTTGATCTGGAGTGGTAAACAGGCGCATGTCCGCTGGCGGGTTCTCACCTTACCATATGATAGAGGCGGGTTTGGGGTTCCTGATTTCCACTTATATTATCTTTTTGCACAGTGTACTTATACATTTGCGTGGAACCATCCGGATGCCATGATCCTGTTTCTACGCCCAGAGGCAGATTTTTTTCTTCCCGAACGGCTTACTACTGTCCTGCCTAGAGGTGTGCCTAGAGACCCTCTTGATATACAAACAGTATCGACTACTAGCTTGAGCCTGGGATAAGTGTAAACAATACACTGCCGCCCTGGTGCTGTAATCTTCGGCTCTACCCCTCCTGAATGCCCAATGGCTTCCGATTACAGGTGAAAAACTGGTACAACGCACCATGACCAAGTTCTCCATCTCTACTTTGGGCAACCTCAGCGGCAACATTTTCACGGTCACATAAGATGCCAGGTTCCATGGACAGCTTTGTACTCAAGCAACTACATTCTGCCTTATGGGTGACACTACCTGGGTTCCCACTGGATCCTGATTCATTCACTCCTCTTTCCCTCCTCCTCGAAAGCGAGAGTGATGTACACCTGACAAACCCTAAGAAGCCTGCTCTGCGATGATCCCAACCATAGATGACAAGGTCCATAGAGACTGGGAAACTGATCTTTGTCGGCCCATCATGGATGACCAATGGGCCAAATGCTGTAAAGTTACAAAAGACTTTTCCTTGAACTGCCGGCATAAACTTCTGCATTTTAGGTTTCTGCAAAAAATGTACATCACCCCCTGCTAAAATGCACAGGCTTGATCCTAGTAGGCCGCACACTTGCCGGATATGGGGTGCCCCACCTCACTGACTTTACCCATCTCACTTGGACCTGTCCCAGTATACACTCTTACTGGGAGGCAGCCCATAAAGCGCTCAACGACATGATTAAGATCTCCCTCATCCCCACGCCGGAAGTGGCACTCTTTGGTTATACAGTAAATTCCGACAAGACTGTCCCTAAGTTTGCATCCCTCAGTCTGCTATTAGCTAAATGAGAAATTGAACTACACTGGGGTCGTAGGACTGCCCCCACATTGCAAAGATGGTTGAACAGTCTTGCATATTGCAACACCAATAGTGAGGTTTACTCCAGCACTCTGCCTAGCTCCTCCCGCCCCAGGGACATATGGGATCCTAACAAGTTGTATGTAGTCTCCCTGCACAATTCCTCTGACTCCCTGATGGGCTCAGGCTTAGTCCCTAAAGGTGTAGGGTAAACGGGTGGGGCCACACAATAATGAGGTCCTACATGCAACATGGCACCCAGTGGTGATATGTATTGACTCACCTGGTAGTGCCATGGACACTGTCTTAATTGTAAAATTGCTATGTACCTGGCTGCTATTGCTTTTTTCCTTTAATAACAGGCTGTGGAGGATTCTTTCTGATATTTAATGTAATGTTTCCGTCTGTGATTACTATACTGCACAGTGAGCACATATGATTGTATTGATTTGCTGGTCTTGATAATCAATAAAAAGAGTTAAAAAAAATAATAAATGTAAAAGTTTATCACTACCAGGACATGTAATACTTAAAAGTACATGTCCACCCTTTTAATTACAATGCACCATAACCTGTAGTCTACCCAGTGCTTAGCTTAGGGATGACTTATGGAATACAAAGGGAGTTTGAGGCTTAGCAAGGGGATTATATTGCTAAGTCGAATTGGCATTTTAAAACTGCATTCAGGCTGCAGTTGCATATTTTAAGGAGCTACTGAAGTAGATAGCATAATACGTGCTGCATGTCTACTAGTAGCATTTAATTTTCCGTCCCAGTGTAAATGATATAAAACTCTATAACAGACTTATAAGTAAATTAAATATGCCACTCAGGTAGAGGTCAATTTTACCATGTTTAAAAGAGAGAGCACACACACTTTGGCACTGATTAGAAGTGGTAAAGGACAAAGGGCCAGATGTGGGTGGCCATTTACCGACCGGTAAATGGTCATTCCTGATGTAGGTGGCCTATTTTACCGATTCGGTAAATTTCAAGGCCCATAGGAATCAATGGGGGATACCGATTCGGTATTTACAGAATCAGTAAATACCGAATCTTACCGATTCGGTATTTACCGATTCTGATTTACCTACATTTCCCCCCCTAATTTACCACTTCTTGAATACCGAATCGGTATGATTCGGTATTTAAGAAGTGGTAAATTAGAATTACCTACATCGGGCCCAAAGAGTCTTGCAGCCAACAAAAACAGAGTTGGCTAATATCGGTGGGCAAAAGGTTAGGGGCATAAACCATCCAAAGGCTGTTATGTCAAAAACACATTATTATTTACCAATACCTATGTTCAATCACTCAATTATTTACTTAATTAGCAGAGGCTGGATTTACAGATGATGTCAGTTAGAACTGTCATCCTTAGGGTGAAATTTTCTCCAAATTTTGCATTCAATTTTGGCTGGTTTTTTTTGTTGACCTTATGACTTTGAGCCTGTACCACTTCTAACCAGTGTTAAAGTGCATGTGCTTCTCCCCTAAATATGATGACTTTGGTGTATGCCTGATTGGCATATTTTTTGTACTGGTAAGTTACTTGTAAAATGGTATACCATATGCCCAGTGCCTATACTACAAATGCTACTAGTAGGCTGCTGCACTGATTGTACCACCCACAGAAGTAGCCTTTTAAACCTGTCTCAGGCCTGCCACTTCAGTGCCTGTGTGTGCAGCTTACTGCCGATTTGACTTGGCATTTATAACTAATTGTCTATTCTTAAACTCACCATTTAATACATATAAGTCACCCCTAAGGTAGACCGTTAGGTCAGGGTGCTGTGTAAGTAAAAGGTAGAATGTGTACCTTTATGTTTTGATTGCCCTGGTATTGGCAAACAGCCTATTTCAGTTTTTACTACTGTGAGGCCTACCCCTCCCATATACCAGCATTGGAAATTCCTTAATTTACTTTTGAGCTATAATTCCTGATCAGACAGGAGTAGCTTTTTCATGTTTGATATGTTTGTAATGGTAATAATAAATCCTTCCTACTGTTGAAGTTGGATTTAATAATACTGTTTTAGAAATGTCACTTTTGGAAAGTGGACATTTTTCAGGTCTTAATGCTCTTTGTGCCTGACAGCCCATCTCCAATACACGTCTGGGCTGGGTAACAACTACACTTTCCCTCTAGAAAGCCACAAACACAGGAAGGACAGGGTGTGACAGAGACCTCATTGGCATTCATCTGCATTCTGATAGCCTTATTGGACAGGAAGATGGAGAGGTGGCTCACGCTTACATCTGAATAGGCTGTGTCCTGTCCTCACACAAGGCACTGATTTACCCCAGGGTTAGCCTGGCAGACAATACCGGGTTGAAAAGGATCCTAGTGCACTTCAGACATTTCTTTTGAAGTCACCTCCTAAATCAAAAGCACTATCAGGTATAAGTACTGGGTCTCTGACCCCCTAAAATCAGGCACTTTTGGATCTTGAACTGACCCTTTGTCAGAAGGAATGCTATGCTGCTTAAAGGACTCAACTGGACTTCTTTTCTGTAAGGACAGCATTTCAGGTTGTTGCCCTGCTGTTTGCTGCCCCCGGAGTCTGTTGGAAGGAGAGTTGTATTCTGCCTTCCCCCCAAGTGATCTCTAAGAGCTGACAACTCGTGGGCCCCTGAAATCAAGCTTTTGGGGTTTTCGCATTGGGGTTTGGCTGTTCACTCGAAGGATCAGTGTGAGCCACCAAAGCATTGTGTCCTAGCACACCAAGGATCGCTGCCAGTGACCACGAAGCCCCACCTTCCTACCGTGATGCATGACCGACTATTCACCCCCACATGATCATCACTAGTGAAGCTCTACTTGCTCCCGGCAACTGTCTGCCCTGCAAAGGGTGCCTTCACTCAGCCTGAGAAGGTAAAACTTCAGCAGGTTCTGTTTGGAACTATATCTGTTCGCTTGCATCAGCCTGAACTTTGGATTTACCCCAGTCTTGCTCGACCTAAGTAACTTTTTTTTCTGCTATTGGCCTCTAAGCACTGTTTTAGTCTATTCTTTGAAAAATCATAACTCATTATTGAATTTTTGTTTTTTTGGTCTTGTTTTATTAATAAAATATAATATCTATTATTAACCCTGGGTGGGGACTTTTTGTGGTGTATTGGTTGTTTTACTGTGTGTATGTGTGTGTTGCACAAATACTTTACACATTGCCTTTGTATATAAGCCTGCCTGCTCTGTGCTAAGCTACCATAGGGTGAGCACTGATTATCTTATTGTGTATCTAGTTCATCTTGACTAGGGTGGTAGTTCCTGCCTGCCCTGAGTGCATACCTCAGTCAACCAGGACCCCCATTTCTAAGAGTGACACACTTAAAATGATATGCTTTATTTTTTGGGGTCGCAGAGCATCTACGTGATAATGACACCTTGAATGAGATATTAATGATGCCATGACCACAATTTCAATTCAATGTAAGTTGGGTCACCAAGTCTTAGGTAGAGTTCATATTCAGCTTCCCAACAGTAAAATCTCTTTCGCTCTGATTTCGAAATGGAATAGCACATGGAATTATCGCTTACACATGCAAATGGCTTGTTTTAATATTAAAATCCTGGTTCTGTCTTCACAAAACTTACATTTGTACTGATCAAGGTATTTATCTATGCCTAAACATTGCATCACGATGGCACATTGTTGTGCATCTATCAATACTACTCGAGAGGCACAAAGTGAACATTGCAGTGCGAGGTGCCATGTAAAGTGTGAAAATCCATAAACTCATAGGTTTACAAGGATTCACAAGGATTCCCAATTAAGGAATCACAAATCCAACTGGCCCTTGGAGTTTCATACATTTGTAATAGCGATTACCTAATTGCAATTCGCTAAAAATCACAATTAGGTCATCGCTAATACAAATGTTGATACAATTGACCCTTATAGTGCTGTCTGTGGATAATACCATTGCACTCCTATCACAATTGTTATAAAGGCTCACCGAACCTACTGGAACAGTAGACTCTGTACATCTGCTGCGTTTTTAACGTTGGCAAAATGTCGTGATATTTACAACAATAGTATGTAGATCTTGTTCAGCACTGTCCATTATAATGACCAATGTACATCACTTGGACAGTGACCTTCATTTGTCATGATATATTTAGATAGTTGACCCTTGTTGTCTCTCAAAGAGCTTAGTGTAACATATAACAGTAGGTTCCTTCTTGAAACTGGCTAACAATTGTAAGTGACATTTGCATATTCATGACATCATTATAGCACCTTTATAACACCATAAAGCACATTTCATTTTGTGCTATTTTATAATCAGCAGGGATTCTGGATTTATCAATCATGGTGACTTGTGATGTTTGTCATTACTAATGCAGATGGGAACTCATGTCTCATTTACGGGACATTGCACCGCCTCCTGCGTGGTAGGTCTTTGCACTATGACACCGCCTTACAGTAACTTACATTTTAGTTACACATGCATATGCATCTGAAGTACTTTACATTTGTAAGCACTTGAGGGTAAATGCTCTTCATATTCCAGTCACAATGACCCCCAGGGTATAAATTTGTCAAGGTTATAAAATGCTGACACTGACTTGAGCATCCTATTATCTTAAGGCTTGAACAACTAGAAGGTGCCCCGACCTATACTTAAATATGCATTAGCACATATATCTTTTCCAACGTAATGTACCAGTTAAGACACCACGTTGATGATGTTAATTTCAAGGAAGAACAATTTACTGTCATTTTAAAGTTCCATTGCGAATATAATTGAACTCTTCAATTACTATAAAAGTCCAAAAATATTATCATTAGTTGGCCATTAGAACCAATGTTTTATTCAAAATCTCAAATGCTCTTTAGGGAGTGAACTGCAATTTAATTTAGTGCTGTTACATATGAGGTAGCACAATAATCTTTATTTAAGAGGGATAAAACGGAAGCCCTGTGAGACTGATAGATTTTTTATGAACCTACCAACCAAGGTAAGAGCGCAGAACATTTTGAAAAAACAAAACCCTAAATGTCTAAGGCAGAGTTGTTTATGGAATGGGCCTCCCTTGGTACACTGATAAAGTTCAAACCTAAAATTATTCAATTTCAAAAACTAGCAATCAACTTTTATTGCACGTTATTCTGCCAAAAAACCACAAGGTGCTACTAGTTTCATTTGATAAACTTTCTTCAGTAATCCAGGTCTGGAGAAGGTGAAATATCTTTGCAGCAGTTGTTATGGACCATTCGAGGGAGCACAATGTAGACGTCAATCAGTGTTGTTTCTTTTTGATCACTGCTTTCAGCAGCCAGGATTTGGGCTCCAGTAATGTCCTCTGTAATTTACAGCACCATTTATTTCACCAAAACATTCATATAAACCATTTTAGACCTACTGGCTTTGGAAATGTCTGAGGCACTCACTTGCATATAAACCACAAAGGTTAGCGCACCTTTTTGGAGGCTTGCATCACACACAAAACACACACAACTGTATTGAGACAACAGGCAGGGCGCAGGCCGCAGCTGTGCAGCTTCCATGAACCTCATGGCCTCTGGTTTAGAGTTGCAAAAGGCCTGTTAAGCTCAAAGAGCAGACTGACAGAGGTGGAAAATGGAAGAATCATCCAAGGTGTGTCTGTGCTGTGGGAAAAACAGCAGAAATGACAGACCTGGTGCTGGCCATCTTTTCATGCCATGGTAGTCTATACATTGATTATTAGCAAAAAATTACTTGGACTTAGAGAGGAGAAGCATGCTGGCTGTAGTTGCATTGTGCAGTGCTGGGTTCTCCGAAGTGGGTCCTGGAAGGACGGATCCATGCCATCTACATGGGGATATGCTAAAAATCGGGCATGGATCTGGGGCCCAGGGCAGACTTTGGAGAATCCTGTTGTAGTGGAAGGACTTGTTAAACAAGTTCATGTGTCTGCTATACGAACAAACTGGTCCTACGCTTTGCCAAGCCTACCTCATTATGTCAAGAACGGTACTTCAAACAGCCACTGGCTGCTGAATATGGTCTTAAAACACAAAGGCACTAAAGTCAATATTGTAGTGTCCGCTGTGGGAAGAATGCACACGGACACGGGTGCAGGTTCACAGCTCCTTTATTTCACATCCTTCCTACTCCTGGGCTAACGGCTAACTGCCGTTCCTAGCCCCCAGCTCCTCTCTTTCCGCCCGCCCTCGTCCCAGCTCGGGCCTGTCCTAGTGCCTGACATATGCGGACATCATTACATCTCCCCCCCTGTAAACAAATACAAAAAACACTAAAGAAAAATAACACAACACATCAAACTGTCTATCCCTTTGTTTCACGTCACTGACTGTCTCTGCTTACAGTTCTTCAATAAGGCGAGAAGGTTTTGTGATAATCCGTCTGGGGCGCGACTGGAGGTCAGGCATGTCACGCTTGTGTTCGTCAGTGATTTCCATCAATGCCTGACTGCGACTGGGCAGTGTCTCTGGTTCTCGTTTCTCCATTCTCGGTTCGGTCAGTAATTCTTTAACATTGGGACTGCACCTTTTAAAGTACGCCACGTTCCTGGTTATTCTTCTTCCGTCAGTTTCTGTGGTGATCATGGTTCCTTTTTGTTGTATCACTTTCAGTGGAACCTCGTGATCTTTACAGTCAGTCTTTCGGTGTTGATCTTGTCGCGCTAGCACCCAGTCTCCTTCTTGGATTTGAGTGGGAGCGGCATGTCGCCATTCGTCTGCATAGTCTTTCATCTTTTCTTTCTTTATCTTATCCCTGGCCGCAATCTTTTCATGGTCGGAGTCGGGGTACTGTTCAATCACTGCGATACTCATCATTGGTAGCCTTGTGCGCACTGGGTGTCCCAGCATGAGGGTGGCAGGACACTTGCCTGTGGTGGAGTGAGGCGTGTTCCGGTACGCTCGTAGTACCACGTTTAGTGCCACCTGAATGTTCTTTCTGGTGAGTTCCGCTTTCTGATTGGCTTTCTTGATAGTGGTCATGAAACGTTCAATCATTCTATTAGCCTGAGGCCATAGTGGTGTGATCTTCCGATGTTTGAAATTGAGGTGTTGAGCAAAATCAGCGAAGTCATTGCTGTTAAATGGAGGCCCATTGTCCGACTTCACCACTTGAGGAATGCCCCACTTCCTCTAGGATCGGTATGGCGCTGGATGCTTTCGTGGATGTGCACAGCTGTGCAATGGGGAATCTGGAGTATTTGTCCATGATGACTAGGACAAATTGGCCCGACTTGACTGGCTCAAAGAAGTCAATGGCAATGTGTTGCCAGACACCCTCCGGTAGTGGGGACATTTGTAGTGGTGCGGGAGGATCTGGACGGCTCACCAGTTGACATTGCGTGCAATCATTCAGAGTAGTCTCTACCATCAGGTCTAGTGTTGGACTCTTTCGCAGAGTGCTCTTTTTGTGGCTACTATTCCCCCGGTGTCCTTCATGCGCTAAGTTGATGACCCTTTGTCTAAGCTGTCGTGGGACCACTATTCTGGTGTGTCTTAGGATGAGACCATTTGTTGCTATTGACAATTCGTCGTGGACGTGATTAAATGCCACCATCTCTTGGTCGTTTTGTTCACTGGTCTGTGAATGCCTCCAGCTGTTGGTTTGGATCCTACGTTTCACTTCTTGCAGGGTGACGTCAGCGTGTGTCGCTTCACAGATGGCTTCCAGCGGAACGGCCGGAGGTCTAGCTTGGTCTACTACAAAATGAATGTATTCGTCCACAATTGATTGTTCTGATTTGCTGGATCTGGTGGGGTGTCTGGACATGTAGTCTGTGGGATTTGCAGCTTTTCCTGGCTTGTGTATGATGGTATATGTGTATTCTTGTAACCTGAGGCCCCATCTCTCTATCCGAGGTGGCATTTTTGCTCGAGGGTTTCCAAAGATCGTGGTCAGTGCTTGATGGTCAGTGACTAAGGTGAAGAGTTTTCCAAAAATGAAGATGTGGAAATGTTCACACGACCATACAACAGCCAGGCTTTCTTTTTCTGGCTGGGAGTATGCTCTCTCTGTGACTGTTAGACTTCTGCTGGCGTATGCCACTACGTGTCGCTGGTCTTCTTCTCTGTCGTATTGTGCTAGGATGACTTCCAGTCCTACGGGACTAGCATCTACTGTTAACTCCATTTTCTTTTTTGGATTGAAGTAAGCCAAGTTTTTAGCTGACTCCACAACTCTCTTGATTTCTCTGAACGCCCCTTCACATTGGGTGGACCACTGAAATGGTTGTCCTTGTTTGGTCAGTACTCTCAGTGGGTGACTTATTGTGGCGTAGTCAGGTATATATCTGGAGCAGTAGCTGGCCATGCCTAGGAACGATCTTACATAGCCAACGTCATCTGGGCTCGGTGTGTCATTTAGCGCAGCTACCTTTTCAGGGTCTGGTTTCATGCCATCTCCAGAGAATATGTGGCCAACAAATTTCAGTGTTGGCTTGTGGAACTCACACTTTGTCTGGTTGAGTGTGAGGTTGGCTTCCATTAGTGCATGGCAGACCCGATCTAGCGCCTTGTCGTGTTCTTGAGTGGTTGCGCCGTATACTAGGATGTCGTCACTGTAGTTTAGTACATGTGGGATATGATGAATTGTTCTCCTGATAACTTCTTGGAATATTTCTGCAGCTGAGGGCACCCCAAAACTTAGTTTTTTGTACCTGAACAACCCTAGATGCATCAAAAATGTTGTGATATATCTTGACCGCTCATGCAGTTCTAGTTGGTGATATCCTTTGTTGAGATCTAATTTTGAAAATATTTTTGCTCCCTTGAGTGACGTTATCATGTCACTAATGGTATACAACTGTTACAACTAAGTTTTTACAACTACCTACCATTACAACGCGAACATTACAACGCATACCATTACAACGCATTGTGCTGGGGGGCGCTCTAGGATAGGGAATAAGTTTAATTTACTATCCAACACCTTCCCTAGTGTCCACGGGGACTGGAGTTGGAATAGTAAATTATACTTACCACTATCCAGCACCTCTAAGCGCTATGCGTTGTAATGGTATGCGTTGTAATGGTCGCGTTGTAATGGTAGGTAGTTGTAATGGTATGCGTTATAACGTCATATATCCGTCACTAATGTGTGGACCTGGATGTCTCTCTCTCTCTGTTGCCATGTTGGGCGCTCTCATGTCCACGCATAAACAGTCTCTGCTGGTTTCTCCTTTCTTTTGGACTACCACAACCGGGGAGACCCATGGTGTTGGTCCATCCGTTCTTTCGATGATGTCGGCCTCTAATAGCTCTTGTAGCTCTTTTTTTACGGCTTCTTGTAGGTGAAACGGGATCTTCCGGTGGTGTTGTGCCACCGGTGTGATTTGTTCATTGATATGCAGTCTTACTTGGCAGTTCTTCATTTTTCCAATGCCTTGGAAGAGCTTGGGGAACTTTTAGATGACGTCTGGTTTGTCATCCACTTTGTACAATATGTCAATCAGATTCAGGCGTTCTGCTGTGGCCAAACTTAGAAGGCAGTCTGCTTCGGGCCCCTCGATGACATGTATGTAGGCTTGTATCTTGCGATCTTTGTAAAACAGATCGGTTGCAAACTTCCCAAGACACGTTAGTGGTTTCTTCGACATCTATGTATACACTTGTATGTGGGCGTTGACCAGTTTAAGAGGCGGCCTCATTTGTTGATATTCCGCTACTGGTAGGTAATTTAACGATGCCCCACTGTCCAGCACGAACTTGGTAGGATGAGAAACAACTCTGATGTCTAACCGTAGATATTCCTTCAGCCGATCAGGGTCAGCTACAAAATAGATATACTCGTTTTGGTCTTGTGAGATGTGTGAGAGGGATCTGGATTCTCTTGATGATGACCGTCGAGATTGATATGTCCGGCAGGAGTGGCAGCTGGATTGTGACGACCCAGTGGACGAGTCTCGTCTATCCTGGACTGCTCTGACATGGTGACAACTGTCTGAGTGATGATGTTGCCGGTGCTGTCCCCGTTGATCGCTCTTGTGCAGTGTCCCACGCATGCTTTCGTAGTGATTGTCACAGCCGCACTTCCGGCATCGTTGCCCTAGTGCTGGGCATGTGTCTGCATGCGGGAAGTCGTAGCCACATCTGTAGCATTTCAGTTGTTTGTCGGATCTTCTCTTGGAGTGTCTTGTGCAGTGGCGCCCATTGGGTGACTGATGATGTTGTTTCTTTGATCTGGAGATGCGCACTTGAGGTGGCAATCATCCATGCGCTTATCAAGACTGCATCCTGAATGTTTGTTCTCGTTTCTCCCCTCTCCTGGCTTCCATTTTTTTTGCATGTTCATCGGCTTGCTCCTCTACTCTTGTCATTTCTTCAATCTCTTCTAGCGAGTAGCTTTTCTTGAGCAGTTTACGTCTCAGTGGTTCTGAGATGCAGCCTTCTACAATTCTTAGTCGAAGAGCATCTTCGGTGGAAAATTTATCGAACTCACAGTATCTCACCAACAGTCTCAGGCGTGTGACCAACACACCCATTTGTTCACCTCTCTCTTGTTTGGCCAGATTGAATGTGTACCGCTCAGAGTCAACGCTCCTTTTGTGTAGGAACTTGCGGTTGAGTGCTTCACAGACTGTCTCATAGGAACCAGCAGACTCAGTGGGCATTTCTTTTATTATTTGTCCAACTTCTTTACCGACCAGGTTCTTGAGAGCTAGTAGTTGCTCTTCGGCGTTTGTTACTTTCGACCCTTTCATGTATACCGTGAAATCTTCTATCCATTCTTGCCATCGCAAACCCATACCCCCACCATATTTAAGATTGAGGGGCTCTGGACGGCACAGAAATGAGGCCCCAAATGTACTCACGGGAGCTGGGTCAGTCATTTTACTACTCTGCTATTCTTGACTGCTCTTACTTACTGTTTGTTGCACGCGCTAGTGCTTGTTTGCTATCTTCATTGCACTTGCCAGTGCTTGTTTGCTATCTTCGTTGCACTCACCAGTGCTTGTTTGCTATCTACGTTACACTCACCAGTGCTTCTTTGCTATTTTGTTGCACTCGTCAGTGCTTGTTTGTTATCTTTGTTGCACTCGCCAGTGCTTGTTTGCTGTCTTCGTTGCACTCGCCAGTGCTTGTTTGTTATTTTTGTTGCACTCGCCAGTGCTTGTTTGCTATCTTCGTAGCACTCACCAGTGCTTGTTTGCTATCTTCGTTACACTCGCCAGTGCTTGTTTGTTATTTTCGTTTCACTCGCCAGGGCTTGTTTGTTATCTTTATTGCACTCGCCAGTGCTTATTTGCAGTTCAGGTACTTTGCCTGACTTAAAAATGGGCGCCACTAATCCCTGACAGGGGATTGGACGATCTTGCCTGACCTCAAAATGGCCGTCGCGAGAATCTCGTGTGCAACGAGGTTTGGCCTTTCTCTTCACCGGAGACACAGCGTTCCCTCGCGCTTGCTTTCACTCACCACTTCCCCGCTGTCAGACACGGATGCCGCGCTAGGTGAGCCGTTTTATTTCTTCTCTTCTTGCTTTTGCATTTGCCGCCGGAGTGGGCTCCCGGTAGGTTCTTTGATCATGCTCTCAAGCCCCCACACGCAGGGCGAGCTCCGGGCTAGTTGCCACCGGGGTGGGCTGGGCTCCCGGTCGGTCATCCTTCAGGCACGCTCCAGCCCCCCAGCACGGGGCGAGCTCCGGTTTATTCGCCGCCGGGGTGGGCTCCCGGTAGGCAGCAAGAACTCACGCTCCAGCCCTCCACACACGCTGGGCGAGCTCCGGGCGGGCCACACTTCGGACGTGTTACGGAGTTAGCCGTCCGATGCACACACGTGTGAGCTCGGGTCCTCGTCGCCAGATGTAGTGTCCGCTGTTGGAAGAATGCACACAGACACAGGGTGCAGGTTCACAGCTCCTTTATTTCACGTCCTTCCTTCTCCTGGGCTAACGGCTAACTGTCGTCCCTAGCCCCCAGCTCCACCCTTTCCGCCGCCCTCGTCCCAGCTCGGGCCTGTCCTAGTGCCTGACATATGTGGACATCATTACATCTATGAAGTGATAGTTATTGAAATTATGTAAGTGAACTCACCTGCCTCAATGTGTTTTCAGCCCTATCCTAACACAGCGTCACAGGATATGTCAGATTCTTAAAAATAATCACTTCTACCTTCTCTGCCATAATGTCCCTGGAATAATGCTATATGTAGTTTAGAGTAACATTGAATATGAGGCAAAAAAAATTAAATCAGAAGATGATCAAATATTGAACATAAGGTCAGAACGATGAACGCCCAGCAGTCTATCACGTGTGCATAGCAGTGCGGCAGGGAGCCTGGCTGTGGCACCAGACCTGCACTGCTGCTGTCTGGCGCAGAACTAGCGATCAACAGGAGTCAGGGTGTGCAGGGACCCCACACAAAGCCCAGCGGCAGAGTTGATTTGTCGGCTGCCACTTCTGGCCCCTTGAACACATGGAGTAATTCCATTGACTAAGTCTTGGACCAGTTTCTTTGAGGCTGGGCGTCCTGGTTAAGGAAAGAATACGGATAGATGCATGCAGGGCTTTTCCCCCGCGAGAGGCGAAGGAGGAAGTGGTGGTTCGTGCTGGGCAGTGATATGCCCGCCGTGTTCCGGCAGGCCTTTAACCACCAGCCTACTGTGGAAGATGAGGATGCCCTCAAGCCAGGCGCACAGGCTGGGGCTGGTGGAGAGCTTACAAGAAAGTTGGCCAATTGTTACAGAGGGGCCCGAGGGTGAGATGCCGGAGGTCTGGGGCACGGGACATGAGCACCATAGTCGTCTTCTGGACAGTGCAACAGGATGGGAGCCCCTCTGCCATGCACAATTGGGCCCCCGATGTCTGGCTTCCCCCGCCCAAAGTGTTTTGTCATCACCTTTGCTGCTCTCCTGGATAAAGGACAGAGGCACATAATCAACAAGGAAGGAGATGTAGAGTGCCCCTCACCCAGCGATATTCCCTCGCATGCTGGGTTGGAACAGATGGCCCCCCTCAGCCTCTCGGCCATGGCAACCTCAACAATGATGAGCACCAAAACGTCCACCATGCAAGAGCTTTTGCATGAACCAGACTCCCTCCAGCTTCATGGTGAAGGTCCCCAACCTCCTGCAGCAAAGTAGACCTTTCTTGTCAACTGTGCAGGAAACTGACACTATGTTGAGTTCCCACATCACACTCCTTCTTAAACCAGGTAAAGATCCCTCAAACTGCACATCTTATAGACCGATAGCACTCCTCAATTGTGATGGAAAAATAGTCACATCTGTATTAGTCCTATGCCTGCATCGCATATAGCCCCTTCTAGTTTCTCCCTGTCAATCGGACCTCATCAAAAAACGTCAGTCCAACCATAACACTTCACAAGCCGCCCCTTTAATGGAAACTGCTGAAAGGTAGAATCAACCGATGGCTCTCCCCTCCCTCGACGCAGATAAAGCATTCAATAGAGTAGACAGGCACGACCTGCTGAAACATCTCACCAAGACCCATAGTGGCAAAAAATGAGCAAGTTCATCCAAGCCAACTTCAAACAGCTAAGCTCAAAATCAAAAGGGATACACAGCAGACACAGCCATAACCATAGGAACATGGCGGGGGTGATTCCCATCCCCACTGGTTTTTGCACTTGCAATGGCACCCCTAGTAGCCAACATGACTCCTAATCCCAAGAACCATTGCCTAAGTGTGGGTGGCCCTATTCACGCACAATGTTTGCTTTGCAACCAATCCTGATAAAAACCTTTCAGCTCTCCAAACAGAGCTTTACCCCTTTGCACAGGCCTGTGGTTTCAAAATCAACTTTTACAAATCACATGGTATGGCAGTAGTGGGCCTGCTCGAACTGATGCGAGCACCTCTTCAATCTAATGGCTTCTCTTAGAGTGGGACGGCCATTAGTCCTTCCAAACCACACACAATTGTAACACAGTAACATCTACCTACTGCTCTCTTCCATGATCTGCATCAGTGGGGCCTGCTGGCGATCTCCTGGTTAGGTTGGCTGAAGAGCCTGAAAATAAATTTTGTGCCTCGTTTGCTTTATAAATAGCAGTCACTTCCTATAACCATACGATGGTAGTCACATATCTGGAAAAGGATGTTAGACTTTAAATGATAAGGGAAAATCCCCAATAATTCCAACCCTGGCCCTTTTGCGATCGATGGCTGAAGGCGGAGTGGGCTTCCTAGATGTAATGGCCTATACTTGGGCAGCACATCTCTGACTGGCCCTAGATTGGAACTACGACCCCAACTATAAACCGTGGGGGCAGGTTGAGCAGGCCTTTTCTACCATCCCCGTGAGAGACCTGTTATGGCTACTGGCCTCAACCTGGTCTGGATCCCAGCCCCTTCTCTAGACTTTCCCCCGGAGTCACAGGCCAAGGTTTTTGATCCTGGAATGAGGCAATCTCATCTGGGGGGCATTGACAGATTGATACAAGCTCTACATTGGGTGGGAGGGAAATGTTTATGAAATAAATTGAGCAGAGAAGCATCCAAATTAGAATTCCTTTTCATAAACAATGTTCACTGCAGGGGGGTCGCTATAGTTATATTATAGAGTCTCCGCAAGATGACACTCTTATATCTCCCAATGGGAGAGAGCCCTACGGACAGAACTACCCAAAGATACGTGGCAGCCATCATGGCAGAGAGCAGCAAGGTCCTTTATATGCGTCCACTACATAAAGAATGCCCATAAATCACTAACATGTTGGTACCTCACATCCAGATGACCACACAAAATGTTCGGTAGTCCGGACACGTGCTGGAAGGGTTGCGGAGATCGAGGCACACTAGTAAAAACTTGGTAGTCATGTCTCAATCTCCAGTCTTCCTGGCGAGACATGCTTTAGCTTATACACATCATCACAAACGTTACACGCCCACAAGACCCTTTAGTGATCGTATTGGTATACTCAGGTGGCCGTGGCCTTTACCCTATAGTGGACACTGATTACTCACCTCCTATTGGCGACTCACCTAACCATAGCCCAAATGCGGATGTCGCAGAGCTCACCAATGCTTACTTTATGGTGGGGAAAGGTTTGGTCAATTTATGCCATGGGAAAACTGTTGGCCACTGTGCATGATAGGATGAATACATTTGATAATGTTAATGTTATGGGGAATTTATAAAGTGCACAGCTACTCCGGGGAGTGTCCCGGCGCTATTAGGTCCCCCTTGAAAAGAGAGACAGTATGCACTCAAAATCCTACACGTCCCCATTACTGATGGAGGAGCCAGGTCTTAAGTTGGTGCCTGAAACTACGAAGCTCTTGTTCTTGTCTGAGGGAGAGAGGCAAAGTGTTCCATAGTCTTCCTATTACCACCTGGAAGGAAAGTCCCCCCTTCATGGTCCAGGTGAATTTTGGCACCGATAGCAAATGTTGGGTCGATGACCTCAAAGTCCTGGCTGGGGTAAAAGGTATAATTCTCTTTCTGATGTACTGTGCCCCACTGTTATGGAGAGCCTTAAAGGCCAGCACAAGAGACTCAAAATCAATCCTATTTTTCACTGAAAGCCAGTGTAGAGTTTTTAAATGAGACGTCATGTGAGTCCTAGGCCCTACCAAATAATTCGCTCTGGCGGCTGCATTTTGAACAACCTGTAGGCGGCCCAATAAATAATTTGGGGTGCCCAGGTATAACACATTTGCATTTGGATCACAGTTTTACTATGGGACAATGGCAGCAGAGGTAAGAAGTTTCTCATCATTTTTAGGAGTCTGAAGCACATGCCAGCCACAGATTGAACCTGCGACTTCATGGAAAAAATATTAAATAAAGTTGGACTCAAAACTGAGCCCTGTGGCACTCCAACATTTAGTGGTGGAATATCCGCTGAGAAAGGTGGGGAACAGACAGATTGCTGAAGGCCTTGCAGGAAAGAAGAAAACCACCTGAGAACTGTGCCCCCAAAGCCGCATTCACTGAGTCTCTGTAGGAGTCTATCAAAAGACGCAGAGAGGTCCAGCAGTATCAATACTGACTTGCCTCCTCTATTAAGGGTGGCTTTGATAATTTCAGTGACTACCAGTAAGGCCGTTTCAGCACTATAATTTGCTCTGAACTCCGAATGGCTGACATGAAGAGCATTTGTGGCCTCAATGAAGTCAGCCTGGTGCCCATTCATGGCTTATGTTATAGATGATCATGGGGTGGTGGGTGCCACAATTACTATGTCTCAGATTCATCAGCGCGGGGCATCGGCAACATTTCCCATTCGGATGACAACACCAGCTTGGATGCTGCAGGTCACTAAGGATGGACCCTAGGACTTGTGGCCTCTCTAACAGTTAACTGTATCACTTGCTTTAACATTGTTGCATTTCAGTGTTTAGCTCTACCAGCGCTTCCAGGGAAAGTGACATGGTCATACGGTGGTAATTACTTGTGATCATGTGTACTCCTTTACACTTCACCTCCTCAAAAACTGTTACTAAACTTAAAAAACATTGTAGTTCCATTTAAAGTACTCCTCCCCGTGTCCAATTCCTCATCCTACTGTCTCATCCTTCTTTAAGGCAAAGATGCTGTAAACTGTAGATCATCTACAAAAATCACACACTTTCCATGTTTCATTCAAAACTCAGAGGAAATACCATAACATTATAATTTAGCATTTAAGTATTGTTAGGAGCGTGAGAGACCTCAGGGGCATATTATCAAGGGGGTTTATCTCCGCTTTTTTGGCTTTAAAAGCCAAGAAAGCGGAGATAAAATTATCTCCCTATTACCTAGCTGGCGCTAACACCAGTTAGCGACAGCTAGTAGGAGATAGCGACCATCTTGGGCCCCGCTTTGCATGTCAGTGATGTTTATCACTAATGACATGCAAAGTGGGCGTGCCAAGATGTTAGCGACTGGAAACAGTCGCTAACATCGCTATCTCCTATTACCAACTTTTGAAGATATTCGCGCTAAGCGCGAATATCTCCAAAAGCTAACACCTGCCCTGAGCAGTTCTTAGCCATGTTATCCAATGGGAGGTGAATTACATGGCTAAGAGTTTTTGCTCGTTAATGCATGAATATCGCTGACTTTTCAGCGATATTCATGCATTTCGGCCGATTTTTATCGCTTAGGAGATAAACCTTGATAATATCAAGGCTCCTAAGCGATAAAAATCGTAGCTACATGGCGATAAAATTATTGCCGCTAAGCCAACCTAGCGATAATTATAACTAGTTGTTGGTAATATGCCCCTCAGTTCTGTTCTCTTAACCGTACGTTAAAGATGAACATTCACAAATCTCACGTTTTTAGTTCTTACATGTATTATAGCTTCAGTTTTCTTGCTCTCTGCCAACAGGGAATTTTGGGCTAGATGTAGGTAAAATACATTTACCGAATCTACAATACAGAATTTTACAGATTCGGTATTTTAGAATCGGTAAATGCTATGTAGGTAATTACTCAGTAAGTATTACCGAATCGGTAGGATTTGGTAATTCCCATTCATTCCTATAGGCCTGTAGGCCCATAGGAATGAATCGGAATTACCGAATCGGTATTTACTTATTCGGTAAAAGGGGGGAAACATTCAAGGGTGGCAGGGTGTTACTTTGAAACCCTGTTGCACCCCTGAATTGTGCATGGTTTCACATGTGGCACACATACATGCCCTATGGGCATGTATGTTTGTCACATGGCACTGTTAATAAATGAAAACAATTGTTTTTTTTAGGCTTTTTGTAATTTACCACCAACTTGTAGTTGGTGGTAAATAACAAATCACTTGAGTGCTTCCTACATTTCAGATTCAGTAATTTACCGAATCGGTATTTAAGCATCTGGCCCTTTATCACATAGATAAGTACCAGGGAGATCAGAGTGTATTCGTGTGCACCTTTATATGTGCGTGACAGCTTCCTGTTTAATTAATCTTTAATACAATTGATGAACTTACTAGCTTTGGCAAAGACAAGTTTCTTTCTTCTCGAATATATGTAATTTTTTGCCATATGAAATTTCAATCTCACATCTCTTCCTACTGCATGTTTTTAGTTTTTATATTACTTACAGATAATGGTTTGGGAGGAAAGGTGCCTCTTTAAATCAATTTCTCATATTCAATAATAATTATAATCTTGCTGCACATCTTAGTTACGAAGAGCCATTCTGGTAGTTGCTGTGTGCTGTTTCAATACAAGCTTGGAAATAACGGTTAAACCTTAATGAAAAACTAACGACTGAAACAAAGGGGCATATTCACAAGGAGCTATCGCTTAATTAACGGCACTTTATCGCAGCCAAAGTTGTGACACATTTACCCCACCATTCATAAGCAGGTGCTAACAGCCCACAGCAACCCTTTTCCCATGATAGCAGCCGCATAAAACATCACCACAGATGACCCCTGCAACTATCGCTAATGAGTTCCAGAGTAGGCATTCCCGTGCCAAAAGCCGCAACAACACCACACCTCAACATTCACAACAAACAGCCAGATCGACGATAAGAACACAAAACACGCGATAAGGCGCGTTAGCAGCAGGAAATTTACACCTGATCTGACCTGGTGTAAAGTCGGACGGCAGCCTGCACCACAATAGGGAGCCCAGCCCAAAGCCACGCCTGAAGACAAACAGAAGCCACGGAGCTACTGATCATGCAGCTCGGACGCCCAAGAGGGCCACAACACCCACCCAGCACCCACCCCCGGACCACCACAGAGGCAGTGCAAACAAAGACAGCGGCCCCCCAGGAAACACAGCTTCCTCACAGGCACAACTTCTGACAATGTCACTGTCCACTACAGGCTGAAAGGGGCACCCATCCTATGCATTCTGGCCGTCATCGCCCAACAGGCCAACGGCACCGCAACAGCAGACAATCAACATCCCACCCCACACCAAGTTGCTGGCCGTACTGGACATGTTGGCCCCTGGCACACCCCAACCAACACCCGCCAGAGTCGGTGGAGTCTCACAGACAGCCACATCCAAGTCCCCCACACCTGTCATGGACATCACCAACACCCTGCCACCCCAGGCCCCATACGGCCAATACAATACGCATGAACCGCTGGAGACCAAGCAAGGACCATACGCCATAGCCGGGAGCATGCACCTGTTGAGGGCAATCTACTGCACATATGTCCCACCAGTGCCCCCTGGTGACACAGCACAAAATCAAAGCAACAGAAAGTACATGTCACACATCTATGTACAGTCAGCATCAGAGCACAGTGGGACCTTCACCAATGCCGCATCCAAATACACGCGGTACAAAAGGGGGTGGTGATAGACGGAGCATCTGAATCAATCAAACACTCACACCCAGTCAAAAAATCTGGGTTTAATCCATCACCGTTCTTTAGCCCACTCTGCCACCCCAGTTCAGACATGGCTATGTGCAAATCAGTCTGACCCTGTGCCTCATGGGAACAGTCCAGCCTGAACTGCCAAGCCATGTCTTCCCTGGACCGGAAACAAGCTTCCGAGGACCGGTTTCTGGCATTCCAGCCGTCTTCAGGCCAGCTTGCTTGAATCTAGTGGCAAAGTGAGCAAGGGACTCACGTCTGAGCATACCCTGCCACACTTATGGTGGCCAAAAGCGGTACAAAAGGGGGTGGTGATGGACGGAGCATCTGAATCAATCAAACACTCCCCAGTCAAAAGATCTGGGTTTAATCCATCAACGTTCTTTAGCCCACTCTGCCACCCCAGTTCAGACATGGCTCTATGCAAATCAGTCTGACCCTGTGCCTCATGGGAACAGTCCAGCCCGAACTGCCAAGCCATGTCTTCCCTGGACCGGAAACAAGCTTCCGAGGACCGGTTTCTGGCATTCCAGCCGTCTTCATCCCGGCTTGCTTGAATACAGTGGCAAAGTGAGCAAGGGACTCACGTCTGAGTATACCCTGCCACACTTATGGTGGCCAAAAGCGGTACAAAAGGGGGTGGTGATGGCCGAGGCATTTGAATCAATCAATCAAGATCTGGGTTTAATCCATCACCGTTCTTTTGCTCACTCTGCCACCCCAGTTCAGACATGGCTATATGCAAATCAGTCTGACCCTGTGCCTCATGGGAACAGTCCAGCCCGAACTGCCAAGCCATGTCTTCCCTGGACCGGAAACAAGCTTCAGAGGACCGGTTTCTCAATCAATCAATCAAAGACATTTATAGAGCGCACTACTTACCCGTAGGGTCTCAAGGCGCTGGAGGGTGGGGGGTGCCGTTACTGCTCGAACAGTCAGGTCTTCAGCTTCTTCCTGAAGGAGAGGTGGTCTTGGGTCAGGCGCAGGTCGGTCGGGAGGGAGTTCCAGGTCTTGGCGGCCAGGTAGGAAAAGGACCTTCCTCCTGTTGTCGCTCTTCGGATGCGAGGGACATCGGCGAGGGCGTGGTTGGCTGATCGGAGGTGGCGTTTGGGAGCGTAGAAGTTGATTCGGTTGTTGAGGTAGCTCGGACCTTGGTCGTGTAGGGCTTTGTGTGCGTGGGTGAGGAGGCGGAAGGTGATTCTTTTGTTGATGGGGAGCCAATGCAGGTCTCTCAGATGTCCGGAGATGTGGCTGGTTCGTGGGATGTCGAGGATGAGTCTGGCTGAGGCGTTCTGGATCCGCTGGAGACTCTTCTGGAGCTTGGCGGTGGTCCCGGCGTAGAGGGCGTTGCCGTAGTCCAGTCGGCTGGTGACGAGGGCCTGGGTGACGGTCTTCCTGGTCTCAGTGGGGATCCACCAGAAGATCTTCCGTAGCATGGGTAGGATGTTGAAGCATGCAGAGGAGACGTTGTTTACTTGCCTGGTCATGGAGAGGGAGGAGTCCAGGATGAAGCCCAGGTTGCGTGCGTGATCTGTCGGTTTGGGTGCGGTGCCCAGGGCTGAAGGCCACCAGGAGTCGTCCCAGGCGGAGGGCGAAGAGCCCAGGATGAGGACCTCCGTCTTGAGTTCAGTTTCAGGTGGCTGGTCGTCATCCACTCGGCTACCTCTTTCATCCCTTCGTGCAGGTTGGCTCTGGCGGCGGCGGGGTCGTTGGTCAGGGAGAGGATCAGCTGGGTGTCGTCGGCGTAGGAGATTATGTTCAGGTTGTGTTGGCATGCGATGGCCGCGAGGGGGCTCATGTAGACGTTGAAGAGGGTGGGGCTCAGCGAGGATCCTTGAGGGACGCCGCAGATTACTTCGGTGGCCTCTGACTTGTACGGTGGTAGGCGGACTCTCTGTGTTCTTCCGTCGAGGAAGGAGATGATCCATTCCAGAGCCTTCTCCTGGATTCCGACGTTGCTGAGGCGCTGTACTAGGGTGCGGTGGCAGACAGTGTCGAATGCCGCGGAGAGGTCTAGGAGGATGAGGGCCGCTGTTTCTCCGTTGTCCATCAGGGCTCGGATGTCATCGGTGGCGGCGATGAGGGCGGTCTCGGTGCTGTGGTTGGCTCGGAAGCCAGACTGTGAGGGGTCGAGGCATCCATTCGTCTCAAGGAAGGCGGCCAGCTGCTTGTTGACGGTCTTCTCGATGACTTTGGCTGGAAACGGGAGGAGCGAGATGGGGCGGTAATTCTTGAGTTCGGTGGGGTCCGCTGTGGGTTTCTTGAGTAGAGCGCTGAGTTCGGCGTGCTTCCAGCTCTCAGGGAAGGTGGCGGTGTCGAAGGAGGTGTTGATGATGTCTCGCAGGTGGGGTGCGATGACAGCGTCGGCCTTGTTGAAGACGTGGTGAGGATAGGGGTCGGTCGGAGATCCGGAGTGGACGGAGTTCAACGTGCGGATGGTGTCTTCGGTGCTGATCGGAGTCCAGGCGCGGAGGGTGGTGGTGGGGGGTGGTGGTTCGGTCGTGGTGTGCGTTGGTTGGTTGTTGAAGCTGTTGTGTATGTCCGCGATCTTGTTGTGAAAGTATGAGGCGAGGGAGTTGCAGAGGTCTTGCGATGGGGTGATGTCGTTGTTTCCTGCGCTGGGGTTGGATAGCTCTTTCACGATGTTGAAGAGTTCCTTGCAGTTGTGTGCGTTGTTGTCCAGCCGGTTCTTAAAAGCAGTTTTCTTGGCGGCGCGGATCAGCTGGTGGTGCTTCCGGGTGGCAAGCTTGAAGGTGGTCATGTTGTCCGGTGTCGGTTCCCTTCTCCAGACTTTCTCGAGGGCTCGGCAGTTCTTCTTGGAGCTCTTGAGTTCGTCGGTGAACCATGGGGCTTTCTTGCTGCCGGGTCTGCTGGGCGGAGTCCTCAGCGGGGCGAGCTCGTCCGCGCAGTTGCTGATCCACTTCGTGAGGTTGTCGGCGGCCTGGCTGGGGTTCGCTGAGCTGGCAGGAGGGTGCTGGCTCAGGGAGGTGGCGAGCTGGTCGGCTGTGACCTTGTTCCAGCTTCTGCGGGCAGCCTGTTGCTGGTGGTGGTGGGTCGTCGTTCTTTTGAAGGTGAAGTGGACGCAGCTGTGGTCCGTCCATTGAAGCTCTGTGGCGTGGCTGAAGGCGATGTCTGTGCTGGATGAGAAGACTGCGTCAAGTGTGTGTCCGGCGAGGTGGGTGGGGGTGGACACCAGCTGCTTGAGTCCAAGATTGGCGAGGTTGTCGAGCAGGGTGCTGGTGTTGCGGTCGTTGTTGTTCTCCAGGTGGAAGTTGAGGTCTCCCAGGAGGATGTAGTCAGCGGAGGGGAGGGCATGCGGGCTGACGAAGTCGGCGATGTCCTCGCTGAATTGGGTGCGTGGTCCCGGGGGTCGGTAGATCAGGGTGCCTCTGAGGGTGGTCTTCGGGTCGGTGTGGATCTGGAAGTGCAGGTGTTCGGCGGTGGTAAGGGTGTTGTCGGTGCTGGTCGTGATACGGATGGTGTTCCTGTGGATGATGGCGATGCCTCCTCCCATCTGGTTGGCGATGCGGTCCCTCCGGGTGATCTTGTAGCCCTCTGGGATGGCGATGGCGATGTCTGGAGCTGAAGAGGCGTTCATCCAGGTCTCCGTGAGGAAGGCAACGTCCGGGGCTGTGGTGTCGAGGAGGTTCCAGAGTTCGATGGCGTGTCTGTGGACGGAGCGGGTGTTGAGCAGGATGCACTTGAGGTGGGTGCTGCTGGTGTTCGACTTGGCGGGTGCTGGTGCGATGCAGGTCCGGATGCAGGTGAACTTGCAGGCGTGGCAGCTGAAGGGTCCGTGGGTGCGTCGTGGTGTGGCGTGGTAGCACCCTGGGAGTCGACCGGCGTTGAGTGCGCTGAGGTTGGCGGCGGTGTACGTCAGGCGGGTCGGCCAAGGTCTTCGGGGGCCAGGGGTCCTGGCACTGGGCGTGGTCCAGGTGCGGACGGGCGTAGACGGGCTTACCTTTGGCGCACCTTCGGCGCACTATCGGCGCGCCCGCTGCGCGTGACCGCTGTGCGTTCGCACGGTTGCCATATATGGCAAGTGCGCGGGGGGGCGGAGCAGCTGGGAGGCGGGAGCGGGGAGGGTACAGAAGGCAAAAGGGGCGGGGTTAGCGGCGGTGGCGGGAAGCGGGGAGCGGGGAGGGGGGACGAAGGGGTTAACGCTGCAAGGAAAACAGAAGGCTAAACTCGGCAAGTACAGGGAGACAGGCAACAAGTACAATATACAGCAAATACAGTGAGGAAAACAGCAATACGACGGGGGCAGGACGCGGACCACGCCGCTAGAAGGCAGGGGGCGTGGTCACGCGGCGGAGCTCGGCAGCGAGGCAGAAGGCAGGGAAACACGCACGCAGCAGCTGGTGGCCGTGCGGCGCGGGGGTGTCCTAGAGCTAGGTCACACTCACCTGCGTCGCACGGTCGCCATATATGGCCAAGTGCGCGGGGGGCGGAGCAGCTGGGAGGCGGGAGCGGGGAGGGTACAGAAGGCAAAAGGGGCGGGGTTAGCGGCGGTGGCGGGAAGCGGGGAGCGGGGAGGGGGGACGAAGGGGTTAACGCTGCAAGGAAAACAGAAGGCTAAACTCGGCAAGTACAGGGAGACAGGCAACAAGTACAATATACAGCAAATACAGTGAGGAAAACAGCAATACGACGGGGGCAGGACGCGGACCACTCCGCTAGAAGGCAGGGGGCGTGGTCACGCGGCGGAGCTCGGCAGCGAGGCAGAAGGCAGGGAAACACGCACGCAGCAGCTGGTGGCCGTGCGGCGCGGGGGTGTCCTAGAGCTAGGTCACACTCACCTGCGTCGCACGGTCGCCATATATGGCCAAGTGCGCGGGGGGCGGAGCAGCTGGGAGGCGGGAGCGGGGAGGGTACAGAAGGCAAAAGGGCGGGGTTAGCGGCGGTGGCGGGAAGCGGGGAGCGGGGAGGGGGGACGAAGGGGTTAACGCTGCAAGGAAAACAGAAGGCTAAACTCGGCAAGTACAGGGAGACAGGCAACAAGTACAATATACAGCAAATACAGTGAGGAAAACAGCAATACGACAGGGGCAGGACGCGGACCACGCCGCTAGAAGGCAGGGGGCGTGGTCACGTGGCAGAGCTCGGCAGCGAGGCAGAAGGCAGGGAAACACGCACGCAGCAGCTGGTGGCCGTGCGGCGCGGGGTGTCCTAGAGCTGGCATTCCAGCCGTCTTCAGCCCGGCTTGCTTGAATCCAGTGGCAAAGTGAGCAAGGGACTCACGTCTGAGTATACCCTGCCACACTTATGGTGGCCAAAAGCGGTACAAAAGGGGGTGGGGATGAACGGAGCATCTGAATCAATCAAACACTCACACCCAGTCAAAAGATCTGGGTTTAATCCATCACCGTTCTTTGCATCCAAATACACAGCCAGTGTGCATGATCCGTTCACCTTCCGACATTCCATCAGGAAACAGCCTTCACAGGATGGCACCCAGGGAAATGCACAGCTCCTTGGCAGGTTCCCAATTAACACCTCACTCACCTCAACTCCACTACCATGCAATCCACAAATCTGGTAATACACACGTCACAAGTTCACAAACAACATGCCCACCCACCAGACACAATTGAACAACTTACAAGGGTAACCTGGGCAAGCCATGAACATGACCAATCAACATCATGGCAACTCAGCCACACGATAGAGGAATTTGGGGAGAGGAGGCAAGCAGGCATGTGTGAAGGATGCAGTAGAACCATGATTGGGAAAGTACACAATGCCAAGAGTGGCGGCGAAGTGCTGGACAGACCGCAGTATGCTGAACACCCCCATATCCACGGCGACATACACCTCTGGTGTATGGAGTGTGGTGGACAGTGGACGCTACCATGTCACCGCAGCCAGTGGGGGTCCTTGCCAAAATGTTGGCTGTTACGCCACCCCGTAAGTGTGAGCAGGATGGGATGGACCGGCATATGCCAGGCCAGCGCAGGGGTGTGAATAAAAAGCACGTAACTCTGGGCGTGGTCCTCTTCCAAAAAGCACAACGTCTCTGCCAGGGGGGCACCTCCTACCCCGCCATGAGGCCGGAACATCCTCACTAGCGGAGTAGCCTGAGATCCTGTGCACCTGCTGTACCCTGGCCCACTGGAGCACGAACCCATCAGGGCCGACCCTGTGCAGTCAGGCCACACTGATCAGCAGCAGACAATGGTGTGTGTCAAGGAGGGCCCACCACATGCCAGTGTAACCTCCAAGCCCGAGGCTCACGACCAAGACAGCCTTTCAGACCACCACTGTACCCCCGACGTTGGCCCACATTACTCCTTTCTCATTTACATATTCTATAGGCACCCTTGGCAGCCCAGTGGGTCCCATATGTGAAACCTTGTCCTGGCTAATGAATGGCATTGACCCCAAATCTTGACCAACGGCCACAGCACCAGACCACCCCCGATCAGAGAGGCATAGTTCCATATGGGCATCTTGCGACACGTGCTGCCACAAACCCTGTTCAATGCCACCTGGCGACACGTGCTGCCACAAACCCTGCTCACCGTCATCCGGCGACACGTGCTACCACAAACCCTGTTCCATGCCATCCGGTGACACGTGCTGCCACAAAACCTATTCAATGCCATCCAGTGGCACGTGCTGCCAGAAACCGTGTTCAACTCCATCCAGCGACACGTGCTGCCACAAACCTTGTTCAATGCCTTCCAGCGACACATGGATGAGGGACCAGTACTACCCTGCGGATCAGTAGGTCTCACATCCAGCACCTAGTCGGGATTTACGATAGGCAGAGTACACACCAGTGGTTGCACGGAGAGGATTAAGAGAAAGATGCGGCTCAGTCCAGACAAAAGCCAGGTCACAGTCACGGAGGTGACCGAATATGTGGTGCCACTGAACCTGAACTACACAGGCCGTGGGGCCACCAACCTATGCCGGCGACACTCGGTAAATGGCCCGTGCTGACCGCTGCCTCCAGCCTACACTGCTCTCGGCCTAGACTGCGCTCGAGTAGGTCACAGATTCTGAACTGAATATTGAGTATGCAAAGGCAGATTACATATCATTACACGCAAGGAGAGGCACAAGAAGTTGACACCTTGCATCTTGGTGGAGAGAAAAGGATCATCGTTACGGAGGTGTTCGTACACTACCAACAACTGCCCTGAGGTCACTAGCGCTGTGCATCGCGAGTCAACGACACGTGGCTGTGGGCCACTGCTGACCGCTGCCTCCGGCCTACAATGCGGACCAGTAGTTCACAGAGTCATAATTCAGCAATGGTGGAGTTCATATCAGTGTACCGGCATCATCGCAGACTGCATCCCCAATCAGCCCTGGTGCCACTAAGTCTGTTCCCCGACATTCATGGACACTCTGTGGTCGAACTTTGGTGGTGTCCGAGTTTATGGACTTGAGGGCAGTTTTCATCCTCATGTAGCTGATACCGAATTGGTGGTGGCATTCCACCCCTTCATTTTCTGCTTCTGGATAGAATCCAACCTTTTGGCTTCTTGCACTGGAGGACACCTTCCACTGTCCCCCAAAACCCTTTGCAATATACACCTCGGACATTGATGGTGACCTGCTCAGGTCGCATGGCCCCTCTGACTGCACTGCAAGTCACCATCCTGTGGCTGGGTGCTTGTGCTGGCTGCAGTGCATCCGGGTCCACTAACTCTGTGCCAGTCAAGTCCGGAACCCCTTCTGTGGAAACATTGGAGGGGCCCTGAAGAGTAGGCCTTGGGGTCATCAACGCTTTTTCTCTGTGGCCTTGCGCTGTAGGCAGACTCTGGGGCCGAATGCATCCCACCAGGGCTCACACACCAAAGCGAGCCCAGACCAGCCCGGACGACGCATCACCGCAGGAGGCACACGCCACCACCGCAAGGACCACCTCCAACCGCCATCTGCCAGAGTTGAAACGGTGGTCCTGACAGACCTACAGAGTTGCTCAGGTCTGTCGTGGATGCCATCATCGGCCTGATGCCCTGCTCAGCACTCTATGTGCCAGTGACTCAGTGCACCACAGGCCATTGTCCGTTGCTGTGTTTTGTGCTGTGGAGCGGTTGCGCAGGTATGTCACCTCAAACAGTGTGTGAACCCTGAGACATTGATGGGGAAGATGATGCAGGTCAACATATCCCAATGCATCTGCATCAGGAGTATATCAAAGGGACACAATCTAAGACTTTTTCTTCACATGAGCGCGCTCGTCTCTAGTGTCCAAACCCCAGTGCATTGCAACTCATGGACACAACTGTTTGCATGTTGGCTGTCCTCTGGACTTTCTCTGGCTCACTCCATGTTGCTCAGCAGTTGACTCTGTATTGCATGTGTTTTCTGTTTCTGTTGCATTGGTGTCCAATTTACCAGTGGTTCCCAGCACCAGACATTCCGTGCGGAATGGCTTACACTCACCTCACACACATCCAGCACAGGTGTCACTGTACATGTGGCCCTGCTAATGAAGGGGCCGGGCGCATGTATATGTAGCCAGTTTTACATGATATCTGCATATGTCCCTGTGGTCTTGTAGTATGCATGTGTGCTCTGGGCCCTATGATATTACATTGTGCTGTGTACATCGGATGCAGACATATTACCACATGCAGCGGTTTTGAGCTTGGACATGTAGCTTTGTCGTCACCCACTCAATAAGTAAGAGGAGTGGCCAGAAACATCGTACGCACAGCCAACATGGGTGTGTGACAGCTATTTGAGTGCCCCTGGGCAAGGTTCTGTGCTGTGCATGTGCATCTGCATGTGTCTACATGGCAGTGTGGGTCTCCTTAGTGGGGTGTGGGTGGGCCCTGAAGGGTGATAGACCCCTACGTATGTGCCCTTGCTCGCATTCCATGGGTTCGGCCCCCACCCACTTCTGTTGGGCCACCTCCTTTTGGTGTGCTGACACATGACATTGGGGTGCCATGTGTGGGTGGGTGAAGTGTTGTGAGCCGGCTGTGTTTGCGGGTGCTTCCTGCTGTGTGGTCTGTTGCAGGCTCGGTCTTCTCTTCTGAGTAGCTTGGCTGGCCGGATCCTGGTGGGGGGTTGCGTGGGATGTCCATGGGCTGTTGTAGGGCATCGGTGTCCTCCCCGGCATCACAGATATGTTGTGTTTTATGCTCTGCTGGAGGTGTTGTGTGCTCCTCTGCGATGTGAAGGGGCGGTTCCTGTTGACTTTGAGCAGACATATATGTTGGCGCATTGTGCTGGTTTGTATGCAGGCTGTTTGGCAATGTGCATTGTGACTGTTTGGGGGGTGCTGGATTCTCCTGCGGGTAAGTGTACGTTTGGACTACATGACGGATGTGAGTTTGTATGCGTACATTTCCATTTCACTATTTCCGGCTCTGTCAGATGTGCTGGGTATGTTTCTGTGCATGTGCAGAGCCAATTGTATCCTCTGTTCTGCAGTGTCAGCTATGCGTGTTGTGCCATGATGTCGTCAATGTGGGTGTGCTGTTCGTTCTATGTGTGTGTGCTGCAGTGTGCTAAGAGGGTCTGGGACATGGTCCAGGGTGTTTGGGGGTGTGCAGTGTGCTACGCCTCTTTAGCATGTATGCCATTGTGCCCATCTCCCCTGTCCCCCCAGTCCCTGTTTGTTGCACTCCCTGTTGATGTTGTGGCAGGTCCTATCGAGCTGTGTCTGTACTCCCTACTCTTTGTACTGTATCCACACTGTTGACTGTGGCCTGGGTTTCTTCCAGCTCCTCCGGTGACGCTGGACTGACATCTCCTGTCACCATTGCTGCCTTCCTGTTGGCAGCGGGTTGGTGCCTGGTTTGGGAAGTCACGTACTGCCGTCGCCTATTTGCCTCCTGGATTGGCCTCCTCGGCACTCTGACTGCAATCCATATGGCCGGGATGCCTCTCACCCCCTCCCAACACAATCCCCAAGGATGGGAAGACGGATGCAGTTCTGAACTTTTGGAAGGCGGGAGGGAGTTACCCTCCCGGCCGTATTTATTAAAATATGAAACAAAATTAAAACATTAAAATAACAGTTTCATATCATGTACAATTTTCATTTATACATTACGATGTTTATTGGCTAACCTTAACAAATCTCTAATACAAAGGTTCTCCTAGCCGAGTCTAAACATCCTGCAAATGCATACTCTCTAAATAAAAATTGTACATCCTAACATTACGGGCCAACGGCAAGGTCGTAACCGGTGTCAGATCCCTACTACCAGAACTCCCCCCTCACGTGTGAGGGGCGGCCGCACAGAGGACTGTACCTCTGTGCCAACTTCCAATTTCCCTTGTCTTAGCAGGGGCCCCTTATATAACTCGACGCCATCTTAATGGCCGTCCGAGGACTCGTGTGAGGTGTCTGGAAGGTAGCGTGGACCCCCCTCCCACCCCACACTGTTCATCACATCCGCCGTCGCGGATATCCTGGCCCTGGGAAATTCCTAGGAGGGGCATCGAGCCGCCTCCTCCCCTGGGAGGGGCCTATGACCGCCTTCCCTTCGGCGACCCCATACTTAGTGGGTGCCGCGTCCCCGTGTGAGGGGCCCATGGCCACCTCCCCCCGGGCGCTCCCATCCATAATGGGTGGCGCCCCTCCTCTAGGGATCTTGAAATTACTGCTCACCGATCATGACCTTACCGCCCGACCAAAATAAATACGACGTTTTTGAACCTAAAGAAGAGCGAAAAAGCGGTTAAACTGAACATTGCACTACTAATCCTTTATCTACACATGTAACATATTTCCAAATTAGACTGTGATACTCCGCTCAACTGAGTGAGAAAACATGCTATGAAGCAAATCATTTTATTGCAGTTCAAACATTGAAATCTTTATAACAAACGAAAACCCTGTAGAAAAAGATATCACCGCAAATCAACTTAATTGCACTACTAATCGCTGCCATAAGGGGCTGGTGGGTGGGTCAAAATTGCTCCTTGTTCCGTCGAGGGCTCACGTGCAATGAGAGGGTGCAGCTTCCAAGCACAGGAACAAGAGGATGCTTCTTTGGATTGTTGCTCCTTTTATTCCTCTTCGGGATGGCGTGTACCCTCCTCTGGTACGCCTACGGGCGTGGCCAACGGTGTAGGTGTCTAGGACAACCCCTCTTGGGCGGGAAAAGGCACGCCCCAGCTACGCCACTTCGGGCATACAAGCCGAGACACGACCCCCCGCCCAAAATGATTTCCCGGGTGGATCAGGGCCCCCTACCATACGTTCGGGGGGACCGAGTGGTCGCCCCTTTCCATATGGCCGGGATGCCTCTCACCCCCTCCCAACACAATCCCCAAGGATGGGAAGACGGATGCAGTTCTGAACTTTTGGAAGGCGGGAGGGAGTTACCCTCCCGGCCGAATTTATTAAAATATGAAACGAAATTAAAACATTAAAATAACTGTTTCATATCATGTACAATTTTCATTTATACATTACGATGTTTATTGGCTAACCTTAACAAATCTCTAATACAAAGGTTCTCCTAGCCGAGTCTAAACATCCTGCAAATGCATACTCTCTAAATAAAAATTGTACATCCTAACATTACGGGCCAACGGCAAGGTCGTAACCGGTGTCAGATCCCTACTACCAGAACTCCCCCTCACGTGTGAGGGGCGGCCGCACAGAGGACTGTACCTCTGTGCCAACTTCCAATTTCCCTTGTCTTAGCGGGGGCCCCTTATATAACTCGACGCCATCTTAATGGCCGTCCGAGGACTCGTGTGAGGTGTCTGGAAGGTAGCGTGGACCCCCCTCCCACCCCACACTGTTCATCACATCCGCCGTCGCGGATATCCTGGCCCCGGGAAATTCCTAGGAGGGGCATCGATCCGCCTCCTCCCATGGGAGGGGCCTATGTCCGCCTTCCCTTCGGCGACCCCATACTTAGTGGGTGCCGCCTCCCCGTGTGAGGGGCCCATGGCCACCTCCCCCCGGGCGCTCCCATCCATAATGGGTGGCGCCCCTCCTCTAGGGATCTTGAAATTACTGCTCACCGATCATGACCTTACCGCCACAGGCCGGATAGTTGACCGGCTATCCGGACCCCCCACACTCCTACTAAAGGTCATGATTACACAAACCCCTTAACCAAGCTATGAAGTCTCCTATGAGTAAGACATTCCCCTCCCGGGGCAAATGAACCCCATCTTCTAGGTACATGTTATCCCCCCGAATACATCCATGTGGAATACAGTGCAACTGTCCTGAACGAAACAAACTACCCAGCTTGTTATTGACTTTCTTTACTGAATGATTCAAAGCCAACACAGAGAGGGCCCCCCGCCACACCTTCCTTGGAATCATGTGCGACCATGCAATCGTGCACCCCGGAACCCTCTTTGCCAACCAGCTAACAGTGGATAGAACACGCTCGAGGAGTACTCGCCGACCGAGCGCCACCAAATCATTGCCTCCCAGATGCACTATGATTATAGACGGCGGTGACCTTGTTCGCCCTAACAGTTCCTCGACAAAACATTGAAACTGGTCAATACAGAGCCCGCCCCTTCCGTGGAAGGTCACCCTGTACTAGTATTCCCCAGCTGCGTGAATCATGTCACCTGCTTTGACTACGTCCGCGGCATGCCTCACGTATGAGTGGCCCACGACCCACACCACTCTCTCCTCAGCCGGTGTTCTTTGACCGCTGGTCCCCAGGTGTCGGGTCAACTGCACAGTCCGCCCCGCCTCGCAAGCTCGCGAAACTGTAAACTAAACAAAAACAAGAAGCGTGAGTGCATGACATTAGCTTCACAACATGTGCAACCGCACATACCTTTTATAACAATTCGAGGACCATCGCCCCAAGTGTTTCACCATTTCAACACTCTGACCCCTGGCTGTAGCCTCTGTAGCAGCCCCTATCCTGAAGGAATGGGTCCCAAAATCGCTCGGGTTCAAGCCCGCTGCCGCGATTGCCAAAGTTAATACCCGCTGAAACTGAAACCTTGTCAGTGGGGTGGCGTCGGTGTGTCTCAGCAAGCTACCCCCCCATGCTGCCGCCCTTTGCGCCAGATATTCCTCAACGCACTGCACCGGGCACATGGGGGACCCTCGCATGCCCTGGACCACAATACTGTCCCCCATCGCACCCTGATCGGTTTTTGACCTGGCGATTGTGATTACCATTGAATCACCCTTGATCTGGACGTGCTCCCGACACAGACCTCCCCCCACATCCTTCTTATTTTTTGCCACCAGCTCGCTTACCCGCATAGCCCCATGGAATGCTAATGCAAAAGCTGCCCGGAATAGCACTGCTTCGGACTGGGAGGAACATGTCTCGGGGAGCACCGACATCAACAGGGACAATCTTTCTAACCCAATCGGGTGCCTCTCGTCTACTCTATGACCCTCGAGGCGTTGCCACCCTCGCAGTGCCTTCTTTACCAAAAAGGACGATGTAGGGTCCTTGATACCATACGCCTGCGCCATGAATGCAATGGCGGCCCTGTGCCTATTGGCCGTTGCTGCCGATCGGCCTGCCTTGTGGAGTGCTACTAAGAACTTCAGTACATACTCCTCCTGCCCCCACTTATCCCCTTCTGCTGGACCCAAAAATGCACAATAGGAACGAAACGCTCCTTCGTACGCCTTCCTTGTCCTGGGGGCTAAGCTGGCTCCCACGAGGTCCTGTAATCCGGGGCACCGAGCAACCAGAGAGCTTCGGGAAATGGTGCCGCCACTAGATCCGCAGAAGGTAGATAACCCCTGAAGGCCTGCATGTGGGAACGAGAGAGTGCATCAGCCGCCTTGTTCAGTACACCCGGCACGTGCCTTGCCCTAAACTGTACGTTCAGTCTCATGCATAGTAGTACAATTTCCTTTAACAATCTCAAAATCCACTTGCAGCGTGCTGCCTGGTTATTTATGCATTCAACCACGGTCATGTTATCAGACCAAAACACCACTGAGCGATCACGGAAATTGTCCGGCCATGCCTTTAGGGCCACCAAGATGGGGAACAACTCGAGAAACCCAATGTTACCTGTTACCCCACTGGTGTGCTACCACGTCGGCCATGTTTGCGCCGACCATCGATTACCAAAGATGGCGCCAAATCCCACGCTCCCTGCCGAGTCGGTCCACAAACCCAGCTCGTCTGAGGATGCTGGTGGTTTGCTCCATACCACTCGATAGTGAAGTAGTGTGGCTCACTGGTTAGAGGCGGCAGACCCGAGAGCAGAGGACGGCCCGGGACCAGGGTTCGATTCCCGGCGCGGCAGGTTTCTGGACCAGGGTCAGCGGACTCGATAATTCTCTCGCCTCGGTGCCCACTCTGATCAGCGATCACACTCGGCAACTCTGGGCATTAGCTTGCCTCATCTTCACTAACGGCCCCACCAGACCGCCGGGGATGCCTGGTCTCACCCTGGAGATACCCATTAAGGGACCATCTCTCAGGGAAGCCAGGAAGGGTTTCGCAGCGGTCGAAGCGCCTTGGGACCCTATGGGTAAGTAGTGCGCTATATAAATGCCAATACATTTACACCGTTGAAATCTGCCAGAAATGCCAACCATATGTGCATATCCTGGCGAACCTCTGCCGACAGTCTCGTGCGGTGGTGTCCTTCCTTGAGACCGACCATGGCTTGTGAAATAGAGCGGGAAAAGGGGCGGGCCATTGGTATCACTCTGAGGGCAAAGTTAAGCTGGCCCACCGCTTGTTGCAACTGCTGGAGAGTTACCTTTTCTTTGCTAATGCACAATTCTAGGGATGCCCTGAATTTCGTTACTTTGTCCCTGGGCAAACGGAAGCATCCCTCCACTGAATCGAGCTCAATTCCAAGAAACTCGAGTGAAGTGGATGGCCCCACCGTTTTTCCCGGTGCCAATGGCACGCCAAACCGTTTCATGAGATTGCAAAATTCCATTAAAGCCTGTGCACATTCCGCGTTACCGGCTTGCCCCAAGAACAGAAAATCATCTAGGTAATGCATCACCTGTGTATAGCCCGTAGCTCTGGTGAATGCCCATTGCAGAAAACAGCTGAATTTCTCAAAATAAGCACAAGAGATGGAGCAACCCATTGGCATACATCTATCCATGTAATAGCGTCCTTGAAACACAAAACTTAACAGACGCTGATCCTGAGGGTGTACCGGGAGCAACCGGAATGCTGATTCAATATCCGATCTAGCCATCAGCGCTCCGGGCCCCAGGCGATTCAACATGGCGACGGCCTCATCAAAGGATGCGTACCGCACCGAACAGACTCCTGGATCAATCGCATCGTTTACCGAAAGACCCCTAGGAGCCGACAAGTTATGAATTAACCTAAACTCACCTGGGTCCTTCTTGGGGACTACTCCCAACGGTGAACAAATGAAATTAGGCGGGTGCCTATATGGGCCGGCGACCCGGCCCCGGGCAACCTCCTTTGCAATCTTGCTTTCTACAACCACCGGGTGCTGCTGAACAGACAGTTGATTTCTACACAGTGATTCCCCCCGAAAATCCCCCGCCAGGATGTGGAACCCATATGAGAAGCCGTCCCGTAACACCCCAGCGGAGACATGATCAGGGCATTCGTTTAGCCAGGGGATCATTGCCATGATATCTACGGGGGTAGGAAGTGGTTCCCCTTGGCCGATATTAGACCTGTTTGGCACCTCCTCTACCCCCGGTATCCCCATTCTTGGCTCTGCACGAACTCTCCGGGTGCGAAGAGTGTCCGCATCCTGCGCACTCATGCCTGAACTTACATGTGCCCTGTGGCCTCGTGCACTTGCCTCTGTTAAAATTCCAGCAAACCCCCCTTCTACCCCATTCCCACCACTCCTGGGTTGGTGATCACCAGCGGGGTTTGCTCGAAAGGGCGCCGCCGATTGATGGCGGGAAGGCGCGACCCATACTCGCCGAGCGAGGACGACTTCGTCGTGCCCGGCAAGAGCTGCTTCTGCCAAGATACGGAGTCGAGACAGTCCCACGTCAGAGACGAATCGTGCTCCTTGGCCTTACGAAACTTACTATCATAACCCCTCCATTGATCGCCCTCATATGTCTAATAGAAATCCATTATGCGTGTCTGATAACAGGCTAATTCACTTAAAATCTCTGGTTTACGTTCCCCCATAATAGCTGTAAACATCCCAAAGGCCTTGGCCCAATTAGAGGTCGTCTCATCCACCCTGAAGCCCGCCATTTTTGCACGCCACACACTCGGATGCAACAAATCCTTCTGAGCCTTAACATACTCAATCTCGTGATGGTCAGTTAGAAGTGAAAACATATTTACATATTTATCAGCCCAAATCATTTCCTTCGTGGCCAGTGGAATATGCTGAACTACTTTTTCCCTCCTTGAGGGCAAAGACCCCCCACTTGCCATTGGCAGTGGCTGCTTACCAGACTCCATAGCTGGTCCCGCTGATTTTCCACCGCCAGCCGTTGGTCCTTCCGAAGGAATCTGTGAGGGGACAAGAGGGAGATTCGCCTTCGCAGCATCTCGCGATTGCCGCAACTGCTTCATTAGAAATTTAGCCTCTTTGGCTGTGTCCCCGGGTTCGCCGCACCCTCGGTATTCTTCCCAAGCCACGCGGCCAACTGGGCGGCCAACTCCGGAGGCATGTCCTCCTCGCTGATGGGCGTAACTACAACCGGAATCGGTTGGCCCGGATCCGGGATCGGTACCGGAGCCTCGACCGGACTAACTGGGCTTACCGGGGGTGACTCGGGAACTGGGGCCTCCCCCCCTGCCGCCCTATTCCTGGCCCTTTTACCTCTCCCTGCGGGAACTACTCCCGGCAATGCTGGTCCGATGACCTTCTTCGGTCTGCCCGTACTGTTCATTGCCGCCATTTGCTTCTTCATGCTCGCCATATCTTTCATCAGCATGCGGAGCATCTGCTCCGTCCTAGCCTTCTTTCCGACCTTCTTGCCAGGCATCGTTGTTCGGATACTCGACCCTTGCTGCTTAGCTGCTCAACGAGGTCCTGGATCCGGAGGTCCGAAGTGAAGAGAAGGCTCCTGGAAGAGAAACACAAAAATTACAAGTTCTCAAAATTGCTCCTTGTTCCGTCGAGGGCTCACGTGCAACGAGAGGGTGCAGCTTCCAAGCACAGGAACAAGAGGATGCTTCTTTGGATTGTTGCTCCTTTTATTCCTCTTTGGGAGGGCGTGTACCCTCCTCTGGTACGCCTATGGGGCGTGGTCAACGGTGTAGGTGTCTAGGACAACCCCTCTTGGGCGGGAAAAGGCGCGCCCCGGCTACGCCGCTTCGGGCATACCAGCCGAGACACGCCCCCCCCACCCAAAATGGTTTCCCGGGAGGATCAGGGCCCCCTACCATACGTTCGGGGGGACCGAGTGGTCGCCCCTTTCCAGGTGGTCTTCTAATGGGTCAGTTGCTGGTAGTGTTCTGTCACCTGTGTGACGCTGGTTGTTTTCCTGCGGTCTGCACCCCGTCTTCTTCCCCCTCTTCTCCTAGGCCTTCCCCGACCCCATTGTTCCTTGCTGGTAGTCTGTGGGGGTTGTTGGGTTCGAGTAGGCCTCTGCGCTGGGTCAGCATCCTTTGCAAAGTGCTTTGGCTTGTTTCTGGTGTATTTGTTCTGTGGTTTTTATGGAGCATTGTCCCGCCAGTTGCTTGGGATTTGCAGGCCTGTGGCCGCTTTTTGCTATTTTTTGTACCGCGTTTGGCCTCATCGCATGTTTTTTTGCGTTTGCGTATCGCATTTTTGTAGCGTGGCCTTGATTTTCAAGCGCACATTAGCCGCGTTATCTGCTGTCTATCGCATGCTACCGCCGCGTTATGAATTCCACGTTGACACATGGTTATTTTCCTGCGATAGGCTGCGTTGTTCAAACTTACGTTACACTACTCCTACAGTAGTTATCACACCTTCTTGTGAATATACTCCAACGTTTCTCTTCCATTCTCATAATCCTCTGACAGAGACACTAATGGAAATTTGGCATTATTTTGTTATTGGTATTGAAGCCTCGCCAACCCAACTTTTGGATGTGGGTCCTTCCACATGATATCCCCTTTGATATTAATTTATTGTCAGGAAAACTATAAGATGTTCAAATGTACTCATTCCTGTGAACTGAGGACTAGACAGATGAGCATGTGCAGAGGTATTCATCGGTATTTTAGGTGGGTATTTTGGCTCTCATTCTGTTCTTTGATCATGTCCAGTTTTAGTTTCAAGAGTACATTCATGTGTGCGGGAATGTGCCTTTCCTTGGTGGCACTCCTTCCTATTTTCAGCCTCTTTCCTGATTTATCATTTGTGATTTTGTTTTTCTGAGGCATGAGTTTGTTTTGATCAATTAATGAATTGTGATTTTCAGTTTGTCAATTAATCATTATTTCTGGTTTATTGCGGTCATAGTGACCACTGTTCTATTATTCATTCAGTACCTTCACTATCCAAACACTACCCTTCCCTGTCCATCTCCTTAGAGGCATCAAATGTGATCAATTATGGATGTATTTTATGAATAATGTTTTGTGGTACATGTTGTGAATAAAAACAATGTTGTTATAATTTCTTTGAATTAATTCAAGCTGCTCATTTATGGTTTATTCGTTTTCTACTTTTGTGGCAAAACCAAATGGCACTCCATCCATTGTTGTCCTCTCATTGCAGTATAGGAGATTCTGATGGATGAAATGAAATGGTTCAGTTTGAGAGAAGTATCTGTTCAGGCAGGTATATTGCCTCACCAAAGTCACACCAAATATCTCAGTGCTGAGAAGCAATTTTGTCTGAGCTAAAACTTTCTAATGACCAGCAAAGCTATCCAGGACTAACAGAGTGTGGTTATCATAATGATCAACATTCACAGACCTCACGTTTTTAGTTCTTACATCTATTGTAGCATTCGTTTTCTGGCTCTTTGCCAAGAGGGCATTTTATTTTATAGATAAGTACGAGGGAGATCATGTTGCACTCGTGTGTACCATAATGTGTGCATAAAACTTAGCTCCCAATTTGTCATCTTTAATAAAACTGATAAAGTAACTATGGCTTTAGCAACGGCCAAAAATGTATGTGGATTGTTATGAATAGGGTTTGTGGTTCAGAGGGGTGTGAACCCTTCTCAAGCAAAACCACAATTCCTGTCAGGGTAAACCACAAAAAGTCACTGAATTAACCTGCCCCCATCCCTCCGATAGTGTAGCACAAAACCAACTAGGTTTAGCTTAGAGGCAATGTGTAAAGTATGTATGCAGTACTGAAACTGTAATACAGTAAAAACAGAACACTACAGATATTCCACATCAATTTCACTGAGCCAGAATGAATGTTCCCATTGTGCTGGTGTTGTCCTAGAGGGGGTTTCCTGAAGCAGTGAGCCTCTGGTGAAGTGGAGACTGGTAAGTACCACTTTTATAATGTGACACTACACAAATAGGTAATGTTTGGTTTAAAAATATATGTAAGCAATATGTCATGCTCCTTTTTGTACATACAGCTTAGTACACATTCAACGTACACAGACTATTCAATGTACACAGCGGGGGTCGCTCCTTCTCCTTCATTGCGGCTAAGTCCTGAAACGACCTGCCCCTCCAGCTTCGAAGAGCCCCCCCACCCCCGGTGGACTAAAGAAAGAAACTCAAGACCTGTTTTTTCAACAGAGACCTCAGCACCCTCAATAACCAGATACCCTTAGGGGTTACAGTGCAGCAATATACAAATGCTGAATGATATATCCACATGCACTACAAACACAAAACTCACAACCACCCTAACAACCATAACAAAAAAGAAACAATTGCAACAAAGGTGTGTTCATTTTACAATGATAAGTTGTAGAATTAACACTAATGCATTTCACATAAAAATAAAATAGCGGGGGGCGTGGCCAAGATGGTGGCTTAGGTGGACGTGTTTTCCGGAGGCTCCCCGTCCCGGACTCCCTAGCCCTGCCTAATCTGCTGACCGCCCTGCAGCCGGACCCGGGGCTTGGAAGCTAAGAGTGGGGGAAGGAACATAGACGGCATCGCAGCCACAGCCGGGCGGAGAAACGCGCCCCACGTTGCCGGCGAGCGGAGAAGGGCCGAGAGTAGCTGGGGGCGGCCCGTCCCTCGGTGCTGCACAGGAGGCCGGGGGGTCTGCGGCGGCGCTACAGCGACTGAAGAGGCCGTCGGGGCTGCCCTGGGCGCTTGCGGAGGTGCGCTGGAAATTGGGCCCCGTTTGGTGACCGGGGGCTGGGAGGAAGACCCGTGAAAGAGACCGCCGGGGAGCCCAGCCGCGAGTGCCTACGGGAGGCCCCGGCTGCGGCCTGGTGCCGGAAGTGGGCGGCCCGACCCCCGACCCGGAGAGACTGCTGAGAGGTTGATGGGCCGGCTAGCTCAGGGCGCCTGGACGCGACGTGGGCCGTGAGGAGACGATCCCACTACGGGGTCGTTGCATGAGCACGCCGACAGCCGCGTGGGGACCCCTAGCCCCGGAGAAGTAGCGCAGGCCGGGCCGAAGGGGGCCCTCCTGCTGGAGCCTGGTCCCGGCGTGGTCCACATCAACGGCAACGAGCGCCCAGTGGTCAGTGCATTCTGCAGCCGGGAGGCAGAGGTGGAGGTGAACGAGCCCCCACAATGAATCAAGGGTCCGAGGGGCACGATCCTTTCACCAGTGGCGGACCTGCGGCCCAGGCCAGGATCGGGGCCCTGAAGGTCGGAGAAAAGGGCCTGCGGCAGACCCACAGCTCACGGAGGGGACCCGGGGACGACCAGCGACTCGGCAGCGCACTGGGAGTGGAGAGCACTGGATCGCTGACGGCTCGCCGCGTTACAGGATTGCGCTGGGCTCCTGGCGCGGCTATCGACCCGGACGACCTGATTGCATCCCCAACTAACAAGCGCAGAGCCAGGTGGTGGTGAAGTTGCTAGGGACAGAGACGATGGCGCCCACCAACCGCAAGGGGAACCGCACTATCACAGACTTGTTGTCAAAGGGGAACCCCAAACCCGAAAAAAGGCCGGACAAGCTGACTCAGGGACCTCAGACTAAGGGGAATGAGCGGGATGGAGGTGAAGCCCCGGCGACCAAAGCCTTCATGGAGGCACTCTTCAACTCTCTCAAGGAGGACATTCAATCCCTTCGACAAGATATGGCGGGGGAATATAAGGAACTCCGCCGTGATGTCGATGACCTGGGGGAACGAGTGGCGGCCAACGAGCTTTCCGGACAGGCTAGGAGCGAAGAGGTGGAATTTCTCCGGCAGGAAATTGTCCGACTTAATGATCAGCAGACTGACCTTCAGTCTCACATAGAGGACCTAGAAAATCGTTCCAGGCGGAACAACATCAGGGTTCGCAACGTGCCCTCTTCGGCTGAAGGGGGAGATGTCGCAAGCTATCTCCAAGGTCTGTACCGGGCGGTCCTCGAGGAGGGAGGTGACTTCGAGATCCGCATTGACAGAGCGCACCGGGTGGGCCCGGCACGCAGGTCCCAAGGGCCTCCCCCGGACATCCTTGCTTTTCTGCCCTGCTTTTACACCCTGAAGGAACGCATCTTGAAGGCGGCGCGCCTTAAACAGCCTATTCAATATCAAGGCCACGCTCTGGAACTCTTTCAGGACCTATCGGTGATCACGCCACAAAAGAGGAGATCCTTCAAACCCGCAACCACATTTCTGTGCAACAAAGGGGTACAGTATTCCTGGGGACACCCCTTTGGGCTGATTTTCCGTTGGAATGGGACCCTCCACCAACTGCGCTCCCTGAGAGACACTTGTTCAGTGCTCGGGATTCCTTACAAGGAGCCCCAATCAGGCTTTGGAGGAGATGGAGGCCCGACGGGGTCTCAGCTCTCGTCCTCTCAAGCGACAAGCGACGGCTGGCAGAAGGTTCGACGCGGCCGATCTGCGAGGAAATCGCTCAAACCTGACTCAAAGACAATGGAACAGGAGAAGGCAGCGGCAATACAAGAAGTCTCCAAAGACACTGGTGCTGGTTCATGAGGTCCGGTAAGGGGGTTATACACTGCTGCCGGTAGAGCGAGGGGTGGGGAATGGGGCGGGGAGTCTCGAACCGTCGAGCCGCCACTGCCAACTACCCACTACAAGTACTCTTTGACTGCAGTCCTGGACTGGGAGGAGGGGGGACAGCGGTCATTGTCCGAACTCTTGATCTCCGATTGGGGAATGTTGTTCTGTTATTTTGTTGGGGGAGGATGCGGGGGGGATTGAGTGGTGATGTGATGCTGTACTGTGGCTCCCGGAACCTTCCGTTGAGTGCGGAGCGAGGGGAGGGCGGGGGGCCTCGCCGAGGTAGTGTTGGAGGACTGGCCCAGGTGGGCTCTCTTGGAGCCTTTGCCGGAGGGGGTGTGGTGTATGGACGAGACAGAAGGAGGGCAGAGATGCCCTGGTTTGGAAGGGTGGGGAGGGGGATGGCTTTGACAGCGCGGAAGCCAGGTCTCGTGCCTAAATGCCTATTACCATCGGGACCTGGAATGTTAAGGGCCTAAACTCCCCGCATAAACGCCAGAAAGTGTGGAAGTATGTGCTAGACCAACACTTAGATATTGTCGCTTTGCAGGAAACGCATCTGCTGAAGTCGGAAGACCACCGGCTCAAGCATAGGAAGTACCCCCTTATATATAAAGCCTCTGCGACAACTAAACAGAAAGGGGTGGCGCTGCTGTTCAGTCCGGCTGCGCAGTTCGAACCTATATGCACACAGTGTGACAGAGACGGGAGGTGGCTAATGGTCAAGGGCCGCTTAAAGGGTAAAGTGTGCACTCTGGTGTCAGTCTATGCCCCCAATACCGGTCAAAAGAGCTTTCTGCTTACACTTCTGGGTAAGGTGAGAGACTTTGCCGAGGGGCCTGTTTTCCTGTTGGGGGACTTCAACCTCGTTTGGCATCCAACTCTAGACAGCACACACACCAGTAGATCTGACATGGGCCTATTCCCGGACTCTATACAGGCACATATGGGGGACATGGGGCTTCTAGACAGCTGGCGAGTGGCTCACCCGGACACCCGGGATTTCTCGTTCTATTCACATGTACACCACACCTATTCACGCCTTCATTACATCTTTTTCAGTCAGTCCCTACAGGGCTCCTTGCAGGACGCCAAGATCCTCCCCATCTCAGTGTCTGACCATGGGATGTACACTATTTGTTTAACATGGCTGGGTGGTGCCCCGAAACTGGCGCGATGGTGGAGAAGTGTGGCTCACTGGTTAGAGCAGGCAGACCCTGAAGCAGAGGTCAGACCCGGGACCAGGGTTCAATTCCCGACGCGGCAGGGTCTTGAGCTCAAATGTCCATGGACTCGATAATTCTCGCTTCGGTGCCTGACCTAATCATGGGTTCACACTCTGCAACTCTGGGCATTAAGCTTGCTTAATCTCCACAACGGCCCCCTGTGGCGGGATGCCTGGCTTTCACCTTGGGGATTCCCTGTAGGGGCTATCTCACAGGGAAAAGCCAGGACGGGTTCCCAAGGCAAGCGCGGAGATACCCCTTTGGGGGTCGATTCTGGCGCTATATAAGAAACATACTAATAATAATAATAATAATAATAATAATAATGGTACTTCCTGGAAGCCTTAGTGAGGGACAAGGAATCGTGCACACAACTGAGGGAGGCAATCGGGGAGTTTTTCTCCTTCAATAATCCTCTGAGTATAACACCTGGGACACGTTTAAGGCGGTTCTTAGGGGTAAATGCATTGCGCTTAATTCAGCCCTTAATAAGCAGCGCCCTAAAGAACGGGAAGGCCTAGAACAGGAGCTATTGACGGTCGAACACGCTCACAAGCAGAAGCCCACCAGACAGACACTGCGAGCACTCACGGCCCTTAGAGACAAACTGCGAGCCATTTATAATAACAGAGCGGAGTTCACCCTCCTTAAATTGCGCAGCCTAGCCTACACGCAGGGGGACAAGGTGGGGAAGCACCTAGCCAGGCAGTTGAAGGATAAACGGGAGAGAGAATATATAGAGGGCATACGAGATGGGGCGGGGACATTACAACACAGGGATGAAGACAAAGCCGACCTCTTCGGGGAGTTTTATGCATCACTATATATAGCGGATACCCTTGACACTGACCTTCAGAGCGCCTTTTTGCGGGACCTACCAGTCCCGCAAGTACCCACGGAGTGGAGCGAGGTCCTCGTGGCCCCTATCACTCTCCAGGAAGTCCTAACGGCTATCAAGTCGCTCAAGGCCCATAAGGCACTGCGGATAGATGGATACACCGCAGTCTTCTATAAGACCTTTGCCACCGAGATTGCACCCCACCTGGTCAGCCTATTCAACTGTATGGCCACAGAGGGCAAATCAGCGGCCTCCATGCATGAGGCGGTGATCTCGGTCATCCCCAAACCGGGCAAGGACCCCTCCCAATGTGCCTCGTACAGGCCCATTGCCCTCCTTAACGTGGATGCCAAGCTTTACTCCTCTTTGCTGGCCACGAGACTGGGCGACCTTATGCCGCTTCTCATTCACCCCGACCAGTCTGGCTTTATCAAAGGGAGGCAGACTCACGACAACACCAGGCGCATCATCCATTTAATAGAGAAGGCCAACAGATTCAAAATACCTGCTGTGTTGATCGGCCTTGACGCGGAAAAGGCGTTCGACCATGTGGATTGGAGCTTGCTATGGTCCAGCCTGAGGAGGTTTGGATTTCCCACCCACTTCATTGCAATACTCCAGGCCAACTATAGGCACCCGCGCTCTACGGTCTCGGTCAATGGGGTGCAATCGACCCCCTTTAGTCACACTAGGGGGACGAGACAGGGTTGCCCCCTGTCCCCCTTTTTGCTCTTAGCATAGAACCCCTGGCTATAGTGGTCCGGGTGCACCAAGGGATAGAGGGTCTCCCCTTCACTGGTGAGGCCCACAAAATCTCGCTCTTCGCGGACGATGTCCTCTTCTCTCTGTCCAATCCGATGAGTTCCCTCCCGCATTTACAAGAGGTGCTTACCTCCTTGGAGGGGGTAGCAGGCTTCCGGGTCAACCTGGCCAAGTCCTCCATACTTAACCTAACTCTCTCTCATGCTGAGGCCTCGCAGCTTCGAGCGCTCTCTCCGCTGGACTGGGCGCCCTCCTCCTTACAATATCTAGGGGTCCAACTGACTCCCAGGATTGATCAACTGTATGCGGCCAATTTCCCTGTCCTCCTCGCCCACCTCCAACGGGAGCTGTTTCGGTGGAAGCCGCTCTTCCTATCCTGGTTGGGTCACATACATGCCATCAAAATGACCCTCCTACCCAAACAGCTCTATTTATTCCAAGCCCTCCCTATAGAACTGGAGGAGGACTTCTTTGCACGTCTCAAGTCCATGATCCTAAGGTTTGTGTGGCAGGGGGGAAGGGCACGTTTCTCCTTTTACATGCTAAGGCGCCCACAGCGGGAGGGAGGGGCGGGACTTCCGGACCTTCGCCTCTATTATAAGGCGGCTCAACTGCGCATCCTGGTTGAATGGGCTCAGATGGAGTCGGAAAAGCACTGGCTCCATATGGACCGCAGCGTTGCGGGCAGAACTATTTGGGATCTAATATGGTGCGCTAAAAAAGACAGACCCCCCCAATGCATACATCAGCACCCCGACACGCACCACCCTTAAAGTGTGGGACACAGTGGCTGAGAGGGAGGGCTGGACATCCTTCCCGTCGCCGCTTACCCCGATTCACTTCGCCTCTGCCTTCCCTCCGGCGCTCCGAGAGGGGCCTTTCGATGCCTGGAGGAAGGGCGGCTGTCTCGCACTCATGCACCTGTTCCACAACTACGACCCACTCACTTTTGATAATTGCAAAAGGGACTACGGGGTGGGAGACCGAGAGCGTTACCATCATGCACAACTCCTTCACTGGGCCCTTAGTCCGCAGGTCAGGGAGGGAGCCACCAGACCTCTTACCACATTCGAATTATTCTTGCTCAAAGCTAAGTCTATGAAAGGGGCTATTTCAGCACTGTATAAGCTACTACTCTCCACAGAGACTGCACCACGGCCACGCTTTATGTCCTGGTGGGAGGGATTGGCTCAGCGGGACATTGGGGAAGAGGAGTGGAAGCACCTGTGGGCAGATATCTTCCGCTTCAACCGCTCCACGAAACTAAGGGAGGCTCACATGAAGGTAATGGCGGACTGATACTTGTACCCTGCTAGACTGGCCAAGATCTTCCCAGGGGCCACAGATAGGTGCTGGACGGGGTGTGGACTACTGGGTGACTTCCAACACATATGGTGGGACTGCCCCTTCATTAGGCCGTTCTGGGAGGAGATCCTCGCTCAGATAAAATCCATTTTAGGGTACCCGGTCCCGGTCACGATGGCAGAAGCTCTTCTGGGCCTTCAGGACCCCCAGCTGGAACACCAAACCAGAGCTGATAAAAGAATTATGTGGTTATGCTTGGGGGCTGCGAAACTGGCAATAGCCAATGCTTGGAAACAGAAAGAGGCATCGGCGATGTCACTGTGGCACTCCCGCTTGTGGCAGCTGCTCAGCCTGGAACGCATGTCCGACATTTCCCGTGAAGACTTTAAAAACTTCGAGTACCGCTGGGGACCGCTGGTCTCGTTCCTCTCCAAGGGCCTACCATCTGTGGTGTGTCCCTCTACTAGCAGGGCCTTGCATTTGTTCTAATTTTAGGAAGGCCTCAAGGGCTGCCGAGCTACAGAATGACACTTTCACCACTGGGGGGCGGGAGAGGGAGTTCGGGAGGGTGGGGAGGGAGAGTTGGGGGTTTTGAGGGTTTCTTTGTTACCAGTCGTATAGGGGTAAAATGTCCACCATTAGATGTCCCGGAACTCTGGGGACGTGCCACTGGCGGAGGCTCCCGCTGGTATGGTTGGAGCTTTGAAGCTGGGAGTACCTGTCATGCACAGGAGTGTTGTGCTGCACCAGGGCACTTTGGGTTTCCCCCTTCTGGACTCTGCTGAGACTCGGCCTTGGCAGCTCACGCACTGACTGTTATAGACTTACTATGCATGGTCTGGAGGGGTCCTGTGTCGTTGGGAAGTGTTGACCCCTTCCCTTAGCCATACTATGAATGCGATGCACCCTGTCTGATGGGCCCCTGCGTGGGCATGTTGGCGGATTGTGCCCTGCTTTTTTTGAATGTGGACAACAATAAAATCTGTTTACAAAAAAATAAAATAGCATGAAAGGGCAATTTAAAAATACAGAAGCCTAAAGGAAATTTGAACAAATTATTTATTGTAAGACATGTAAAAAATCCAAGTAGGACAATGGAGTTGATTACCGTCATTGTCAAGTTGTAGCATCAAAGGATGGACCTGGACAATTGGGTTCAAGACAGAAATGGAAGTGAGAAACAATGAAAACTGTAACTTTTTACTTCATTTCCTGTAATTCCGCCAACTCAAGTACAGAGGCATCCCAGCCACAGTTGTCCTGATTGAAAGGCACATTCTGATTAGGCCAGCAGTACACCTGGCTGGACTCCCTCTAAAAGTCGCTTTTGCCAATGGCGCTGTTGATGCAGGAGGGAACTCCTGGCACAGTCAGTGGCTCTTGGATGTTCTTTCTTCTATGGACGCCAGCATCTAAATCAAGTGTGCTGACCATCAAGTAGGCGGGCGGTGAAACCATCAAAAAAGTGACAGCGGGGCAGATCCGTCAAGATCTTAATCAGGCCCTAAGTCTTTGAAGGCTAAACTTCGTACTGGTGTGAGGGGGCAAACGGATCCCTGTGAGGAACTGACCTTGGTGGCTATAAAATACAGGTTTGCCTCACTTTGTCAGCCAAAACTGCTTCAGAGGGAGCTTGATGGCAATATTTCTGACTTTTTAGGGATCCTCGCCGGCCTCAGATATGGATCTTGTGCCACTGAAGGACTTTGTTCAGAACTAAGGGGCATATTTATAAGTAATGTGCACCACCAGAACGTCACTTTTTATGGTATTGCCCCACTGCTGTTAGCAGTGGAAATGATGGAAAAATAAAAAGCTAGTAACTGGATGTTATTATCATTTCCTTAGTTCCTGCATCTTTCCACAGTGAGGCAGGGTGGGGCAGGGCTGTAAAGTGACATGAATATTTGACTGGCCTTCTCAGGCTGACCAAACAGAAATGCGCACTTTGCATGTTCTCCATGCAGGCTGTATTACAGCCTGCATGGAGAACCTGCCAAGGCCCCAATTCAGCTTCTAAGCACTGCCCCACAGCACTCAGACCAATCACAACGCTACAGTGCAGTTGAAATGACCGCAAAATGACGTGTGGTGCTATCCTATACCAATTCTTTGTAAATGTGCCCTTACGTCTTATGTAAAACCTTTGACTAGGTAATCTGCCTTATGTGTGCCCTTCTGCTTCATAATGGTCAGCCTGAAATCACCCATACATCCCAGCCAACCACAAACTGTTACTCCTGACTGGTGATTTACTTCATCAAAGTGATTTTTGCTTACAAATTGTTACGTTTATAGCTCCAGTTACCAAGTTTCAATTTTTCAATAATGATGTTAGTTATTTTGTTTCGCTCTTTAAGGTTTTCTTTCTTTTTCTAAATTGGGTGTGCACTATGTTTTATTCTTTACACTAACATTTTTTGTGCTGCTTGAACTTAACACACGTTGCTCTTGGAAATTGATTAATGTTTCTTCCATAGGCATCAGGGCTTGTGTAACAGTGTTAATTAGGTTGGTATCAGTCCCTTCTTTCCAAATTAATGAATAACTTTCCGACAATCCTCTTCTCTCCTAAAGAAAATTACAAGCTTGCATTTTGACTGGAGCAGCCATTTGCACAGCACTGGTATCTCACCTAGACATTTCATTTAAGGAAAACCCTGTCATATTATCCTAGATTCTGAGATTAATTTAGACATTCCTGTCCAGTATACAGGGAAAAATGTTAACTATATCTGCGGATCATTTAAAATATCATACATATATATGTCTAAAGTACAAGCTGTAAATTACTTACTGGCCTCACAAAGTCCAAACTTGCATCTCTAAAAACAGCCCACATTATCTTCAGAACCAAAATAAAACGTGTCCATGTTAAACCAATTCTCTTTAGTTAACTGGTTACCAGTGAGGTCAGCAGAACCTACAAGATTGCCAGCACCCACCTTATTGGGCATTAAACACTTTGTGATTCCCCAATTTAACTTTACATGAAAATACATATATTAAGAGTACGCTGAACATAAGGCCTACTAGATTTTATGCATACCTGAGATATAGCACACAAGTTATTACCATATGAAACATTGTGTAGCCCCTCCCCATTTGAATTTGCTCCCCTTTGATTGTTCTGCACACAACTTGAGACACCAAGAGAAAACCAAACATTCTTAAAATTCATAAAAAGGTATCAGAGTTATTACTAAAGGAACACTTTTTGGACCCCCTTGATGAATCAGCACATATTTGAATATATTAATAGTTAGCTGAACATACAAAGGGGCTAATTACGATGTTGGGTGGACTCATGTCTGCCTGACACAGTTGTGAATTGGGAACCACCTGACCCAGGTCGGTGCATCCGACCACATTATTTGGATGAGACCGCACATAGGGCGGTCAGAAACATCAGTTTTTCAATGGAGCTTGTGCAGTGGTTGGTGGTTCAAACATCCCTGCACTGTATGGGAGACACCTCACAATGCCTACTGCATGGTGCAGCAATATGTAGGGGGAACCATGGGTGCCCCAAAGGCCTCAATGCAAAGGGCCGGGAGGGAAAGGGGCCCTGCTAGCAGACCCCAATGTTGCTTTCTAACAGCCTTTCCGTGCTGGAAAGGCTGATCTGGAATGGCTGTCAGAAACTGACATCATAATCCCAACAAAGTAGCCGCCATCATTAAGGGAGTATGAGGTGTTTCTGATACAGAAAGCGTCGGACGGTCCCCCCACCTGCTGCCTCCGGCTTCACGCATTGTAATACATCTGTCGGACCTCAGCAGCAGATGACAACCGATGAGCTGTCAGTTGCGATCTGACAGCCATCGAAATCTGTCCTAAACTATTTATCAATCTTCATGCAGATCTGTCTAACGGTATTAAAGTTCTAAGCAAATTGATATACATAATACACTGTTGGCAATAGCATCAGTGTAGTTATAGTTCAGTCTGAGTTTCCATAGAAAAGGCAGTCATCATTTTCTTAAGAACGTTGGCGAGGTTCGAAAATGTGCACAGTGTAGGTCTTTTATGGGAAGCTTTGCTCTGATCCATGAAGCACAGATTAAGGAAAAGATTGGGGGGGGGGTCCCAAAAGGGCACTTTTAAAAATGTTATTCTCACAGAAATGATTGTGGACAGACAAAGAAAAAACAGCTCAAGGTGATTATGCCAAACTGGGAGCAAAGTTAAAACCTTATCAAAGATTGCCTTTTTGTTGGTTTGGTATAAATCAGTTCAAAGGTTTTTGAGAAATTATCATTTGAAAAACTGTGCTTGGCTGGGCATGAGGTGGTAAAGGGTGCATGGGTTTGTATATGGATATTCAGGGGCATATTACCAACTTTAAGCGATATTTATTGCTAACGATGCTTAGCAACAAATTTTTTAACGCTAAGCATCGCCGGAAATTATCGCAGAGATAACTTGCTATTAGCAAGGTTTATCTCAGAAGTGATAAAAATCCTCACGCTAACTGCCAATTGAGAGATTATCACTGGAAAACCAATGATAATCTCTCAAAGTTTGGCGTTAGCTTGATGATAGGGGCTCACAACCTTAGCCATGATATCCACCTTCCATAGGATATCATGGCTAAGTCAGGAAAATACCAGGTGCAAAAAAAACAGTGCTAACCGCGGTTAGCGCTGCTTCTTTTATCACTAACAGGGTTAGCGAAATCCTTGATAATAGGAGAAATGTCGCTTAACAACATTTCTCCTATTATTTTTTACTGGAACACCCCCTTTGCATCTCATTAGAGATGCAAGGGGAAGCGTAGAGAAAAAGGGTGCTAACATGCGATTTTGCCTGTTAGCACCCTGTTGCTGATAGGGAGATAATTTTATCTCCGCTTTCTTGGCTTTTAAAGCCAAAAAAGCTGAGATAAATCCCTTGACAATATGCCCCTCAATTCCTTTATTGATCTCCTTCTACAACATAGACATCAAAAGACATTAGGTGAACACACCTTATCCATGGTTTTATAGTGTCATTCTTCTTCATTGGTGCCTCTTCAGCTGAGTAGGATAATAAAACTTAATGGACTCAAGCACCGTTTGGGGTTTGTCTTCATTCATTTTTCTCTGGATAAAAACGGTGATCCGGTACTCTAGAAATACATCATGGTATACCCAAAAGTTATCTCATTTCCTCTGAGAGTACATTGGCTATGGTTAAAATTGGACATAACTTTGGATGTATGCTGAAAACAATATTTCCACCATCCTCTTTACTGTTACTTACATGTTTCAGCATCTCATATGGCCACGAGGATCACCTGTCTTTTTCAGGGATCGGTGAGGAATCCCTATCTACTTAGTATGATTCTTCATGTAGAAAAAAGGAGGCCTAAAGCTCTGAAACATGTATCTGTAGTATATATGAGTACTCTCATTGGGGATTAATTCGTCCATTATCAGCTTGATCTGGACCAGCATTCAATAAAAGAGGCTAAATTAAGTGATCTGGAGGCATTTCATTCTTGATGGATGTGTGACTACACGCGAGTAGTCTTCCCTGAGTAGGAAATATTGTTTTCTATAGACATCCAAAGTTATTTCTACTTAACACAAAGGGTTAAAACCTCAGAGAAAAGTTTCAAAAAAATAACGGAACTATTATTTCATGGAGGATCCACCCTACTGGTACCTCAGCTCCTCCTTGTTGTCTAAATAAAAAATCTCTAATTGGCTGAGAGTGATTTTTCGCCCCATCAGTTCCTGAGTTATAAAAAAAGATTGAAAGAGCATATAAGGGGACAGGGTAAGCCCACTCTGACACCTTGGAACTTTTAAATATGAACATAAAGTTGACGTTTTTTCATTGGATTTGCAGTACCAGTGCCTGGTACCCCAGAATTGAGCGAGGCCCTCATGTGTGTGCCCATTGTACTAACACAACCCCTCAAGGGCAAGCGTCTCTACCTTGGTATAGTGCTCGTTTGCAAGGTACCTAGCATCAGACCGCAATATCATGGAAGTGATACTTGCTCATGAAGCGCTGCAGATCCAAAATTTGGTCCTTGATCCAAATAATGTTTAGGCAAATCCTGTTTTCAGCAGGATTTGGCACCTTCTGAACATGGGCTGCATGGTCACACCCTACATATTACTTCCTGTGTGCAGAGACTTTAAAATTGTGCCTCTACGGTGAGCAGATTACATTGCCTAGCTTGCCTAGTGGAGTGAGGTCCTCATGGATGGCTGAATGTAGGGGCCCACTCCGCTCAGCTGAAGGCAGTGGCAATGCGTTTGAGCATTTGCAGGGTGCAGTGTTCAGGACTTGGATAGGGGGTTTGTTGCCTATGATAGTTGGGGTCCAAGTCTGGCTGCACTGTGTGTATTTGGGTCAGGCGCTCGTAAAGGGTAGAGTCATGTACGTGAGGGGTGGCATTGTAGAAGTATGCTAGAGTGTTATAAATACTGTAGATGTATGCATATAAAAGCTTCCTCAACAAGATGGTGGAACTCTTTGTTTATTCACTGTTTTGCTACTAAATATAACTTTTGTCTGCTTCTGTCTAATAATAATTGCAGCACATATTTTCTATACAGGAATCACTCTGGTTCAATAAATATTGACAATCGCCCCTTTGTGTATTCTTTGTATATTTCTATGAGCGAAAGAAAGCGTGAGTGACTGAACAAAAAGTTCTAGGTCTATCTCCACAATTCCTGAGGGAACATGGTTGTCATGTTCAGTAGTTGCAAGAACTGTTTGCTCCCTGTTTAAGCTTAAGAAGGCTAACTGTGGGGTGCATGGAATCAGTATGGCACCAGCCTAAGTTTATGTTGTCCACAAACGCGCACTTCATACTGATTAGTGGAAACTAAACAACAGTAGGTCTGCAACTCATTGGTAAGGAAGCTTGTTTCTGCCCTACATAAATTGTACACATCTGGAATCGGACACCTGCAGAGAGTGAGATACAGATCCAAGCTGGGCATTTTTCATAATATGATCAGAATATTACGAAACCACCCACCAAATTCACTGAAACAATTCTATAAATATGTAATTAAAGTGCAGCTACAGTTACAAAACAAAACCTAACACCCATTGAAATTCATCAGTTATATTTCAGTGAAATAACTATAACTTCTGACCTATCATGCATTGTTCATGATCTCACATATCACTTTACTTATGCCATGTTAAATGACATGATTGATGGCATTATTCATGATATCACTGATGACATTTCAAAAGCCATCATTGAACCATGAGAGCTCGTCTAATGAGTGACACAGATTGCTATATACTTTATGAACTGGAGATAATTCAACAACCTAGATCTATGTCCAATCTTCTATCAGCAATCACCTGATAATGGAGATAACTTTGCCAGCCTGCAGGACATGTTGCATATCTGTCAGCATATCTAAATGTGGTGGATGGCAACCTCTTTTTACTACATAAACAAAGTGAATCCAACATGGGAAGGGGAAAGAGTGATCAATAGATGTTGAAGCACTCAGTGTTTTGGAAAATACCCCTCACACACCAAAAGGCCCCTTGGTGTCATGCTTCATCATCGGGGTCTTCACACCCCTCTATCGGGATGCGGCGTGCTGCGACCTACGACTACGCGGGAGCACTTGTGGTGTTGACTATGTGTGGTGTCTAGTGTGTGGGGTATTTTTAGAGTGAGTGGGGGGTGTGTAGTGAAAAAAAATATTTAAAAAGTACCTGGCACTAGAGTATAAAAAGAAAAATGTATTCTGAACTCTGGCTGGTACTGTTAAAAGAAGTGCAGGACGAGGTCTAAGTTGTGTAATGAACTAGACCTCTGGTGTGCGTTGTTGTCGACATGTTTCGGAGACAAGCTCCTTCCTCAGGACGGGGGCACAACCTCCCCTCCCTACTCAAGTCTTTGTTACTAAAAATAGTGTATTTACAGAAAAGTGAAATTGAAATTATAGGCTAAGTGTGCCTACAGCGGTCTGCTACAAGCATAATGACTTGTGAAGCTTCTTTGTAGGCTTCATGAGCAGAATTGGGACGTCGGGGTGTTGCTCCAATGGCTATAAGAACAGGACTCTCTGATCACCGTCTTACCCCACACGCTGCTCCGCTGATGCTTGCCAGTGACATTATATTCTTTCGAAGCACATGCTTTTTTGGTGCTTTAGTTTTCCGCTCATTCCTGTTTCTTGCCCTGGACTGCATCCTCAGGGCAGCCATGGGTGTGGCAGACACTGGAAGGTCAGAATTACTAATTTAACTCCAGACATAGAATATTTGGGGAAGGAGCAACTTCACCCAAACATTTCAGGAGGCTTATTTAGTATTTAAACTCCAGTCCTAGAATATTTTGGGGAAAGTTAGGCATTCCCAAATTATTTTTGGGAATAGTTGAAAAGTAGTCATTTTGAATGGCAGAAAGTGCTGCCCTAAAGACGCAGCCCAGGGCAAAAAAATAGGAATACCTAGGGGCAGATTTACAAGCCCCTTGCAACACATTTATGCCGCCGTTGCGTCACTTCTGTGATGCAGCAGCGGCGTAAACCATGCGCCACATTGCTACATATTTACAACTTGACGCATCTAGGGAAATGCGTCACATTGTAAAGCCCTGCGCCACATTAAACCTGCGCCAGGTTTAATGTATGCAGGATTGGCGTTCTGTCGGAAAAAGCCTCGGAAAAGTGATGCAGTGAAATCTACAAGATGCCACGAAACCTTACGCCTGCTTGAAGCAGGCGAAGGAGTGGCGCAGCACGTAAGGTATGGGGGTCCCTGAATATTGCTGGAGTTGCGTCGCGCTTGTGACACAACTCCAGCAATGCGCTGCACTTACTCCATCAGATGACACACGCATCTGTCTATCCCTGCGCCATGGTGAGCTGCATTAGAAATGCGACACATTTGTGGTGGTGCAAGGGTAGAATTGTGTGTCGCATTGGTACTGCTGCTTCCCTGCTAATATCTAGGGATGTGCCAGTCCTTGTAAATCTGCCCCTAGTTTTCAAAGCTGAAGTTATCCAAACATCGATTCATAACCTTTCTGTAGTTCCATGTGGTGCAAACATCCCATTAGCAGAAATTGGATGCACTTTTTAGTTTTAGGTACGGAGAGATCTGGTGATTTGCACAGAGTTACAGGATCTTGAGCCGAAGCTGGGATCTGAACTAGGTTTACTAATTTTCATGCACCTCAGCTGTAGGTGATCTGCTACATCACCGCCCCATTATTGAGCCATAGAGAACGTTTATATTCGATAGTGTAATTAAAAAGTAATTTTTTCATCCCTGTATATTTCTAAATAAAATTATGTTTTTTATTTTTTTTACCTGCAATGCATGTACTCATCAGATCTACAATGGAGCCCCCCTCTTGGTTAAACCAAAACCTTAACACATTTCAACCCTCCTTCTCTCTCAGTCAATCAAAACAAATTGCTAGATATAAATTATACTTCTTAAACCTAAATATTTTTCTCAATTCCTATTCTGTAGTGCTCGTATATCCTGCTACTTTACTCTGTCAATTGTAATTAATTGTAACTATGTGTGCCTATTTCCCACATTTAGTATGCATGCCATTCAGCTCAATGCAGCTAGAAACTGCTGACTTCCTCACTACCTCTGGTTGATACAAAAGGTTGGTGTATACATTAGGGCTTCTCAAACAAGTTTGGGTGGAATTCACACTTTATAAGTCACTACTTACATAAATAGAATACAGTTAAAAAGCTGGAAAAGTAAGCTATTAACTAGAAAATCATGTAGTGCATGAGGAAATGGCCACCAGGAAATGTCATGACAATGAAATGGATTTATACTATTGGTATGTTCCAGGGACAGAAGGTATCTGGCTCCTTGCCATGGCACTCTACTGTCTCCCACTGTGGAGTGGGTCTTGGGAGCCATGCAAATGTTTACATTTTCAGTTAGGAAATCCAACTAACCAACACGTTGCTCCAGATTTACTAGCATGTTGCACCAGGTTAGACTTACTTTTGCGATACAATCTCCATGCAGTGGTGGTATTTAGTCTACCATGCAAATCCTGTTTTGCTTTAGAAAGTTTGTCAAAGTAAAGCAAAGTAGCACTATGTGCTACTTTGAACTACTTGGCGTCAAAGGGGTATATGGGTGGTATGTGGGTGTTCCAATGCAACCAACCATGGATTTTGATGCAAATCCCCATGTACTAACATTGGTATTCATCAGGAGCAATTGCCTGTTCATTTTTCACCAGTTGAAACCTGACACAAATCTATTAGGTACTTTGATTGAATTTCTATTTTGAACTTTCAGAAAAGGAAAATATGCACAAAATGCATTTTTTGGCCAATTGCAGAGTCCTAAACTCAGAACTGGGGACAAATTACGCTCTATCCTAGTTATCTATCGTTCGCCTAAATTTGAACCAGAGTTTGCACCTAGAGATTAATGGTGCAGAAGATGCTAGAAATCCTGAGCAACATCATCTCGGACCTGACTTGTACAAAATGTTACCTGACTTCACTAAAATTATGTAGACTGAGTCCTCTTAGATACATAGAAATGTTCATTGGTAATCACTTTTTTTTTCTCAAAGTTTTATATAGCGCAAACTTGATCCGAAATCAGGCATCAGAGCGCTTTACATTAGCACCAGTTGCGTTACACGAGGACACATTCATTGTTGTTAGGCACAGGGAGATTAAGTGATTTGCACAGTCACAGGATGTTGAGTGTCGTTGCCAAGACTCTAACCCTGTTCCCCGGATTTGAAGCCTATCACGCTAACCGTTAGGCTACATCCTTTGTCATTTTACTTCTGGAGACTAATACTGGTTTACTTTGACTGCTAAAGACATAGGGGCATATGTACAAGGACTTAATGACGCAGCAGGGTCAATTGTTTGACGTTACAGCGGGTATTTTTTATTGCCTTATTTACTAGTTGCCGCTAACCGGAGTTAGCTGCACTTTTCCGACGAAAATGTGAATTTTGAAGATCGCCACTTCCGTTAGTGAGAGTTAACGAAAATGAGATGCAAGCTGGCGTTACTGCTGCTAACCCCACTTTGCAATATTTACAAGGAATTACTTGTATGGTACAAAACCTAAAAAACTGCATCTAAGTTCAGTTAGAGGCAGATTTTTAAGACCAGAAAACAGCTGGTCCTAAAATTGGTGCAAACACTTGGGGTCTCATTTCAAAGGTTTTGGTGCTGGACAGCGCAGCAAAGCATATTGCAGCGCTGCACTGTGCCAGAACAAAAAAACAAACATGCGCCCCACAATAATATACGGTGCAGTCCTGGGCCTCATTCATGAAAAGTGTTTCAACGCTGAAACGAAACAGTGTTGGCACACTTTTGACTGTGTCCTCCTTGTAACACCATGGATGCGCTGTATTTAATGTAGGGCGCTCCATGTCGCAAGGATTTACAGATATGTCAGGATTCCTGACGTATTTGTCGGCGCTAAAGTGATGCATTGCTGCAACTTTGTCTCAAGCTCGACACAACTGCAGCAATGCATGGGGCACCTTTACGCCCACCATGAGGCAGGCATAAAGTTTTGATGCAGTGGCATCCTCGAATTGTTACAGAGAAATCTTCTAGATTTCACTGCAAAACTCCTACAAGGTTTTGTTGCGTGGATTTGCACACCATGCACACATCCTACTTGACGCAGGTATAATGTGACATAGGGGTGCACAAGGTCACACATATGCCCAGATGCGTCTCTTTGTACAGAGTCTAGTTTGGAATCCAGGATGCCTGCTGTCACCTTCCTCGGTGGCCAGTGACCCCCTGATGCTCTGTTCACTGACATGGAGGAGCTGCCAGGGTGTCGGCACAGTTGGAGCTCCATCAGTGGAGTTTGCACTCTGCAGTGTTAGCATCGATGGTGGTGGTGTGCGATGTGCATGGTGAAGGTGTGATATATACTATGATGGTCGGTTCAGGAGAGTTCGGGGGTGTGGCTGTTTTTGAAGTTCCCGCTGGCGGGGAAGAAAGGGTTGAGTGTGTGTATGGCTATGGGGGTTGGTGCAGTTACTAGCTGCTTGAGTCTGAAGTTGGTGATGTTCACCAGGAAGGTGGTGGTGTTCTGGCCATAGGGGCTGTCCAGCTGGAAGTTAAGGTGTCAGAGTAGGATGTAGTCAGTGAATGGGAGAGCCTGGGTTGCGATGTAGTCTACAATGGCATCAGTGAATGGGGTTCATGGGCCATGGGGCCTGTAGACGAGGGTGCCACAGAGGGTGGGGTTGGGGTTGGTTTGGATCTGGAAGTGGAGGTGTTTTATGGTAGCCATCGGGTAATTTCAGTTTGTGGTCAGTCGGACTGTCTGTGCTTTCAAGGTTTTGGCTGCCTTGGTATTGCAAGGAGGGTGCTATGAAAAGTGATGCATCACAGATTTTCCCCAGCGATGCGCCTCTTTTCATATATGTAGCCCTGATTCTGCATTTCCTCTTCCCCTTGGACTCTGGCTGGTCATCCTGGTTGTTGGGGGGGTTTGGGGCGATTGTTGATCTGTGCTGCACTTGTCCCTGGTGGCTTCATTCTGCTTTTCTTTTCTTTTTTTAATTAGAGGTGGACTTATTGGCCATTGTTGCCTCTAGAGTCAAAAAAGTAGAATTTTCATATCCTGAACCGTTTCTTTCAGCGCCACTGATTTGACCGAATGCAGTTTACTGTTGACACGTTTACTATTCTGCCTGCCATTTTTCGCTGCTGGGAAATTGTTCGGCATCTGATCCTTCCATCTTATGTTATAAAATGAAAACCTTTTATATCCTGTTTTTCTAATTGTGCTGTTCATTGACCAAGAGTACGTTAATATGGTGATTTTGCTCCCCGAGGTGCTGTATGTGATTTGAAATTTGTTCTCTGTTAATCTAACTGTTTAGCGGCCAGCCCCGGGGGTTGTAGGCCCATGATTGTATTTGGTTGAAATGTCAATAAAGGTTTTCAAAAAAAAAAGTTGAATTTCCTGCAGACTAACATGCGTTTTTTGCCCACAAATTGGCCTTTCGAATTTGTATCGTCTTCACTCTAGTGTTACAGAAAAGAGGGGTCCCAGAACCGGAGTACAGATAAAGAAAATAAAGTAACAACTTATTTTACTTGTTTAGAGCACAGTGTTATTTAATCACAGAGTGCTCAAAGCCATCTTGCTGTACATTGCATTAATACACTTTTTCAAAATCTCATTGCTGTGTCCAAAAGGAGGGGGGGAAGTGAAGTGGTTGGAAGTGGATATAATTAGGGATTGTGACAAAAACTGTTCAAACATAAAGGATACCAAACAAAAAACTTTTTGCTGGCTTCCAAAGGGAGCCAGACCACGTTGCATCAAATGTCACCATTATTCACAGAACAGGTTGGTATATAAACACAAAATGACTGGTCCCAAGTAGGGATCCTTTCGGACCTTTTCCGCTCCCCCCCTCCTTTTTTTGCCCAACGCAGTGTATATACATAATGTGCTAGCCGCCGTAAAGTAGAGTAACAAAAAACCCTGTTTCTTGATCTCGCCCTCCATAGGCAGATGTGGCACGGAGACCGTTTTTTCAGAAATAGAGCACTCCCTGAATATCAGGTAACCCTCTCTGGTGATTCTTTGACCGATTGAGTAATGTTCCTATGAAACTCCTGCATCGCCAACACCATCTTTGGCTGTCTCCCTCTCCCTAGAGGTTCGTGCTATCATGAATGGCCACCGATGGGATGGACCTTTTTGACTGTCTCACAGCTTGAGTGTATGTAAGTGTTCCTTGCAAACAGCCGTGCTTCCCACTTTCTAACAGTACAACTCATGAACTACCTACTCTATGTATGATACACCTGACCAGATTTGCAACCATAGTGCCTATCCACGTAACTATGTACACCACTGTTTTTTGATATTGCCTCTACTCTGTTTGACCAATTTTAATATGGATCCCTACTTAGGACCAGTCTAATTTTGTGTTTATATACCAACCCCCCCTTTTAGGAGCCTGCCCTACCACTTTCCCGTCCTGAAGAAGACCCGTTTTGTAAGGGACATTGACCCTACTCTTTCCAGGGTCGAAACGTAGACTGACTACAACCCCTACACCAACTTCTACCCCTAGTGTGATTTATACTGCTTATTGTAGAAGATTGGTTCTGTGAATAATTGTGACATTTGATGCAACGTCGTCTGGCTCCCTTTGAAAGCAAGATGGCTTTGAGCACTCTGTGCTTAAATAACACTGTGCTCTAAACAAGTAAAAATAAGTTGTTTTCTTTATCTGTCCTCCGGTTCTGGGACCCCTCTTTTCTGGACTACTAGATACCCAGGTCCCAGTGACTTCTCTTGGGTTGACCCTACTTTTGTAACGTTCACTTTAATGTTAGCAGCAGATTTCACCGCGGCTATCTGAAACTATTGCCGTGGAGCAACGGCTGTGTACATACTACTTAGAAGTAATGTGAGAAACTGGGGTCCTGCGCAAACATACTTGCAAATATGTTGTAATGATCGTATTGGAATCTGCAATAAAAATTGTTTTACAAAAAAAAAAACAAAAAAAAAAACAGGGTGATAGTTTTTGGTGATAGGCCGTGTTAAGAAAACTGCTGCTATCGCTAGTTAGTTACAGTTCTTGTACATGTACTCGATAAAGTTTGTAACATGTTTGCAACTGGGACAGAATAACAAAATATTGTAATAAGAGCAGTGAGAAACGCATAGCACCGTCTTATCCGATATTGAGCCCTTTACTTGCTTCCTGAATAATAAACAATCAAATCCAGTAGCAAATATACGGTGACATTCCCGAGGTTATTTAAAAATGGAAATAGAATCGCTGTACACAAAGCAAGTCAAAGTGAAGTCCATAAACTACAGATTCCTTTCTGAATTGTTCTTCACATTAATCAGAAGTCACACTCCGGATAAAGAAGTCTCCCAGGATTGGAATTGTTTCTTGTGAAAATCCGATGTATACCTTCAAAAAAGCTGGCGTATAATTTACATGCTGTTCCTTTTAAGATTTACTTTGTATTCTTACTTTCTAATTATCCTTAATAAAATGATAAGCCCTGATGAGGAGCGCGCTGCCATGAAATAATTGGCTCTGCTCTTGCACTCCGCTGCCCTTGGGGACGCCGAAGGGTGCTCAACTCGCTGATAAGGTCAATTAACAGGCACAGTGCCTGCTTCAAAGGCTTCTGCGTAGTCTAATCATATCAAAGAGACGTCTTCTCCTCCCCCGAATGTAATCTGTCTCAGGAAGCCAAAGCTGTTGACATGCTGCTCTCTCTCTCTCTCTCTCCTACTCTCTCTCTATCTCTCTCTCTCTTTCTCTCTCTCTCTCTCTCTCTCTCCTTCTCTCTCTCTCTCTCTTGCCTCATGTTGCAAGGGTGCCTGCATTGCACGGATGATTGCTTTTGTGCAGGAAGGTACACCTTTGTTTACAAAGACAATCATTGATGGCATTTTCCTCTTTCTATACGTGCTTCAGAATGCATAGAAAGAGAAAGAATAAGGAGAAACAAAAGTCTCTCTCGCTCTCTCCCTCTTTCTCCTACTCTCTCTCTCTTTCACTCGTTCTCTCTCTCTAATATAAATATTTAATTTATAAAAAACCAAAGGGTACAGGCACATTATAGGTCAGTATGGAAAGAAGGCCTTAAAGTTACAGAACAAAAACCTAAACATTCTCTAAAAGAAATAGGAGAGGAAGTCACACAAGATGTAACATTCAGTCATCAAGAAAACACTGAAATTTGACAGATATTGTTCAGTGAGCTAACTATGACTTGCGCCCCAGTCATGCACTGCTTATGACCTCACATTTTGCATCACTCATGACGTGTTAGCTCACTGCACTGTAACTGGAGCATTTCAGTGTTTTCTTGGGTTTTACACTTTACATCTGGTGTGACTTTATGACTTAACAGTAATGAATAAGTCTTGTTACCAAATCTAACTATATGGTCACTTTAGCATGTAACTTTTTTTACTATTTCTATACCTAACAATAATGCTCATTTAACCATTGGCTCCTTCAGTGATTTTCTGCTTTTTTTCATCGTGAAATCTGATCACATGTCCTACCTCAATGGATAAACTGCACGCAAAGAAAGCCCCCATTTAGTACAGCCTTTGCTCATGTGCAGCTAGGGTTGGCTCTAAGGACAGGCCACTGGCTAGGCCCTGTGCCAAAGCCCCCATGGGCTCCCAACCCGCCACTGCACACTCCATTCAGCAGTGTGCAGCTATGATTGGTCTTGCACCCAACCCACTGAAGTATCCAGCCCCCACTGTGTATGGCAAATGACCTGCACAGTGGCGTTTGCCGGCAGGGTCTGAACTATGACCAGCTCTTCCTTTTAAAAATGTTGTTGGTACTACAGTACCAGCACCCAACATCCAACGTCTTACAAGCATCAAACAGCATGCTCTCTAAACATTGGTGCTTTCATGTTTTTTTAGGGTTTTCTGTTAACCTTGGTAAAGGCATTTTTCATTGTTATGTTTGTAATATTAATGCTGTTTTTTTGCATTATATTTTTAAGTTTTCATGTTTTTGCTTACACTGACAACTTGATGGCATTCTTTCTAGTAGGTTGCAAAATACTTCAGCCCAGATTTATTATGATTTTGCATCATTATTGCATGACTTTTGTGTCCCAGCCCCAACAGAAAATCCTTTGTGACATTTACTGAGCCATGCAAAGTCCTTTTGTGTGGTTTGTATCAGGTAGGTATTATATGGGAGGAGCAGGAACGTGCATCATTTGGGTGGAGCAGGAAGGTGTTATTTCCTGCAAAAAAACAATTCTGCCCATAAAGTGGCCACTAGGCAACACCCAGTGAACAAGGAGATAGCAGACATGCTCCATATCTTTTTAAATTACTTTGTAGGGGGTCTTGTAGTACTGCCCTCTCGGTCCACCGCAAGCTGTGTGCTCGATCGTTGCGGAGGGGGGCAGACACTTTCGTTTGGGGACCTCCTGACTCTGCCGATACACCCAAAGAAAAGCCCGTCTGCACCCGTCCGTGGCCGGCTGGGGACAGAGGTCAGCCATTATGTCCAATCCATTAGATACACTTCACTGGAATTGCGCTCCCTGGCCCCTGAGACTGATTAGTGGATTGAGCCCAATCTTAAACATAAACTTGAACAATATGGACTATTAAACCCTGAGCTGGTTGTACCTATGCCCTTAATTGTATCTGAAATCCGGCATTCCACTCAGCTCAGGCAGGCAGCCACTAAAATAAAGACCCTTGACACCGAAGAGCTTAATGTAGTTTATTTAAACACACGCTCTAGGGTCATGCACCAGCTAGAGATGTGTAACCTTTTAGATACTGTTGCTCCTGACATACGTTTGATAACAGAAAAATGGTTGACCATGGAACCAACGCCCAATATCCCAGCGGCCCTCCCAGGTACCTATTACTTAAGGCAGGCCGATAGACCCCCGGGGAAAAGAGGAGAAGGGGTAGCCACTGTTAAAAGAACTGTCAGCCACTTCTATTGCCTCCTTTGAAATGAGCTCAGTAGATAGTCTTACATTAAAACTCATTTTTCCCCAAATTTACGTTAGTGTGTATATTGAAATATAGACCTTCTATTGCTATGGGAGGGTTTGTCACTGAATTAGCTAATTATCTGACTTCACTCACCATAGACTATGCTAAAATATTGCTAATGGGTGACTTGAACTGCTTGCCATCAGAGGAAGGGGAGAGTCGGGGTTCTAAAGAGCTCATGGACCTATTAACTAAATTGAATCTAGAAGGACATATAATAGAACCCACCCACATTAAAGGACACACATAAGATCATTTATCGACCTCTAACTTCTCGGTCTGTGACCTCCTGGTACAGCCATGTACATGGTCGGATCAACACCTCATTTATTTTTTGATAAATGATCTATCCATAGCTAAATCACAGAGCGACATGAAGCCACTGACCAGAAACTGAAACCGTACTCGCCTACCTGAGTAATATGTTGCAATCCACTATTCCGCCCATTACGACCAATGTTAATGAGATGGAGAGAGCCATATCCAACTAGCAATTTCAAGTATGTGAGGTGCATGCCCCCTCTACAGAGGAAAGAAAGGTCCCTGAGGCGGCATGAAACCTCCAATTGGTTCACTGAAGAGTTAAAACTTGTAAAACTTAAAACGCGTCAGGCGGCAAAAAAGGCCTTTCATTCTACCTGGGTACTTAGCTCTACCAACATATCTAAAGATATATTTAAAATTGTCAAAGAGCTTTCTAGCCTGACTGAAATACCTTGGCCATCACCCCCTCTCAGGTCTTGTGTGACTAGCTGAACACCTTTGTTAATGAAAAAATCAAGTCCATCCAGAACTCTTTTTCTACCAGCCATTTGGATTTGGAAATCTCATAAGCAATATGAAAATCCCTCAATGATGTCCAACTTTGAAAAGATTACCCCAGATCGACTGGAAGAACTCAGAAATAAGATTCAATCTGGTTCCCCTAATGCCCATTGTCCTGCTAGGATCCAAAAAGAACGGCTCTCTCATTTCCCGGCTACCTTTCTTTCTCTTCTAAACACTTCCCTGGAGAAACGGGTAGGGATGTATGTCGTTACTACGCATGCTTTTACAACGCATGCCTTTACCAAGCAGGTTTTATAACGCAAGTCATTACAACGACTTGCGTTTGGGGGGCGCTGGATAGTGAATAGTTTAATTTACTATTCCAACTCCAGTCCCCGTGGATAGTAGGGAAGGTTTTGGATAGTAAATTAAACTATTCCGTATCCTACAGCGCCCCCCCGCGCAAGTCGTTGTAACGACATGCGATGTAAAAGTTGTGTGGTAAAGGTACTGCGTGGTAAAAGGTGCGTTGTAAATGCTGTTCCCCAAGGGGTAGTCCCACTTGCCTTCAAAGAGGCAGTGTTAGTGCCATTACAAAAGAAAGCGGGAGTAGTTCCCAGCATCCTGAGTAAATATAGGCCTATCACTCTCCTTCCGTACCCGGCCAAATTGCTGGAGGCACATGTGGCTAAACTCCTGTTAGAACCGGCTGTCTCTAGTTGGCAGAGGTATACACTTCTGACAAATAGGGACACACCTTTTCTAGTCAGGGCAAGGGGATCACACCCTTCGATAACCCCTGCTCACCCCCTTGGTAGCTTGGCAGAGCAGACAGGCTTATCTCAGAGGCTGTGTGTTAAGCATTTATGACCACATACAGTAATAAAGTGAATACACTACAAATGGACACGACACAGTAGTATTATAAAAATAAGTATTTTTATATAAGGCTTAGCACAAGACCAAATAACGACAAAAATGTACACAATCTTAATAAATACTCGGGGAAGGGAAAAAGGATAGTTCAAAGGTAGTTTCTTCTTTAGCACAAAAGTCTTTAGTATCAAAGCAAATCTTCTTCTTGGCAATACAGTTCTTAGCAACAGGGTAACCCACACGGGGGCTACACGACGTCGAGGCAGAGTTAATCCAAAGGTTCGGCGTCGACCGCGAGGAGCGCTACGTCGAGCCCGGAGTCACACGGACCCCCAACAACACAGTACCTTTGGATAATGAAGAACACGATGATCAGCGGCGTCGAGCAATCCGGCGTTGCGTCTTCGGTGTCGATCAGGCCTCAGCAGGCGTCGTCGTTGATGATGCGGTTGCACAGAGTGAGCAGCGCTCACGGCGTCGAGAGGGCACGAGGGCGATGCGATCAGCAGCGGTGCAGACACGAGGTCCCTTGGAGCTGGAGCCGTACTCCCACTCACTGGCGTTGCTGCTGGCGTCGGTCGGGCCCGGCGGCCGGTCGTCGAGGAAGCGGGACACTGGGGGCCGTTACCCACTACGTCGAGCTGGATTCGACGACGTCCGTCGGCGTCGAGGTTGCTGGCTCTTTCAGAGGTGCTGGATTCTCAGGTTCCAGCAAGTAGCACTTTAAACAGATGAAGTCCTTTAGCCCTGTGACTTCAGCAGGAGACTCGCACTCTTCCAGTCCTTGGAGATTTTCTTAGCAAGCGTGAGAGTACACACACAGTTCCTCTCTCCTGGTTCCTTGGCAAAAATAAAGAAGCACTGCAGGATTCCCCCCAGCAAACAGCACACTGGCAGAAGGGGTAGGCAAGTCCTCAGATCAGCAGGCCTCTTGTCCTTGGTTACAGGGTTCCTTGTCAGAAGTGATCTAAATTCTTGGTTCAGGGGTCCTTCTCTTATACCCCTTCTCGGCTCTGATCCCTTTGTCCATGCAGGGGAATTTCCCAACATCCTGGGTCCATCGTGGGTGAAGCCAGGCAGAAGCACCTGGCCTATTCACTGAGCAGGGCTGGGTCCTCAGGCGCCCAGCAGGAGGTGGAGTCAGCATTGACACTGGCAGGACCAGAGCTATCGGCCTCCTGGCAGGAGGTGGGGCTAGGATCGTCCATGGCAGGCACAGAGCCATCAGTCACTTGGCAGGAGGTGGAGCCAGCATTGTACCAGGCAGGGCAGGCTATCAACAACTACTCTCCCCCTACTCTGAACGCAAATGTCCCACTCATCCCACACTGACTCATCCAGACCTCTTGTAGCCACCCAGCTCCTGTCACACACACACAAGACCAGCAGAAACCAGAAATGATTAGACACGAAAATAGACACTTTCTAAAAGTGCTATTTTCGAACCCAGAGTCCAAAAACCATCCACACCAGCGGATGCGCAATTAAACCCCGAGTTCAGGGATACCAAACTCGACATTGCACCATGCTCCCCGAGCCAGCTAGGACCATAGCATTAATAATCCCGGTGACCCATTCTAACTAATGGAGAGCAGGCTACCTCGCAATAGTGAAGAACGAAGATGGCGGTTGTTCACTATCAGGACATGCCAACTTGGTCAGGCGTGTCCTACCTTACACTTACAATGCACCCTGCCCGTGGGCCTACCATAGGGGTGACTAACATGAAGTCAAGGGAAGGTTTGAGGGGCTGGCAAGTAGGTATACTTGCGCAGCCTGCGTGACAGCACTAGGCTGCACGTGGGTCTCGCAATGACCGACCCGTAGACATTATTTTACGAGGCCGCTCCTGTGGGTGGCGCAACACGTGCTGCAAGCCCACGAGCGGCATTTGTATTTACAAGCCCCGGCACTCCTGGTGCACTAGACTAGGGACTGACAGTAAACCAAATAAGCCAAACATGGATACAATAGATACATCAATTTAACATAGGGAGCACTTGCGCCGTGGCACTGATTAGCAGTGGCACAGCGCCCAAAGCATATACCAGCAAAACATCGTAAAACAGTGGAGGCAAACAGAAAAAATGGAGGAGAGACTCAAGGGATGTATGACGTTAGAACGCATACATTTACAACGCGTACCTTTACAACGCGTTCGTAACAACGAAAGTTGTTACCACGCATTGCGCTGGGGGGGGCGCAAAGTTGAACAATTTAATTTACTATTCCAACACCAGTCCCCGTGGATAGTAGGGAAGGTCTTGGGATAGTAAATTAAATCATTTACTATCCTTGAGCGCCCCCCAGTGCAATGCGTGGTAACAACTTTCGTTGTTACGACCGCGTTCTAAAGGTATTCCGTTGTAATGCTTGCGTTCTAAACGCTGCATACCGGCTCAAGCCAATGATGTCAGGTCTAACACGTGTCCCCTCCAGCTGAAATGTGGGGAGAACTACCCTTGACCTAGGGAATCCTCATCACTAAGGCGGAAAAATCTGGACAGACCATCAGCATTGGCGTGATCTGTGCCAGGGCGGTGTTCCACCGTAAAGTCCATCCCCTGTAGGGAAATGGACCACCTCAACAGTTTCGGATTCTCACCCCTCATCTGCATCAACCATCTGAGGGGCCTGTGGTCTGTCTGAACCCAGAAGTGAGTCCCAAACAGGTAGGGTCTTAGCTTCTTCAGCGCCCAGACCACAGTAAATGCTTCTCTCTCTATCGCACTCCACCTCGTTTCCCTGGGAAGTAACCTCCTACTGATGAAGGCTACAGGCAAGTCTCGGCCCTCTTCATTTACCTGAGCTAGAACAGCCCCCACGCCTTGCTCTGAAGCGTCCGTCTGGACAATAAATTCTTTCGAAAAGTCGGGTGCCTGGAGTATAGGTGCTGTGCACATTGCAGTTTTCAGGGTGTCGAAGGCCATTTGACAGGCATCAGTCCAGATCACGTTTCGTGGCTGCTTCCTGGAAGTCAGCGAAGTCAAGGGGTGTACAAGGTTACCGTAATCCTTGACAAACCTCCTGTAATAACCCGTGAGTCCTAGGAAGGCTCTCACCTGAGTTTGGGTTTTGGGCGGTGCCCAAGCCAAGATGGTATCAATCTTGGTTTGTAGGGGGGCAACCTTGCCACTCCCTACTTGGTGCCCCAAGTACACCACCGAACCCTGCCCAATCTGGCACTTACTGGCTTTGATTGTGAGGCCTGCTCCGCGCAGGGCCAACAACACTTCCTGGAGGTGGCGCAAGTGTTCCTCCCAGCTGGCGCTGAACACTGCGATGTCGTCCAGGTAGGCGGCACTGAAATCCTCCAGTCCGGCCAAGACCTGGTTGACCAACCTCTGGAAGGTGGCAGGGGCATTCTTCATCCCAAAGGGCATCACCCGGAACTGGTATAGCCCATCTGGTGTGAAGAATGCGGACCTCTCTTTTGCCCCATCAGTCAAGGCGATCTGCCAGTACCCAGACGTTAGATCAAATGTACTGAGGTACCGGGCAGCCCCCAACCGATCGATGAGCTCATCAGCTCTGGGGATGGGGTGCGCGTCAGTCTTCGTGACCGAATTGAGTCCTCGGTAATCCACGCAGAACCGGAGTTCTAGTGAAGCACCAGCCTTCGGGACCAAGACCACTGGGCTGGCCCAAGGACTGCTAGAGGACTCAATCACCCCTAACGCAAACATTTTGGAGACCTCCTCCTTAATGTATGCTCTAACCTTGTCAGTCACCCTGTAAGCCTTGTGCTTCACAGGAGGGCTGTCCCGGGTGTCAACGTCATGGACACACCAATGAGTGACACCCGGAACCAAGGAAAACAGATCCGGGAATTGTCCCAACAGGTGGCGACAATCCTGTTTCTGCTCGAGGGTCAGTGTGTCAGAGAGGACCACACCATCCACTGACCCGTCTTGCTCTTTAGCACACAGGAGGTCAGGAAGAGGCTCACTCTCCTCCTCCATTCCAGCATCTGTAGCTAGGAGCATGCCCACTTCGGACCTTTCTAAGTGGGGCTTCAAACGGTTGACATGCAGGACCCGCAAGGGGTTCCTGGGGGATTTCAAGTCCACCAAGTAGGTGACATCGCTCTTCTTCTCCACAACCTTAAACGGTCCAGTCCACCTGTCCTTGAGCGCACAAGGTTCCACAGGGGACATGACCCACACTTCCTGACCAGGCTGAAGCTCTACCAGAGTGGCATTCCGGTCATACCAACGCTTCATCTCCTCCTGGCTGGCCTCAGATTTGCCTGAGCAAGTTCTCTGAAGCGCCGAGTCTGGTTCCGAAAGGCCAGCATGTAACTGTATACATCCTGGGGAGGTTTCCTGGGAGATTGCTCCCAGCCTTCCTTGACCAGACTCAAAGGCCCTCGTACCGGGTGACCGTATAAGAGCTCAAAGGGGCTGAACCCTAGAGACCTCTGCGGCACCTCACGGTAAGCAAACAACAGGCATGGCAAGAGGACGTCCCATTTTCGCCTCATTGGTTCTTCAAGACCCATAATCATGCCTTTAAGGGTCCGGTTGAATCTCTCAACTAGCCCATTTCCTTGAGGGTGGTAAGGAGTGGTGAACTTGTAGGTTACCCCACACTCCTTCCACAGAGACTTCATATAGTCCGAAATGAAGTTGGTACCCCGGTCTGACACCACCTCTCTGGGGAACCCCATCCGGGAGAAAACACCCATCAGTGCCCGTCCCACCACGGGGGCTGTCACTGTTCTGAGAGGGATGGCTTCCGGGTACCGTGTGGCATGGTCCACCAAGACCAGGATGAACCTGTTGCCCAGGGCTGTCTTGGGGTCCAGGGGCCCAACAATGTCAATTCCCACCCGGTCAAAGGGGGTGCTGACCACTGGAAAAGGTTGGAGGGGAGCCTTCTGCTTCCTTCCGCTTTTCCCACTTGCCTGGCAAGTGTGACAAGTCTTGCAATGGATGTCTACATCCCTTCGCATCTGAGGCCAATAAAAATGGGTGACAAGCCTGTCATAGGTCTTGTCCTGCCCCAGATGTCCAGCTAACGGAACGTCATGAGCCAAACCCAGTAGGAAGGCTCTGAAGCGCTGGGGTACCACCAGCACACGGGCTGACCCAGGCTCAGCAGCCTTAGGCTCGCTATACAGTAGGTCGTTCTCCCAGTACACAAAATGTGACCCTGACTGATCACCTGAGGATTGGGCTGAGGCCTGCTGCCTCATGCCCACAAGAGAAGGGCACACCTTCTGTTCGGCACAGAATTCCTCCCTGGAGGGACCACCATCCTGCTGCCAATGGGTCAGCTCGGGCAAGTCTCCCAGTTCGGCAATTTGTTCCCCTGTGGGCTCCAGGGCATCCCCCTCAGGGTCTACCTCCTCCTGGACCACGGGATCTACGGGGGCCGGTTTCCCACGCCTCCTGCCTCTTCTCTTCACAGCTGGGTCCTGGGCAGTACTTTCAGGCTCCGGCACCCCATCAACACCCTTACTCGCTGTCATCGATCGAGTGGTTGCACACACCCACTCTGGCACGCCCAACATTTTCAAGTGCGCCTCTCTCTCCACCTTCGCCCAAGGGGAGTCTTCTAAGTCATTGCCCAGGAGACAATCGACAGGCATGGCGGGCCTCACAGCAACCTGAAGAGTACCTGAAACTCCCCCCCATTCAAACGAAACCTGAGCTACTTCACACTCTTCCTGGGAGTTGTCAGCAGCTATCACAGGGTAGAATGCGTGGGGAACCACCTGCTCTCGGGACACTAAGTGACACTTGACAGCTGTCACACTCGCTCCGGTGTCTCTGAGAGCTTCCACTCTATGGCCATTAATGGTCACCCACTGCCTATATTTACTAGTGTTACTAGGCAGAGGGGGTGGAGGGACCATTTGCATGTCTCCTAGCGAGACCAGGGACATCTCTGCGGGACCCCTTCCACCATGGACAACCATCTCCTCCCCTCCCAAGGCTACACTCGCCAACTGACGGGGGGTGCACTTGGCGGTGCATTCGATTTCTTCATGGGACACTGGGGATCGTAATACCGGTGTCCCACCTGCCCACAAGTGTAGCAGGTTAGGGGGCCCCTATGAATAGGTTTACCCGTCGGGCCCCTGGCTTCTTCTCAGGGGGAGGCTGGGAACCTTTCCCTTGGTTCCCTTGGGGATTACTTTGGGGCCCTTTCTGGGACTCCTTCTGTTTACCCTTGTCCCTCCCACTCTTCTGCTGGGGACCCTGCCCACCTTTGGCCGAGTCTCCCACTGGACCCTTGTGGACCCTGGTACTGACCCAGCGGTTCGCCTCCTCAGCAAGTGTTCTAGGGTTAGATATCTTGCTATCAATCAGGTGCTGGCGCAGCTCTGGAAAACAGTTATTAGACAAATGCTCCCAAGCAAACAAATCATAAAGAGCTTAATAACTTTCCTCTTTGCTGCCCTTTACCCAACCATCCATGGCTCTGCAAAAATAAGACACATATTCAACCCACGTCGTACCAGGCAACTTCTTACATTCTCTAAAAGCTTGTCTGTACTTCTCGGGGGTTAGGCCATACCGCAACATTAAAGCATCTTTCATATGAACATACGACATCCTATCCTCAACAGGCATGTCTAACAGGGTATCTCTTCCCTCATTCACAAAGCGACTCCACAACCCCGCTCCGCAATCCTTCTCAGGGATCCGGTGGGCCAACAATGCTAACTCATACGCTTTAAACCACTGACCAATATCTTCGTTCCTATGATAATCTTTTATCACATCTTTCGGGAAATAAAACCTACTTTCTGCAGGCCCAGATGGAATGCTGCCACCAGAGGGATTCAATTCTAACTTCTTAGCTTGGATGTCCAACTCCCTCAACTTGGTATCACGCTCCAAAGCTAACTTCTCTCTTTCAAAATCTAACCTTTTGGTCTCCAAATCAGCTTCTCTTCTACCTCTTGCATTTTCTAACTCCAACTGCCCATTTATCTTTAGCCTTGCCATTTCCATGTTGTATGCACGCTCCTTCGCCCTTTCTTCTCTTTCTTCAGGGGAAAGACCTTTGGAGGAAACACTGCTTCCGGGAGAGGACTCAGGCCCATTCGCTGGCGCCTCCTCTTCCCCTTCCACTGGCGGTACCACCAGTGGATCAGTGGGATCTCTGGACTCCAACCAGGCTTCCAAAGCTTTGTGATATTCCGTTTTGTTTTTGCAGCCCTTGGTAGGCACTTTCAACTGCTTGCAAAAGGATTTCAGCTCCTTCAAGCCGTAGTCGTTTATCTTTGCTCTGTCGACAACAACAACAGGGGTAGTGACTCCGGTGTCACTCATGGTCAAAACTGGCAGTGTTCAAAAAAAATATCAAGTTTCAGAAAAGCGGAGAACCAAAAATTAGGATCCATCCCAATTAGATTGTGACTGCGTTATGGTCTGCTTTCACTATGTAGCGTACACTAATCACTGCACATGAGTCATAAATGCAAGGTCCAAATCCTCACCGCTGCATCCAATGTTAGAACCGGCTGTCTCTAGTTGGCAGAGGTATACACTTCTGACAAATAGGGACACACCTTTTCTAGTCAGGGCAAGGGGATCACACCTTTCGATAACCCCTGCTCACCCCCTTGGTAGCTTGGCAGAGCAGACAGGCTTATCTCAGAGGCTGTGTGTTAAGCATTTATGACCACATACAGTAATAAAGTGAATACACTACAAATGGACACGACACAGTAGTATTATAAAAATAAGTATTTTTATATAAGGCTTAGCACAAGACCAAATAACGACAAAAATGTACACAATCTTAATAAATACTCGGGGAAGGGAAAAAGGATAGTTCAAAGGTAGTTTCTTCTTTAGCACAAAAGTCTTTAGTATCAAAGCAAATCTTCTTCTTGGCAATACAGTTCTTAGCAACAGGGTAACCCACACGGGGGCTACACGACGTCGAGGCAGAGTTAATCCAAAGGTTCGGCGTCGACCGCGAGGAGCGCTACGTCAAGCCCGGAGTCACACGGACCCCCAACAACACAGTACCTTTGGATAATGAAGCACACGATGATCAGCGGCGTCGAGCAATCCGGCGTCGCGTCTTCGGTGTCGATCAGGCCTCAGCAGGTGTCGTCGTTGATGATGCGGTTGCACAGAGTGAGCAGAGCTCACGGCGTCGAGAGGGCACGAGGGCGATGCAATCAGCAGCGGTGCAGACACGAGGTCCCTTGGAGCTGGAGCTGTACTCCCACTCACTGGCGTTGCTGCTGGCGTCGGTCGGGCCCGGCGGCCGGTCGTCGAGGAAGCGGGACACTGGGGGCCGTTACCCACTACGTCGAGCTGGATTCGGCGACGTCCGTCGGCGTTGAGGTTGCTGGCTCTTTCAGAGGTGCTGGATTCACAGGTTCCAGCAAGTAGCACTTTAAACAGATGAAGTCCTTTAGCCCTGTGACTTCAGCAGGAGACTGGCACTCTTCCAGTCCTTGGAGATTTTCTTAGCAAGCGTGAGAGTACACACACAGTTCCTCTCTCCTGGTTCCTTGGCAAAAATAAAGAAGCACTGCAGGATTCCCCCCAGCAAACAGCACACTGGCAGAAGGGGTAGGCAAGTCCTCAGATCAGCAGGCCTCTTGTCCTTGGTTACAGGGTTCCTTGTCGGAAGTGATCTAAATTCTTGGTTCAGGGGTCCTTCTCTTATACCCCTTCTCGGCTTTGATCCCTTTGTCCATGCAGGGGAATTTCCCAACATCCTGGGTCCGTCGTGGGTGGAGCCAGGCAGAAGCACCTGGCCTATTCACTGAGCAGGGCTGGGTCCTCAGACGCCCAGCAGGATGTGGAGCCAGCATTGACACTGGCAGGAGCAGAGCTATCGGCCTCCTGGCAGGAGGTGGGACTAGGATTGTCCATGGCAGGCACAGAGCCATCAGCCGCTTGGCAGGAGGTGGAGCCAGTATTGTACCAGGCAGAGCAGGCTATCAACAACTACTCTCCCCCTACTCTCAACGCAAATGTCCCACTCATCCCACACTGACTCATCCAGACCTCTTGGAGCCACCCAGCTCCTGTCACACACACGCAAGACCAGCAGAAACCAGAAATGGTTAGACACGAAAATAGACACTTTCTAAAAGTGCTATTTTCGAACCCAGAGTCCAAAAACCATCCACACCAGCGGATGCGCAATTAAACCCCGAGTTCAGGGATACCAAACTCGACATTGCACCATGCTCCCCGAGCCAGCTAGGACCATAGCATTAATAATCCCGGCGACCCATTCTAACTAATGGAGAGCAGGCTACCTCGCAATAGTGAAGAACGAAGATGGCGGTTGTTCACTATCAGGACATGCCAACTTGGTCAGGGGTGTCCTACCTTACACTTACAATGCACCCTGCCCGTGGGCCTACCATAGGGGTGACTAACATGAAGTCAAGGGAAGGTTTGAGGGGCTGGCAAGTAGGTATACTTGCGCAGCCTGCGTGACAGCACTAGGCTGCACGTGGGTCTCGCAATGACCGACCCGTAGACATTCTTTTACGAGGCCGCTCCTGTGGGTGGCACAACACGTGCTGCAAGCCCACGAGCGGCATTTGTATTTACAAGCCCCGGCACTCCTGGTGCACTAGACAAGGGACTGACAGTAAACCAAATAAGCCAAACATGGATACAATAGATACATCAATTTAACATAGGGAGCACTTGCGCCGTGGCACTGATCAGCAGTGGCACAGCGCCCAAAGCATATACCAGCAAAACATCGTAAAACAGTGGAGGCAAACAGAAAAAATGGAGGAGAGACTCAAGCCAATGATGTCAGGTCTAACAACTCCTATGCGCCTTCATTGAAGAATCTGATTTTTGGGATTCTCATCAGGCAGGTTTCAGACCATTAGACTCTACTGAATCAGTCATTTTAAGTGTAATGGATGACCTGAAGGAAGGAGCAGACAGGGGATGTACACATACCTTGGTATTATTAGACCTGTCCACTGCTTTCAATACCGTGGATCGTTCCATCTTAGAGGGCAGAATGGCAGTGGCAGGTCTGAGGGGCACAGCTCTGGATTGGATGCTTTCATTCTTAAGGGAACACTCCCAGTCTGTTAGACTGGCACCCTTCAATTCCTCTCTGGTTAATACCACATGTGGGGTACCTCAAGGGACCTCCCTCTCACCCCATTTGTTTAATATATATGTATATCTGTCCTCTAATTCATGCTCTTCAAGAAAGAGGAATGAAGGTATACAATTATGCAGATGACATGCAGCTGATCTTCCCGCTTGATGATACAAATGTCTCCAAGGGCTTAATCCAACATAATATGCTTTTCATCAAGGAGTGGATGACTCATAATTATGTCAAGCTAAACTCTGATAAAACAGAGATAATTATTGCTAATAATAGAATAGAACAGTGGACACCAGCACACTGGCCAGCTGCACTGGGTACCCCTCCCATACCCAAAAATTCAGTCAAAAGTCTGGGAATCAAGATAAATGTTCATCTTTCCATGCAGGAACAGATTAGCCTGGTATCATCCGTATGCATTCATCAATTGAGAACCTTCAAGAAAATTAGAAATAAAAATTCCAGGGAGGCAAGCATAGCTATTTTGCTTGCCCTGATAATGTCCCTGCTGGATTATGCTAATTCTATTTATCTGGGACTCCCCGCTAACCAAACTCATAGGTTACAGCTTATCCAAAATCAAGCGGCCAGGCTAGTCTTTCAGCAACCAAGACAGTGCCACACTAAACCGCTGATGAAGCAGCTTCGCTGACTTCCCGGTTCTATGTTCAAGACCGGTTGCATGGTCTTTAACGCACTGCATGAAACAGGCTCCAAGTTCATATCTACTAAGATCTCAAGATACTTACCTAAACGGAATTTAAGATCAGATACTATGAACATAATGACTACTCCGAGATTTTTTAGCCAAAGAGAATGGGTGGCTCGTGTTTCTCGCTACTAAGCCCCACACTGTGGAATTCCCTACCAATAGAAATCAGATCAATCCCAGAATACACCAGTTTCAGGAAAAGACTTAAAACATGGTTATTCACCCAAGCTTACTGTTGGAGCCCTGGAGGACAGCTCCCCTCTCCCTATAGAGCCAAGAGACTGTTGGTATACTTGCGCTCTGTAAATTCCATAAACATAAGCATAAATATAGAGCATTTCTGCTGTCTCTCTTTCATGCAACAAAGTGCAGCATCATCCCTTGCTGCGCCATGCTGCATGAAAAAATAGTAAATGTGCCCCTACTTGTTTTTATCCTCTTGTTGCTGTTGAAGGATATCCACACAAGCAATTTCAGCATGTTTTTCTGCTTATTCATGATCCTTTTGGTACTCAGCCTGTGCAATATTTTTAGGACGCAAAAATTCTCGAATGTTTTCACATTCCTGGTGTTCCCATTGAGTACTCCAGATTGGCCCCATTACAGCTCCTGGTTACAAATGGTAACAGCGACAGTATATTAAACACACAAAAGTACAGGGTGGCACTCCAACCCATCATTCTTTTGAACACTATGCCACCTCGGTTTTGACCCAGTTGTATTCTAATTAGTCTTAACTTTGCTTCAATGGGAATAGTGCCGTCCGACATGCCAGCCCAGGACCTCACTGAACTGGCACACAAGCAACCCAGGGCTGATTACACACTTGCTATGGGCTCATCATCCGGGTACAGCTTGGTTCCATTGACACAGTCAGCATGAGACCCCCGTTAGGGCATACGCATACCACTCAGGTTGGTACATGAAAGACACAAAAGGTGGTGGGAGACAGCTTGCTATAAGTCTAATTACTGGCAATAGTTCAGGATAGCACTTCAATCCATCGTTCTTTTGCTCACCAGACCACCTCAGATTTAACCCAGCGATATGGAAATGAGTGTGACCCTACTCCATTGGGAACAGTCCAGCGCAAACTGCAAATCCAGGACTTCCCTGAACTGGACCACAAGCAACCTAGGGCCGGTTTCACCCTGGATATGGACTCCTCAGCCGGGTACAGCTTAGTACAAGTGACAAAGTGAGAATAGGACCCACGTCTGGGCATACTCACGCCACTTGGTGTTGCAATGCCACTCACCTACATGCGAGTCCTTCCACAGGGGCAATGTCTGTCTGCTCACACCCCTTTAGAAAATCTTTCAAACCCAGGGAACAGTCATTGTGGGCTGGCTTTCATGAGATTTAGAGAGAAAGATAAGACAGGCTTGACTAATGCTTTCACCACCTCGACTATTTATTGAGTTCAAGCACATCTTCCTTCAGATCGCATGTAACTCTTACTTGGAGATTATGTTCTTGGAATTCATGTTACTAGATTAGACACAGAGAAAGCATCACATTAGTGTCATTCAATCTACATCACTCTCATATTAAAGGTCAATGCTAAAACATTGTTTACACACGTTGGGCCTCATTTACTACATTTTGATGCACTGCAGCGCATCAAAATGAAAGGTCGGAAATGCACTGTATCTATAAGATATGGTGCATTCCTATCTTCTCTCCTGCACCGGTGCACAAACAGCAGCCGTGCGCCAATGCAGACACACTTGCGTCATGTTGCAAGGGTACCTGCATTGCGCGGATTATTGCTTTTGTGTTGGAAGGTACACCTTTGTGCACAAAGCCAATAATTGATGGTATTTCCCTCTTTCATATGTCTTGAAATGTGGGAGAGCCAGGCCACCTTGATCAACAGAAAGTTGGACCACCGGAAGCTTGACTCTTGAGGCCTTTTGTTCCAAATAAATCCTCTCAACATGGATTCAAGTTCTTTAAAAAAAACAATATTGACTTTAATTGGGATATTTCTAAACAAAAATATAAGCAATGGCAATACAGAGTACCCGCTCCCATAGTAACCGTCTTCCAGTAGACCATCTGGAGTCTAAAAAGTTGGTCTATGGTGGAAACTTTAGCATGGAAGCCCGCTTGAAAGGGAGTCAGGATGTGATGTTCGTCCATCCAGAACTGCAACCTTGATAGTAAAATGCGGGCCAAAAGTTACTGTAAGACGTCGATAAGACTAGTGAAGCGGTAATTTGTCGGATCCAAAGAGGAAGTTTTTTTGTGGATGGGGAGAATCTCAGCCCCCAACCAAGTTTCGGGGATTTCACTACCGCAAATAATGGCATTGAAGTAGAAACAGAGATATGGGACCATATCTTTTGCTCTGTCAGAAACAGGTCACCCGGTATATGATCCAATCCCGGGGCCTTACCTGCCGCCAGACCTTTTAAGGCCTCCTTGGTTTCCTGGAGGGTGACCGGGTAGAAGTCAGGGTCTAGGGAAACACATGAATGAGATGTAGTGATAGCTGGTTCAGTTGGGAGCAAGTTATTTGGATGTGCAAAAAGGGGCTTAATGTGCGCAATCCATACCTCTTCGTGCAAGTTAGGTATTACTGCACATGTCCCCTCTGGCGAGCCAGTTCTCACCAAATTCCAGAACGCCCTGTAATCGCGTGTGTCAAGGGCCTCTTTTATAATTTCCCATCTACAGGTCTCCCACTCCGACTTACACTCCTTAGTGATGTCATTGTAAGAGTGTCTAGCCCCTCTTATGCTCTCTACTGAGCCTGTTTTGACCTCTCTAACCAAGGCATGTTTTGCCTCCCTACATTGTTCATTGAACCAATGATCCTGTGCTTTTGGTCGAGCCCTCCCATTTACTGGAGTAAAGAAATAGTCTGCTAAGGAGGTGACTAAATTAGTGTGTATAATCTCCAACGCCCCAAAGTTCATGGGATCATTGGTAGCCAGGAGCTTAAAGGCTTCTTCAAGAGAGGTGGCAATTTGTTGGTAAAGCTCTGCTACCTTGTCTGGAGCCATCATAAACTTGGCCTACCTGATTCATCTACCTCCTTCCCCCAGAACAAGATTAGGGTTAGGATGAATAGCAGGCTCCCTCACACCTAAAATGTTACCCAGAGCAATAGTTAATTCCAGCGACAGAAGATTCTGGTCGCTATCCACCCTCTCTATAACAGTAAAAGATTTATTTATGGACCAGAATTCAACATTGACCATTATATAGTCAATAGTTGAGGATTTCCCAGCTCTGCTATAGGTGAATTTCCCCGGCACATCAGGGGGAAGCCTGCCATTACAAGCCCTTAAGGAGTGGGAAACTAAAAACTTGTTAATCTGCACCGCCAATGGAGTCAGGCGTTTAGCGTAATATGAGGAACACTCCTGTATGTGCCATGTAGCATCCTCCTCCACAGTTACAGACGGTATACCCGCCTGGGGTTCAAAATGGCAATTAAAATCCCCTCCCAATATCCTATGAATAGGGGCAGAATACATAGAAAAAAGATCATCGAGCACCTCAATTAAGGGAGACCCCTTCAAGGGGGAACTGGGCCGCTTATAAATATTAAGGACCACCAAGGACATCTTATCTAAGAATTTGAGGGAAATACACAGGATGTCAGGAGAAGAGGTATCTATCACCTTCACAGAACACCCCAGGTGGGGGGCCACCCATATACACAAGCCGCCAGAAGGTCTGCCCCTAGGTCCCTGTAGTGCTGGGCTATAATAAGAAGCAAAACCTACCCTATGGGGAGCTGATGTCATCCAGGTCTCTTGGAGCAAACACACGTCATAAAGGTCAACCAACTCCCCCCATTCTGGATCCACTAAGTTGGATCCTAAACCTGCTACATTCCAAGACCCTATAAGTGGCATGCGGGGTTGGTGCCCTAAACTATCATCCACCAAGGGAGCGAGCGGACTACTGGTCCGGGAGGTGCCTTCACCAGTTGCCACCCCGGTGACCACCCCATGATAGCGGGACATTAGAGGGGTCATTGGTTGCATCAAGAATGGATCCACTTGAGGGGTCTGGGTACTGATCGTGCTCATCATCCCAGTGTGCCTCGCTCCCTCGTTTTCTGCCCAATTTCCTGCTAAAATGGACTCCTTATACAAATACAAATGCCCTAGTGGGCTAATTAGTCAGTCTACATTGTCCAGGGCATTGAATCTATTCTCCACCGGGATATTATATTTCATCCTCGCACCCCTGTTGCATAGAGGGGAAAATCCCCGTGAGCTTAAGTACCTTGAATGCAGATAAAAGTACCCCAGATGGAGGGGAGTGATTGAACCTGTTGTCGAGGACCACCCCAAGCTAAAATGTGATTAACCACGCCCGGGTCCCTAAAGTTGATAATCACACAGTCTCCTGCTCGATCTTTGGGTTTGTTCCCGATCCAGCTTACTCTTCTAGCGAAAAGGATTTCTCCCTCGCCCAAATTCATTAGTGGTCTGTTTTTTTTCAACCAAAAGATACATTTATTCTTAAGCTCGGGAAACGATTCTCCTCGCTCTCCAAATAGTGGTGGAACTCCCGGTAGAACCACCACATATGGAGAAGCCTCAGGGGGCAGTTGTATGGATGGTAAAGATTGAGGGAGAGATTTAAATGGGGGTTACTTAGAGGAATAGGATTAGCAAAAATGGGATGGGTAGGGGCTGGAGGACAGTTAATCATCCTCGAAAGTCCCCTCCCTAGGACCTGGTTGTCTTGGCAAAAGTCTGCCACTTGACTGAGGCCTTGAGCGGGCTGTAAAGTGATTCCTCCAACCGGCTTTGCAGGAGTAATAGCCTTTAGCGTTGTTGTCTGTGGGCCTACGGATCTCTTGTTGTTTAACATGGATACAAGTTTATCAATTCTGCTAATCACAATTTTTAAACTGTGAATTGATAAGTTGTTCCAAATGCGCTTGTAAATCAATTATTAGATGGGTGGTCCAGAGCGGTGGCGTTGTTGGCGAAAAGGAGGGCCCTGCATCCACATGTGGGATATCAGGAACCGGTATATTCCGTCTAACCACTTTTTTAATAAGCTTTGGGCTTCCTTTTTCTGGGACAGAGCTAGGGAGCCTTAATAGGCCCCTGGGGGCCCAAAGCTGATGGTGAGTTAATGCATGGGCTAGCCCCCAGTTCAGTTGGCCCACAAGGAAGCTCAGCAAAGGAGGACGCCAGCAGAGAATCAGGAGATTTAGTTGTTGGGAGAGACTCATTAGCAGGTGACAAGGAAGAGGTTGGTGTGGGTACCTTAGGGATGGGTGTAGCTGGTGTCAATGATAGGCGTTGTTCTGTATTTTAATGGCTGTGACTACAACCCCTATTGTCTTCTGCAACATTTTGTCTATGGCAGTAAGGGTAGGGAGTTGGGAGGTTGAAGCAGCCATTTGCCGGGTATTAGGGCAAGTTGTAGGGGGATTGTTCTTGCCCATTTCCCCCACCAATACAAATTCACCAAGCACGCTAATATAGGGGAAATAGTTATAAGAAAGGTGTATGTTAACTACAGAGGAAATGGAAAAACCTTCTATAAAACTAAGTATACAATTGGCCCAAGTAAATAAAATAAAGTAAATATTAATGACAGACTAAAGTTAAAAATAGAATAACAGCAAGAAGTGATGTTGACTGGATAATGTCATGACTCATAAAGTTAATATTGGGCTTTAGTGATTATAACACAAATAATGGGAGGATTTGTTAGAGGTTTTTTTGTACATATTTTTGTGTTATAAATAATATTAAGTCTTGATGATTTTTATGTTGGATCCAAGTAAATGCTGAATTAAACTGATTGCAGGTAGCATGAGTTCACTATCAGGTTTAGAAATGAGTTCATTAATATGATTTAGCTAAGTAACATTTTGATGAAAAACTCCTTACTGGATAAAATGGATGATACTGTCATTTCATTTTTCCCACCTGCATTCACCTCCTCCCACTGGCTATCCTTGTGTATCTTTTTCCCCACAGCTCTTCAGAATGAAGACAAGTTGATGTAATGTTCTTATTATATTCTGAAAGAACATTCTGCTGTTCCTAACTGCAGCATGCTTCCAAGGTCCTTCCAGTATGCTTCCGTAGTTCAGTCCAGGCTTATTCATTTGTGAACAGCTTCTGTTTAATATTGCATATATTTGTGAAAACATTACTGGGTGACAAAGACATGGAAAAGAAGATGCTTTATTAGAAAATTGGATAGTGCTAACTTATAAGATTGGTAAAGTAAGTTTCTCTGATTTCCAAAGAATGGGAACATGGGAACAGGCCATGCATAATCAGAGGTTCAACTAAGGTTTTCTGTGCACAAATTGTGCATAAGAACCCCCTGATTCTGGGGGTGAGCCTGATTTACAAGACTTTCCCTTACTACTAGAAATGCTATCCAACCTTTTATTGAATTTGCTACTCTTTTGAGACCTAGAAAGATATCTGATGTTGACTACTCATCTGTATAACTCAGTATTTGAAGCTTCATGGTAATCATTCAATAGCTAACTCGTGACTACAAGATTTCTGTTTTAAAACACTTTAACCTGTTCTCTGATCTAGAACTCAGTTATTGAGTAGTCCTAAATACTCATTTATGATACACTATTAATCTGATGTTTAGTAAGGTGCTCTTTTATGCAAGATTAACCTGAATGGAACTTCCTGAGGTAAATTGTGGGCTATGATTGTTGGGGGTGCATTTCTGATTATTGACAACAGCACCCTTAAATCTAAGTTTTCACTCTCTCCTGAAAAAGGGCAGGTATCCAGAAACATGTGTGTAGAGTTACCCAGCACTGGCTTCACTAACACTGTTGAATGCAAAAGACTTTGAAATAAAGTGAGTGTCATTATGCACTCTATTTACCACACTGCACGATGCATGTGGGTGCATTTAGTGCTGTTATGCCAGGCAGTGTACGTTTATCCCCCTTTTGTAATTAGCTTCTGTGAGTTATGGGCTAAGCAGTTCATTGAGAAGCATCTGAACTCTGGTAATGGTACGGAAACTTGAGAAGACTGTGAGCAACATTGGCGGTACCCCCATATCTAAGGTGTTACTCTCTGCTGATAAAGGATAACTATTCTGAAACACATGTCTAGAGATACCTAGGGCTGGCTGCACAAACAATGGTGAATACTAAAAACATTCGAGTAAAGTGAATGTTAATTAGGGACTTCATTTACAGCAATGCATCTAGGTGAATTGTGTGTTGGTAAGCCAGGCACTGTGCTCCTTCCCTCATTTTGATTAAGATATGTGATTCTCATTAAGTCAATAAGGCTAGTTGTTAAATATTTTCTAGCTGGCACATCAGACTTTGTGGTCTTCTTTCTAGCTGCTCCTACACCTGAATATCTACATTGGGCACGACCCAAACACTTTCCTACTAAATTATCTCATTGTCAACAATTCTCTCATCTGTCATTCTAACAAACTCATAGCAATCAAAAATAATGCAATTGTCACAGACATTGGAGTCAACCTATTCAGATAAAAACTCTCTTGATGTATCCGACTGCTGCTTTAAGTACCATCAGTATAGATTATTCTCCCTTGTGCTGCCTATGCAGGTTGTATATATTGTATGTGTCCATTAAGGGTTAGCCACCTTCCAGCCTTATGAGCTAGAAGAACATTTTTGAATTGCTGTCACATTCATGATCAAGACAACTGAAAGTTATTAGATTACAAGTACAAAACAAGACATAAAAAACATGCATGGGAGTCTCCTCTAAGGGCAACCTGTCTGAAAACAGCATACATCCTTTTGTTCTAAAATGGTTAGCCGATGTATAGTTTCCAATTTTGGGTCTGGCAAACTATGGCCCTGCCTAATTTACAACAAGGACTGTTCATGGTCGCAATACAGATGTTAGCCTACTCCCAAGTGATCTCATTGGGACACAGTGTGTGTGTGTGTGTGTGTGTGTGTGTGTGTGTGTGTGCGAAAAACATTCTTCTGGTGAAGCATAAGAAGTACTCACTAAGGAAGCGCTCTGATGCCCTCAGGTCTGGCCAGAGCTATATAAAACTTCAGAATAAATAAATGCTAGCTGTTCATCTTCTCTATTTTCAATCATAGTGACTAACTTTATTTACACTGCCTAGCACTGTGTCCTCCTTCTTTCCATTAGATGGATTATATTTCACCCTGAGGATGACAATTTCTTACCTGATCAGAGGATTACATGTATGGCCATTTGGAGGTTTGAATGGATCTACTCCCACATTTGTGGCAAGTTGTTTTCTGTGCTCCATGGTTGTCAAGATTATTGAACAGGATTCATCCCTTAGGGACCTAACACTCATACTTCAGTTCGAGAGAAGAGCCTCATTCTTCACCATGGTATATGATACCCCATTAGTATGTGTTGGTTTTTTATTCTAATTTCCCTTGACATGACGCTTACTGAAAGAATGTCATCAGATATTACATGACTTTCCTTGTTTGTGCCTTCATTAAGCTTAGAATATTCCCCAACTTTTCCAGCCCACTTCAGTACTAGGCCCCACTATACCTACCAGCCCCCACTCTTCTTTACAATGATACAATCTGCTAAGGTTTCCCATATCTGAGGTCTTTGAAAAGACCTTTGGAGGCAACATAGCTAGTTCGTCTTCTGGAAGGGGTTGCCTTGCCTCCTAGAAGTGGAGCTATATTAGCCTCCAGATATTCTCCTCCAATAGTTGATTTTGTTAAGTGGTGTATCGCAAGATGGGCAATAGTAAGCAGACAATTTAGCTGCCTATGAATAACTAGCAAGCATGGTAGGAATTATCATTAGCCCTTAGTGTAGCCATCAACTATCTTGTTTACTCTATTGATGGTAGTTAAGGACAGATATTAAGCTTAAAGAAATCCATAATGTTTTTCCTATATAATGGCTATCTTTTGGAAGTCACTGGTGTCGGCTAGGCCACTTAAGGCTGACTTGATTGATATGCCTTCAGTAAGACCACACAGTTGAGTTTATGGATCCTAAGTCACCTCTGAGTACTTACATGTTGCGTCCAGTGGGTCACTCATTCTAAGACCAGTTGAATTTCATTTTATTGAGGTGTGTTAATAGCATACATCCTCACAACTAAACCCAGATTTTCAAGGAAGGAAGTGCATTTCTTTGCTATCACATAGACCACATTGTGTGGCAGAAAAAGTCTGACTCCTAGCCATTTTTTACTGACCCCACTATTTCATTTTCAGTTTCTCATTCATTACACTCCTCTTTTGCAGTTTAGCCTATGGGATTGTGGCAGAACTGATTTCTGGATTATTCCTGCCAGAGCATACTGCCATCCAAATGGGTCTCATCCAGGAAAAACATACATCTCTCTAAGCCTGCATTGGTCGTCATCTCTGTAGGAAAATTAAGACATTTGTCCAATGGTTTTAACAGCAATACTCTTTCACAATGATGTCTTTAATGTCACACCCAGTTTTGCAAGACGCCGCTACATAAGTGCGCTATACAAGTACCCTCAGTCAGTCAGTCAATTGCAATTATCTAAATTACAGCACAACTTCTTCCATTATCTTCAATCTTCTGTCAAGGGCTGCTACATTGATAGGCATCTCTTTAAGGATTGTTGTTTAGTCAGCTGTTTAGGAGAATTACCATCTCAACAGGCCAAATAATGCATCCAGTGTTCTATACCATTTTAGGAATATTGTACTGTATAGGGGCTTTTCCAGGATGCTGCTTGGTTCATTATACCTTACATGGACTCGCTGTGGTGGCACCTGCCATAGGCAGAAATCTAGGACAACAATCTATTCCTTTTTCAGGCAAATAAATATATTGGGGATAGTTTTGTACTGGTTCCTTTCAAATTCCACATTCCCAGCACCAATTGAAGCAGCTTCAAGTCATTAACAATCTTCAATGGAGACACCTATAGGAGAGAGGATAATCAAATGCGAACTGTAAGGTTCCTTATGTATTTCTTCAATGAGTAGGCAATTGCATCATCTGCTAACCTTAATGTATATATAAGCAACAATCATCACAGGGGGCTGCTGTTTCTTGATCTTTGTTGGGCCTACACGGTTTTGTGGCATCATTACTGAATGTAATCTGGAATTTCATTATTTAGAAAAAAGTGTTCATGTCACTGAGGCAGGCCAAGCTGACTTTTTAAAAATAGTTAGTGATTTTCCTAAGGAAGGAGTGATCTCCCAAGATTTTCTCCTGGTATCAGCGAGCTGGCTGTTTCGTGATAATTTTGAGCCACTTTTCCAGGGATGAACTAAAATGGTTAGAGCTGGACCTCACTAGATTCTCCCTCTTGCTCAGCAACTTGTTGTAATTTAGTAGTGACGGAGTCAGCGTTAGCAGAAGCCATCCTGTATTTAGAGACTATCTTGTCCATTTTTTGGAATCCATTTTGTGTTTCTGTCAGCCATTTTGTTTGCCATGTGCTACCATCTGCTCATCATGTGCTCTGTCCTACCTTGCTGTTCTCTGCTCTTGAAATTAGCCAAGAGACGAGATATATTTAGCCGTTCCTGCTCCGCACACGCTCCGTTGAACTTGCAGCTGTTGTCAATCCATATCTGTCAGGATGTGTTTACTAGAAACTAGCTACTGTTAGCTCCTCCTACTTGTCGACCCTGCATTTTCGGTATGACCTTATATGTACCTAAAACCAGCATTTGTACTTGTACTGCCTTCTTTGAGCCCCTGTGTGGGTATAAAAGGACCACGCTCCTTCCGTTCACTGTGCTACTTCATGCATTACCGAAGGGTGCTGTGTGAATGTAGTTCCACCTCATGAGGTTTAATAAACTCTGTCTTTTCTATTCCAGTTTCTATGCCAACTTCTTCCTATTGGTCTGAGGACTCTGTGCAGAGAAGGGCGAATCCCTTGCACTGGTAGGCCTTGCTGAGGCTCACCACCGCAAATTAAGGTTGGGATTTTTTTTCTTTCACTTTCCCGATATTATTGCGAGCTCTTTTAGCTGACATTGTTCTTTTTTCACCCAAGACTTCTTGGATCCTTTACAGTGGAAGAGAAGAAATTTCCAGAATCAGTCCAGGTCCAGAAATCTAGGTAGTTCCTTTGGTTTTCTCACGGTGAAGACCTGGAATAACCTACCAATGGAATTGAGGATCTGTCAAGGGGAAATAATGTTTTGTAAAAAACTCAAAGCCTGGTTTTTCCAAGCTCCCCTTGGAGAGTGATGTCAGTAGGCTGGAGGGAGGCATTTACACATCCTGGGGCTGGTTGGGTCGGGGGGGGGGTAGGGCGTGTGGTCAAGGTCTGTGATGTACTAGCGCGGGGACACTCCGTTGGAGTAGCCAGGCGCTTTATAAGCTCACCAATAATAACAATAATAACCAGTTGATGAGTGGTATAAGGAATCCTCACCATGGCAGGCACCAGGTATAAATACAGGGCTTCAACAGTCACTCTTTAGTACACTCCTAGAACTATGGGGCCCGACACACAAAGAGCATTTTCATAGTATATTTATGTCTGAACTCAGAGTCGTAAACTTAGATGTCTGAGTTTCCCTTTGTGAATCGGGCCCATGGACTCTCAAGAAGGTACCCCAGAGGCGTGCCCTTCTGCGTGAGGCCTGCCCTATTTCCCAGTAGAATGTCATGCTGGTGTCAGAGGATTGACCTGCTGCTTGATGCCTGCCATGTTCTCCGGAGGACTGCCCAGCTGCTTGAGGCCTACCTTGCTCTCTGAGAAGGAAGACTGAACCTGCTCCCTTCATCCTAGGCTAACCCGAGGGACTCCTAGGGTCATTTGGTTGACTTTCTGTTCTGATCCGTCCTAATATGCAGTGACACAACAAGGTCCAGAGGACACCTTGCAATTGCCCAGCTGCCCTGACGCAAATGGATCGGACTGGACCCACGACGGGACCGGCCTGAGCCCTGTAAATCTCTCTTTGAGCGAATCCCTGATTCCAAGAGGTGCCTTCCCAGGTTCTAGATCCTTGGCTGGCATCAGAGTGCACTCCTCTGCAAGAAAGGGAGAACAACTGAAGTGTTGGACCCTTTGTGACTGTAAACGCACCTGTTCACACTGAGACTGTCCCATTCTTGATAACTACCAACGGGAAGGTCCGCTGAACCAAACACTTTACACTGCAGCAACCACCAGCAACCACTTGTTAAGCAAGATCTACACTTGGCGCTGCAGCAATGACAATTCGTGATTACCACTCACGCTAATCTCAGCTCCAGCAATGCCCACCTGTGATGCCTGACCCCTCTTCACGCTATAGTGACAACAGGTTGTGGCATTCAGCCTTCTCTACACACTACAGCGGTGACCATCCGTGATGCTCTACTTGCTCCTTGCAAACTCGACTCTGCGTGCCGGCCTTTATGAAGGAAATATATTCAGCGGGACTAACCTGGTCCCTGTATACTGTCAGCACTCCACTAAGGTCAGCCTGATGTTTTGACTTCCCCCTGTTCTAGCATGACCAGATAAGTGTGAGTGAAGCTTTACGTTTTTAGAAGCTATATCTACCTAAAACATTGAAATTCCATCTCACGTTCCACTGATTGGATTTTCAGCATTTTGGGTTTCTTTGTTTATTCAAATTTTCTCGAATATTCTAATTTGGTTTGAGATTTTTCTTATGTTATGTTTTCACTTTATTACTGAATGTGTGGTACATGAATACTTTGTACAGTGCCACTAGGTTAAACAGGACTGCTTATGTGCCAAGGTGCACATTTTTGGTTTGCTCTGACATGGATTACGGTTGATGCTTGAGTAGGGTTTTCGCCCCTCTTAACTGATAACCCAATTTCCTACACCTGGTCTGACGTTTACTTTCTGGGGATTTTATTGGTTGTTTGTGTGGCTCATTTATTGCCTGATGGGATGGTTTTAGTGTACTGGAGCAAGCCTAGAATCCATGCAGGCTTTCTTACCTTGCAAAACACCTATACAGCATGCCTGTACAGGTCCCGAACTGCCCCCACTTTGCAAAATTATGCAACTTGTGTAGCTATCTATTTAACTGATAGAGGCCACATTTTCTTATTTTGGTTTGCAGGCCTACTCTCCGTCCCAGTCTGACCCATAGGAAGCCTTGATTATTTATTTCAACTGTCATACACTCCTTGTCTAGAAACAGATTCCCTACAGATGGTGAAATGGAGATTGAAGGCCCACATGTAATGTGGAGGGATTGACTCTACACCACTCTATCACATTCAGCCTGCAGTGACTTTTGGTTGTTTGGTTTAGATAAAGATTAGATATTTTTCTAAACTGGTGTGGTGTTCATTTGTAGTGTTTTCACTGTATTACTATATGTGTTTAAAAATGCTTTACACACTGCCTCTGAGATAAGCTTGTCTGCTCGTGCCAAGCTACCAAGGGGGTGAGCAGCGGTTATTTTTTAAGTGTATCCCCCTTACCTTGACTAGGAAGAAGGGTCCCTACTTGGAAAAAGGTGCAAACCTCTGCCAATTAGAGACCTCCATTTCTAGCAATGATCATCTTACATATTATGATGCGCCCCATTATGAACATCGGTAACATTGAGTAAGAAAGGAGGAGTACCTTCAGAGCAGCTCTGTGAAGAACCTATTGGGGCCCAGGGTCTCTCAATGCGGTAGGCCCACAATGACTTCCTGAATTCCTGTTTCACTAAGCGGCTTGTGCAATTGTCAGTGGTCTGCAGGAGATAAAGTGTGGAGGGGTACGTCCTCCAAAATGGGACTATTGTTCTCTGCGACTGGTGGGTCTTGTGCTGCATCAAGAGATTCAAAGTATTGCACAAACCGCTGGGCAATTACTGCGGGGTCTGTGACCTCCAATCCATCACAGTGCCTTTAGGGTGAAAGTCTACACTATACAAGTACTACTTGATTGATTGGTAACATTGGCTTATCCACAATTGGCATATTTAATTTACTTATAAGTCCCTAGTAAAGTGCACTACATGTGGCCAGGTCCTTCACATTTATAGCTAATGGAGGGACTGGAGCACTGATTGTGCCAGCCACTTGAGCAGTACTTTGAACGTGTCTCAGACCTGCCACTGCAAAGTCTGTATGTGCAGCTTGAACTGCCCTTTCGACCTGGCAAATTAGCCTACTTGCTATGACCAAACTTTCCTTTTTAATACACATGTCATCCCTAAGGTAGGCCCCAGGCAGCCCTAATGGCAGGGTGCAGTGTATTTAATAAGCAGGACATGTACTTTTAAGTTTTACATGCCCCTACTGAAAGACCTATCTCTCCCATAGGTTAACATAGTTGACTGCCTTATAATTTTGTAAGTGTAGTTTCTCACTGGGACAAGATATGAAAATCAATGTTGTGTCTTCAGAATAACAACGTATGGTGAAGTTGGTTTTTAAATTGCAGTTCAGAAAATGCCACTTTTAGATAGTTGGAATTTTTTGCCTGTTTCTGGAAAACACATCTTGGGTGGGTGACAGCTGGCTTTCTGCATTTTCTCTGGAAAGCCCCACACATAGGCTGAGAAGAGTAACAGCAGCCATCTGCATGTTGATGGGGCATTCTAGGGTAGGATGAGAGGCAGGAGCTCACCCTTGCCCCTGGAAGAGAGCAGTATATGTCCCTACACAAAGGATTGGACCCCCTCCCCCCATAGTGAGTCTGAGGCCAAGGCAGAGCCTTGTGAACTTCAAAGCATCTCTTTGAAGTTTCCTTACTTCAAAGACCAATTTGGGTATAAGTATTGGCCTCTGACACCATTACTTCGGAACACTTCTGTATCTAAGGACATTCTACCAGGACAAAGAGCTGCTGTGCTCCAGGAAGGACTGCCACTTTGCTAACAGCTTTACTATGTTGGCGTGCTTCCTGATGATTGCTGTGCTGTTGGAGGGAGTGCTCTGTGGGCCCTCTGCTTTTTGCATGGAAGTGAAAAGGACTGGACCTGCTCTCGACATCCTTGAACCCAAGTTTCTTCAAGGGCTTTCTGGTTTCATCCTGTTTTGAAGTCTCAGGGTCAACAAAGACTTACTTCAACCCTGTCTCAGCTGCTGGACTCTGATATGCTGATCGGAACAGATGCAGTGCCCTTCAATGCCAACTCAAATCCAAGCCGACAACATCCCTGTGTGCTCGATGACAGCACATGTCTAGACTGCAAGGCTCGATGTAGCGCCAATCCAACAATATCCCTGGGCAAATTGCTGATGAGGCAGGACCTACATCATTAGTGGTTTGATGATGAGGCCCCAAAGTCGAGGCTCCAAAACGACACACAAGCCTGACTGTGTAAATCGGGGCCGACGCATCGAGTCTTTGACGCTGATGCATGCTCCATCTGAGGTACTTTTTCTGCGGGCCCTGCTTGAGTCCTGTAGCCAGCCTGCCCTCCATCTCTGTCAGCCTACAACTTTGGATACACCCCTGTCCAGCCATATTGACTTTTAAGCTCTATATTGCAGTTTATTCTTTACAAATTCATATCTCAAGTTTTAATTATTGGATGTTTGTCATTTTGGTCTTAATTTACTCAGATAAATATTCTCAAGTTTTCTAAATGGGTGGGGTGTCTTCAATGTGGCACAGTAATTTAAGTGGAGCACAAACACCTTGCACATTGCTTCTTAGATGAAGTCTAACTGATCTGTGCTAAGCTACTGGAGGGTGAGCACAGGTTAATTTAGTTTTTTGTTTATCTGACTTACCCCGACAAAGATTGTGGTCCCCAACTAGAGACCCAATTTCTAACAGCACTCATGGTAATTCATGCTGAGGATATTGCATGTTATACTTTCTCTAAGGGGCTATGGTTCAGACTCTGTCAGCTAATCACTTCTTGGGTTAGTAACTTTCAGCCAGTACCTCCAGACATTTTCAGTTACATTTTGTGTCAGCCAACATGAGTATTTTAGTCTCAATGCAGTGGCGTAGCAGGGGGGGGGGTTGGAGCGGTGGGGGCTGACCACCCAAGGTGGAATGAGTTTTGGGGGTTGGCGGACTCGCCCCCTCACTCATTGCCAGCACTCCACCCTGCCCCACTCGTACATATGGCTACCATCAGCCATCTCAGTGGCCGGCATAGGGGTAAAAAGGTGTTGCTATGCCACTGTCTCAATGGCTTTATATTGGCTGTTTGTGTGTATACCTCAGGCTCCACTTGTATGCACAAGTGTCTATTTAACATCTGGAAAGTACATTCTCTCATTACACCTGAAATTCTTTGCACCAACAATGCATTTTATACACCAAGCAATAGTATTTAGTTTTGCACTTCAGCATGCATTGTTTAATGCTTTTGTCAGTGCTCATGTGTGAGAGTCAAACATATTGGCTTGGCAGATGCTAGTTAACAAAGGTTGTACTATTATCAAACATTTAATACTTAGTATCACACTCAACATCACAAGCGCTCAACATCTTTGAAGTTTCTAAGTCTTTTTTAGAGGCAAGCATTTCCTCTTTCTATATGTGTTTCGGAATGCAGCACATGTAGAAAAATTAAATTATCAGGAAAAATTAAGATATTTATCCTTGTTATGCCTCTATTGAGAAGGCATACCATTTTGACGCATTACTAGGCTTACTACCCTTAGGAAATCTGAGATTGCATCATAATCCACAGGTCATTTGGTTGACTTTCTGTTCTGATCTGTCCTAATATGCAGTGAACAAACAAGGTCCTGAGGACACCTTGCAATTGCCCAGCTGCCCTGACGCAAATGGATCGGACTGGACCCACGACGGGACCGGCCTGAGCCCTGTAAATCTCTCTTTGAGCGAATCCCTGATTCCAAGAGGTGCCTTCCCAGGTTCTAGATCCTTGGCTGGCATCAGAGTGCACTCCTCTGCAAGAAAGGGAGAACAATTGAAGTGTTGGACCCTTTGTGACTGTAAACGCACCTGTTCACACTGAGACTGTCCCATTCTTGATAACTACCAACGGGAAGGTCCGCTGAACCAAACACTTTACACTGCAGCAACCACCAGCAACCACTTGCAAGATCTGCACTTGGCGCTGCAGCAATGACAATTCGTGATTACCTCTCACGCTAATCTCAGCTCCAGCAATGCCCACCTGTGATGCCTGACCCCTCTTCACGCTATAGTGACAACAGGTTGTGGCATTCAGCCTTCTCTACACACTACAGCGGTGACCATCCGTGATGCTCTACTTGCTCCTTGCAAACTCGACTCTGCGTGCCGGCCTTTAAGAAGGTAAAATATTCAGCGGGACTAACCTGGTCCCTGTATACTGTCAGCACTCCACTAAGGTCAGCCTGATGTTTTGACTTCCCCCTGTTCTAGCATGACCAGATAAGTGTGAGTGAAGCTTTACGTTTTTAGAAGCTATATCTACCTAAAACATTGAAATTCCATCTCACGTTCCACTGATTGGATTTTCAGCATTTTGGGTTTCTTTGTTTATTCAAATTTTCTCTATTATTCTAATTTGGTTTGAGATTTTTCTTATGTTATGTTTTCACTTTATTACTGTTTGTGTGGTACATGAATACTTTGTACAGTGCCACTAGGTTAAACAGGACTGCTTTTGTGCCACGGTGCACATTTTTGGCTTGCTCTGACATGGATTACGGTTGATGCTTGAGTAGGGTTTTCGCCCCTCTTAACCGATAACCCAATTTCCTACACCCGGTCTGACTTTCACTTTCTGGGGATTTTGTTGGTTGTTTGTGTGCCTCATTTATGGCCTGATGGGACGGTTTTGTGTACTGGAGCAAGCCTAGAATCCATGCAGCCTTCCATCCTTGCAAAACACCTATACAGCATGCCTCCACAGGTTCCGAACTGCCCCCAGTTTGCAAAATTAGGCAACTTTTGTAGCTATCTATTTAACCAATAGAGGCCACATTTTCTTATTTTGGTTTGCAGGCCTACTCTCCGTCCCAGTCTGACCCATAGGAAGCCTTAATTATTTCAATTCAACTGTCATACACTCCTTGTCTGGAAGGAGATTCTGTGCAGATGGTGAAATGGAGCTTGAAGGCCCACATGTAATGTGGAGGGATTGACTCTACACCACTCTATCACATTCAGCCTGCAGTGACATGTGAGACATGGCTTGCTTTGAGTACTGGAGCCTGCCTCAACTACTACCAAGGGAGACTAGAAGCCATAGTGCCAAAAGAGGTATATTGAACAAAGGCTGGAGGGAGATGCGAAAGCAACTTACAATGAACAGCATGTTGTTGTGAGGGTTTCATATCAAGTCTCTGGACTAATAATTTACTAGACCTAGGAATGACTCCAGCTATACTAGGTTTCCACAAGAACTTTGTGGTCTATAAGATATTTTTGTTATTTTTTGGAGGTTCATTCATTGACAAGAAAGAGATACTCATGTTACTCATCTGTACACTGCTCACAAACATATCATACGTCAGGCCTTGTGAGGACTGTTGATTCATGCTTGCGTGAGAAGGACATGCAATCAGACCTGTCATAAAATGGGCAGCTGCATTCCCAGACCTCATGCTTTCTGAGGGACAATTTATTTATTTGTAGATTCAAAAAACAAAGCTGCCCTCTTTGTTGATGGTGGTGACCTGTCACACTATTTTTTATTTTCGTTTGACCACACAAAATTACACATCAAATCTAATCTTAGCTTCCTCACATTTCAGTATGATTTTATGGTCACTGTAGGCATTAATCTGAAAGACCCATATTTAATGAAATGCTGTGCTTCTGCTTGCTTTGCATAATCTTTTTCTTGCTTCGGGAGCCAAGCTTAAGCCGTATTCTGTCCTGTTATTCTTGTATCTTGTGAGAAGGCCACCAAATGTATCTTTCTAATGAGCTGGACAGTACTCCTCAGCACCTGTGCATGTGGTGAACCGGTGGAGACGGATTCTCCCTTGCACTTTATCTATGGAGTTCATGCAACAGAAATCTTCCATTGTATGAGTCATGACAAGAGGGCCCACACCAAGAGTTTCATGAATGTTTTTAGTTTTGATTGTTTCTATCTCTGTGGGAATTGTGAAGATATCTGTTCAGTAACATTTCATGTTTCACTGATTTCATTAGTTTGACTTGTTCCTGTCCCCCCCTTCCTTGGAGAAGGCCAACCCTCTGCCATTGGCCAACTTTACCTGAACTTTAGCTTTATATTTGGGGTTTTGATATGTCTAGATTAAATTCCTTTATGTTGTAATCAGGTGATTATTGATTTATGACTAAACTGATTGATTTCAGTTTGTAACTTTACAAAGTTTTAATAAACCTTCATGGTTTACAAATCTACTACTCTCTGTCATTCTGTCATTCTTGTGGGGTAATATTCTTATTCACTGTTAATGATAGGCTCTTGAACTGATGCTGTTAATCCTCAGTTCTGGGTCAAAGGTTTATCCTCTTGAGTACAGTCTGAAGATTTCCACAAAACGTTGCAAGGTCCTATCAGTGCCATGGCAGCTAACTGTGCTGAATACTCTAGATGGTGCAAGATGCTGATCAGATGTGTTTTCTTTTTCCCCAACAGGACATTTGTGTAAGAACGCCTTATATGACTGCATGCAATTCGGAGATGTTGTGCTGTCTGCTCACTCCTAGTTCTTTTGGATCATCAAGTGGTGGGAAGGAGGAAGAAGCCCTCCCAATTGGAGGTATTTGCTTAGCTTTTGTTTCTTTTCAATTACCACAAAAAGAACAGTCATGGTAAACCCACAAAACCAACTAAATAGTTAAATTTTGTTGATTACTGTGGTGGAACGCCCTGTGAGCCTATTGCATACAGTCATCCCAAAAGTCTCTATTGTACCCAAAAAAACAGCTGTGTGCCAAAAGGGCAATGGATGATACCTCAGGCTGGGGCAGCACATAAAGTACATTTTCCATAAAGAATTTGTAGACCAACAATCATGTAACAACAATAAAGAATTGAACCCACTTACCAATGTTCATTTTCAAGGGCATCACTAAGAATATACAAATGCTGCTGTAGGGTGGAAAAGGTGTGGCGCAGCAGCCAGGGTGACTGACGCCAGACGCTGGGGATCATTTGTTTGATCACTGGGATATTAAATAAAGATCCATGGTGTGGATAGGTAGTAGGGGTTTTATTATATTGCATTCGCCGCCTACCACAATTCAAGGCAGTTTCACCCATACTTTGGGCGGAGGGGTAGAAAAAGTCCAACATTAACACTCTAATAGCTGTTTGTTGTTTCAAAGGATAAGGGGCCCGATTCACAGAATGAACTTAAGACTAAATCCTAAACTTACTACTATTTTGTATTCACAGAATGCACTTACTACTTTCGGGATTCACAAAGTGAACTTACTACTTTTGGGATTCACAGAATGAATTTACTACTTTCGGTATTCACAGAATAGATTTAAGACTACTAACTTTACGTCCGAACTCGGGCCGTAAATTCCGGCCCGGAGGCGGAGTTTCCGGCTTGGGGGCGGAGCTTACGGCCCGGAGGCGGAGCTTACAGGCCGGAGGCGGAGCTTGTGGCTTGTAGGCGGAGCTTCCGGCTCGGAGGTGGGTATTTAGCCATGGCTGAAATCTCCAACTCTGGGCCGGAAGCTCCGCCGCCAAGCCGCAAGCTCCGCCTCCGGCCCGGAAGCTCCGCCTCCGGGCCGTAAGCTCCGCCCCCAAGCCGGAAACTCCGCCTCCGGGCCGGAATTTACGGCCCGAGTTCGGACGTAAATTTAGTAGTCTTAAATCTATTCTGTGAATACCGAAAGTAGTAAGTTCATTCTGTGAATCCCGAAAGTAGTAAGTTCACTTTGTGAATCCCGAAAGTAGTAAGTGCATTCTGTGAATACCAAATAGTAGTAAGTTTAGGATTTAGTCCTAAGTTCATTCTGTGAATCGGGCCCAAGGATTTTTTGATGCTAATATATATACAACCTCTGGGTTCTTAAAATTTAGAAGAACACAGTCCCCTGGTATTGTTTTTTTTTGGGACCCACCCACGCCACCCTCCGTACCATCAGAATCTCACCAGCCCTGTTATAAGGAAATTGTTTGTGTGTGGCCATCCAAAATAGGATCTTATTTCTGACATCAAGTTGTGATTCCTTCTGGCCATACTTGAGTTCAGGGATTCCAGCCAGTATAATCACATATGGTACTGCCGCTGGGGGTAGGTGAATACTTGGTAAGGGGTGGTTTGGATTTCTCTTGTCGAACTATCAGCACCGCCATTGCCTTCAGTTAGTATGCTGGCCATTACAACATTACTAGTTATATTTGTCTCTATGGTGGGGATTACGTTCTATCTGCCCCTGTGGTTTTAACTGGGTTTGCCCAACTAGACCAAGAGTATTCTTTTCTAGAGCTTTAGCAATAGCTCCTGGCCTACTACAGTTTGATTGGTCTCAGGCCGGAGTAGCTTCCGTATGTAGCTGGGACTACCATATCTCAGGTATATTCTGGGGATTATAAAGCATTGTTTGGTGGCAGCAAGATGATGTACTAGAGTTCGGCTTCTATTGGGCAAGTACGTGTGTTTTACCCACAGTGGCTGCTAGCTTTTGAATGTAATCAAGAATGGGAGCAACCTCTTACTTTACAATAATTCTACATTGAACAATGAGATCTGATAGGAGGGTTTGAGCCCATACTGGATACGGAAGAGCTAGTATAGAAGGTTGATTTTTGCCCTTATGGTTTTCAGTGCTGGATCTTTTTATCGTGTCTATCGTATTCACCCCCTTGACCTTTTTACTCTTGGCATCCCTGCAATTCCCCTGCTTTCTTTTTCTATGTTTCCTGGTCACGATAGGATTACCCTCAACACTAGCGTTTGTACTAGATACAGAAATTAGGAGGGAATCTGGAAAGAGGTCATTTCCATGAGCTAGGGGTTCCGGAGAGTTTTTACTGATTGGTAGGGTCGACGATGGTAAGGGAGGAAAATCAGGGGTAATAGATAGACGTCTTTCAGTGAGTTTGATTTCCGAAGTAACTACACCAATCGCGTTCTGGAGCATTAAGTCATTAGCTGTGGGGAGAATAGGCGAGGGACTGTCTGGCTGTGGGTGAGTCTGTTTTATGGCACATGCATGTTTCCCCTGGGTGCGTACAGGAACATTTCCAGAGGGCATTTTGAGTAATTACCTTAGTTCAGTAGATGCAAGGTGAAAGGGAATGGCCCAGCCCAGCCACCTCCGGGCAGCGATGGGCAAGGACGGGCCCGCCCTTGCCCTGGGCTTGGGTCGGGCAAGCCCGGACGCGTCCCGCGCCGCGGACCCCCACGAGTCTTCTTATGGCACCACCTAACGCTTCAGCTGTGACGCGGTGGTCGGCGTCTTCTGAGGGAGGCTGGGAACTGTAGTCTCCATAGCTTGTAGGTTATCAGAGTGCGGGAGAAGGATCATTGCAGTCCCCCCCGGGACTGTTTGCCAGGGCAGGTGGGTCGGGTGGCAGCAAGCTTCTCGTTAGAAGTAGTAGTATAAAACTTTATTTAGGTTGTGAAACAAAAAAATCACACAAAACTGAACTAAATATAGTGAGTAAAAATAAGACAATTCTATGACAAAAATAGCACAGCATTAAAAACAAGCCCTAAGCTAATTTAAATGGGCTACCTATAAAGTAGCACCAAACATACATAAATATATATGATATGGTGCATGATGCAAACAGTGCCTGATCTACAATAGGCAGTGTATGAATGACCAAGAACCCCATAAGAATATCCTGCAATTGATCATTATTTCCCCACAAACGAAGAGGTAAACCTATAAACCATATTCGTTTTCAGTTTGGTTTGAAGAAGCTAGAGGTGTAGTAACGCTTGCCTGTATTGTCGAACATTAAGGATTCTGAGCAGGGGAACCAGGATCATTTTCCACGGGCCTTGTATAGGTTACAAAAAAAATAAAAATGCAGCTGTGACTGTGGTGAGTTTGCATCACAATCTATCAGATCTTTATCATGATGGGAATGAGCTGGATAAGCAACTAGCAGGTGAGCCATATTCACCTTGAACATGAAAAACCAGTGAAGTGAGTAGAACACTTTTTCAAAACCAATGGAGACTAGTGCCTCTTGGCAGTCCGTACATCTAGCTAAAATAGTAGTTAGCCTTTTGAGGCAGCCTCTGCTGCTGCACCATGGTAGAATCCCATTTTCGTCACATCTAACCAATTCTCATTTTACTGTTATTGGACTGTTGGCCAATACTTTAGCTAGTATCTTGACCTCTATGTTTATTAGTGAAATGGGTCATTAGGAACTACATTCCTCAGTGGGCTCGCACGGTTTCAGTATAATAGTGATAGTGTCACCTTGTAGGTTTTGAGAGAGTATCCCAGACTTGTAGACCTGGCTTTTTCATTGTTTTTTCTCCCCGAATTTTTGCTATTTGGATTCTTGTTTCTGACCCTGTTTTTATTGTTTTAGGACTCTGGGCACTTTCCCACTGCTATCAGTGCCAAAGTAAGTGCTCCCTCCGGAAATTGGTGTTTTCATAATTGGCTAACGTTTTTTTTGTTTATTGACATAAGTGTACTAAGTCCCTAGTACACTGCACTGTATGTGCCCAGGGCCTATAAATCAAATGCTGCTCATGGGCCTGTAGCACTGATTGTGCCCCCACACAAGCAGACTTGCAAAAGGTTCTCATACCTGCCACTGTAGTGTCTGTGTGCAGTTTGGCCCTGCCATGTCAACCTGGTGAGTGCACCCACTTGCCAGGGCCTAACCTTCCCTTAACCTACATGTGAGTCTCCCCTAACATAAGCCCAAGGTACCCCTGTGGGCAGGGTGTAGTGTAAGTGAAAGGTAGGACATGTCCTAAGGTGTGTACCATGTCCTCATAGTGAAAAACAGTGAATCAATTTTTCACTATTGAAAGGCTTTCTGTCCCGTAGGACATAATGGGAGTTTATTTATAACATCATATAAATATAACTTCCCATTGGGACAAGATAGGAAGGGGAAGTTTAGTCCGCCTGAACTCAGAATTTAAAGATGCTTGTTTTAGTACGCATAATTTCGACAATCTGTGTGTGAAAATACCACTTTTAGAAAGAAGGTATTTTCTTGCTTAGCCATCCTGTGTGCCTCTGCTGGTTTATATATTGACTGCCTGGCTTTGGAGTGACAGGGGCTGGGAATGCTTATTCACTGTAGACAGCCACTGGAGGGGTTAGGGTGTGTCCTGTCTTTCCGGGATGCGTCAGGGCAGGGCTGAATAGACCTGGGCTACATTGAGAGTAGAGGGAGGAGATTTCCTTTCACCTGAATGGGCCAGGCCTGCCTTACAAAATGCTGTCCCCACCTCCTGTCAGGAAGCTGGACCGGAGAGGACAGAACTGGTTTCGACTGATCACAGAGCCTCTCTGCCACAAGAGAACAGAGAGAAAGGGAATATAAATATTGGGGCCTGAACCCTAGAACTCTAGAATACTTCTGGACTCAAGAGAAACCTATGCCAAGGAGAAAAGCTGGGAAAGCTGAAGGAGAAGTACTGCCCCTTTGCTGTGTGCTGCCTGGGGTTGGCCTGCAGTGCCTGCTTCTGCCAAGGACAGGATGAAGACTTTGCTGTGTGCAGCGTCTCCTGCTTGAAGGAGATCTCCAAGGGCTTGAAGTAGAGCCTGCCTCCTGTTCTGAAGTCTCAGGAACACAAAGACTTCCCCACCAGCTCCTTGCTGGGAGTTCTGGCCTGCCAAGAGGTGCCTGCTGGTGTGTTTGGCCTCTAGAAGTTGTTTCTGCTGTTGGGAGCTGGCAAAGAGATGCATCGAAGAGAGGAGTGACGCATCTGCACTTGTTTCTGACGCATCGCCACTGTGCCGCTGAAGAAATCGAAGCGGCACCTGCCCGTGGCTAGAGAAACTGCTGCACGCCGAACCACGTGCACCGATCTCTGAAGTCTGAGATCACCATACCCATTCCAACTCAGGCCCTGCTGTGTGGCTGCAATAACCAACAAATCATGGGACAACCGCGGAGAGACCAATGCAGCGCGATTGCCACTACCACCGCATCAAGAAGCGAAGCATCCCTGATCCCCACGCATCGCACGGAGGCGTCAAGTCTACAAGAACCCCGGGGCCGCAGTACAAAACCACCTCCCAGCACAATAAGGAACTTATGCTTCACCTCCACTGAGTGGCAGTAAAGAACCAACGCATGAAATTCCTTGGAGTAGGGAACCGGAGTATCACCTTCCCTGGGCGTGAGGAACCAATGCATCACCTTACCTGCGGCTGTTTTTGTTTATGATTGTGACGCATCCAAGGTGCTAGTGTTGAAAGTAAGGATTGCATTTCAATTACTACATTGTGGATTTTTGTCATTTTGGTTGTTTGGTTTAGATAAAGATTAGATAGTTTTCTAAACTGGTGTGGTGTTCATTTGTAGTGTTTTCACTGTATTACTATTTGTGTGCACAAATGCTTTACACACTGCCTCTGAGATAAGCTTGTCTGCTCGTGCCAAGCTACCAAGGAGGTGAGCAGCGGTTATTTTTTAAGTGTATCCCCCTTACCTTGACTAGGAAGAAGGGTCCCTACTTGGACAAAGGTGCAAACCTCTGCCAATTAGAGACCTCCATTTCTAGCAATGATCATCTTACATATTATGATGCGCCCCATTATGGACATCGGGAACATTGAATAAGAAGGGAGGAGTACCTTTAGAGCAGCTCTGTGAAGAACCTATTGGGGCCCAGGGTCTCTCAATGCGGTAGGCCCACAATGACTTCCTGAATTCCTGTTTCACTAAGCGGCTTGTGCAATTGTCAGTGGTCTGCATGAGATAAAGTGTGGAGGGGTACGTCCTCCAAAATGGGACTATTGTTCTCTGCGACTGGTGGGTCTTGTGCTGCATCAAGAGATTCAAAGTATTGCACAAACCGCTGGGCAATTACTGCGGGTCTGTGACCTCCAATCCATCACAGTGCCTTTAGGGTGAAAGTCTGCACTATACAAGTACTACTTGATTGATTGGTAACATTGGCTTATCCACAATTGGCATATTTAATTTACTTATAAGTCCCTAGTAAAGTGCACTACATGTGGCCAGGTCCTGTAAATTTATAGATAGCTACTGGAGGGACTGGAGCACCGATTGTGCCAGCCACTTGAGCAGTAATAATAATAATAATAATAATAAGCCACATTTGTAAAGCGCACAATCACCCGTAAGGGTCTCTAGGCGCTGGGGGCCGTCGGGAAGATTAAACAAGCTATTGCCCAGAGTCACATGGTGCTGGGCTAATCTGCCGCCAGCCCTGGGGATCGAACCGTGATCCCCAGATTCCGGAGTCAGTCACCCTGGCCGCGGCGCCACACCTCTCTTTAAACGTGTCTCAGACCTGCCACTGCAAAGCCTGTATGTGCAGTTTGAACTGCCCTTTCGACCTGGCAAATTAGCCTACTTGCTATGCCCAAACCTTCCTTTTTAATACACATGTCATCCCTAAGGTAGGCCCCAGGCAGCCCTAATGGCAGGGTGCAGTGTATTTAATAAGCAGGACATGTACTTTTAGGTTTTACATGCCCCTACTGAAAGGCCTATCTCTCCCATAGGTTAACATAGTTGACTGCCTTATAATTTTGTAAGTGTAGTTTCTCACTGGGACAAGATATGAAAATCAATGTTGTGTCTTCAGAATAACAAGTTAAATACACAACTTATGGTGAAGTTGGTTTTTAAATTGCAGTTCAGAAAATGCCACTTTTAGATAGTTGGAATTTTTTGCCTGTTCCTGGAAAACACATCTTGGGTGGGTGACAGCTGGCTTTCTGTATTCTCTCTGGAAAGCCCCACACAAAGGCTGAGAAGAGTAACAGCAGCCATCTGCATGTTGATGGGGCATTCTAGGGTAGGATGAGAGGCGGGAGCTCACCCTTGCCCCTGGAAGAGAGCAGTATATGTCCCTACAGAAAGGATTGGACCCTCCCCCCATAGTGAGTCTGAGGCCAAGGCAGAGCCTTGTGAACTACAAAGCATCTCTTTGAAGTTTCCCTACTTTAAAGACCAATTTGGGTATAAGTATTGGCCTCTGACACCATTAATTCGGAACACTTCTGTATCTAAGGATATTCTACCAGGACAAAGAGCTGCTGTGCTCCAGGAGGGACTGCCACTTTGCTAACAGCTTTACTATGTTGGTGTGCTTCCTGATGATTGCTGTGCTGTTGGAGGGAGTGCTGTGTTGGCCCTCTGCTCTTTGCATGGAAGTGAAAAGGACTGGACCTGCTCTCGACATCCTTGAACCCAAGTTTCTCCAAGGGCTTTCTGGTTTCATCCTGTTTTGAAGTCTCATGGTCAACAAAGACTTACTTCAACCCTGTCTCAGCTGCTGGACCCTGATCTGCTGATCGGAACAGATGCAGTGCCCTTCAATGCCGACTCAAATCCAAGCCGACAACATCCCTGTGTGCTCGATGACAGCACATGTCTAGACTGAAAGGCTCGATGTAGCGCCAATCCAGCAATATCCCTGGGCAGATCGCTGATGACGCAGGACCTGCATCATAAGTGGTTTGATGATGAGTGTGAGAAGTTGGCCTGATATATGATGTTTCCAATGCTGGAACCACCTTGTATCAGTCCAAACAACCCTTATGGTGTCTGGTTGTAAGTCAACCTTATTAGACAAGCTATCTTAATCGTAGCATAGACTAAGCAGCCTTAAAGGCTAAACTCAAGAGGTCGTGTTGAGCGAGCTGCTTTACCAATCACAGTCCTGTAATATCAAATGAAAGGACACCACACAAGTATATATTATAAAAATATATGTATTTATTTCTAAAATAATCCCCAGTATTCTTTATGAGCAAAGGGGCACAAGCGTTAAATCAAAAGCACAGTATAACATACAAAGTTGCACAATTATAGATGAGGGCGGGTGGCCACTCAAACCATATATTAAAAAAGTGGTATAAGAGATACCAATCGAACAGTGGTTAGGCCTAGGGCCTAGGGAATCGCTGGGAGCAGTCGGGACAAGCAATGCTGAAGTCGGGAAAAGCCCGCGGGATTCGGGTGCAGCGCTTAAAGCACACGCATGCACCAATGTTAAGTCAATGGTGCGTAAAAGTTACACAGATAGAGTTTTAGGATACTTCCGCTGAACCTAGATGGACAAAACTTTAGACACAGACCCTAGAGGTGTGTACCAGTGTGGGAACACCGGCATTGCAATGTTACCTCACCCAGAGGAAGCGGGTGCATAGGGTCGAAGTGGCGTCGGGTTTCGTCACGCAGGGTCTTGGTGCTTGAAGCTGGAGATGCTGCAGGCGATGTGAAGGAGAAGTGTCCGGTGTGATCCAAGGGTGGATCAGAGTAGAAAAGTACCTGAAAGCAGAGGGGACAGAGTCTGGGTCACTCAGCAGTGACCAGGGTGGAACCAGGACAGAACCAGGCAATGTCGGGCGCAATCAGGTGGTTGACGAGGAGCTTCTCTCTGCTGCCACGTGGGCTCTGGGGCATCTGCGACGTCCAGGAGTGGGTCACGAGCTGTCCCACGCAGGCTCTCACCATCGGCACTGTCGGCTTCAAGATCGGGGCAAACAACACTTGGCAAGAGCAATCCACGCAGGACTGGAAGATTGCTTCTCACTTGGACCAGGAGGGTCAAAGCGGATGCTCCTTTTCAGAGGAGCTGGTGCAAGTCTGGAGAAACCAGAATCGCAAGTAGTATTTAGGTTTTCGCTGGCACAGGGGCCACAAGCCAGCTGGCAAGTGACCGGGCTAACGCGTCGAGCCAAAGAAAGCAGAAGGGCCCCACGTAGCACTCGTCGGGTGTAGAGGAGAGAGCTTCGGTGCAAAAGTGGCTCAGGGTTGGGACTTCTCAGACCCCGGTGTACAGCTTCGAGGGTCACTCGTGGGCTGCACGGTCAGCGTCTCGTGGTCTTTTCAAGATGGCGTGCCCCACGCTTCCGGTCGCCTCCACGGGTCTCAGCTCTGCAGGGACTGTGGATCGGGCTGCAAGAAGGCAGGCAAGCTTGATCTCGTCGATCTCTGTCTGCAACAAAGCAGACGTCGAGGTGCTGGATGGTGCCTGTTTGCACAGGGTGGTCACTCCTTGACCACAAGGGAGATTCTTCAGTCTTCTATGTTGAGTAGGATGTTGAAGGGTCCAGAGTTTTGTTTCATATGTTTGATCAGGATAATCTGCGTGCGTTGGCCCTGCTCCCATTCTTATACCAATCTAGGGGGCTGGATTACCTGCTAGGTCCCCTCCTATGGGTGGGACCCAGGAAGGGGGTGGATACACCCCTCTCCTTTGATCCAGGCCACGCTGGGACAGGGGCTGGTGTGCCCCAGAACCGGTTTGGCCGGATTATGCAAGGGGCAGCCTTGTGCTCCCCAGGCAGTGTCTGGTATCTTTCAAACCTCCCTGCTACAATCCACTATCTCCTGTCTGGGGTGGTGTAACACCTCCCTGCGACAGGAAAGCCTTTGTCCAGGCCTCCTCTGCTGAGTTTCGGTCTGCAGCAGGAGGTCAGACTTGTGTCTGTGGCAGAAGCATCCATTTTGTGGATCTGAGGCTCTTTTTAAAATCAACCGCGTTTTAGCAAAGTAACATGTTGTCTCCCTCTAGAGGGGTGGAATGCTACCCCCGTCGCCAGGACTGGCGAGGGGGTAGTATTCCAAATCGTATGACACCTTACACGACATGTTTTGATAAAGCCAAACCAAAGTTAACATATAACCGCGAGGATTATAATGCACTTAATAGTATATGGTATGGCATTATCCCGGAACAGCTTAGGGAATTGGTCATGGCAGCTGCAGACAGGCTTAGCTCATGCTAGAGCACCATCTCACATAAAACCAAGCACTCTGCCTCCAAGGCCTGCCATAGGAGTGACTGATAGGTATATATGTGTCCAGATAGGTTTAGATATAGGCATACTATATCTAAGCAAGGGGTGATTACACCACCTTGCCCCAGCTGAGTGATCAGTCAGTTGTGTCAATTTTAGATAGCCAGCCAGGGGTGGCAAAATATATGCTGCAGCCCCTGTTAGGCCTTGGATTCACCTATGCCCTGGGCACCTATAGTGCTCTGTACAGGGGATGATAAGGTGACCCAAGCCAATCTAGTTATGCACCTAGGGTACATGGAATCCATTTTACAGAGGGAGCAGATAGCCTGGGGCCCTGATTAGCAGGGAACCAGACCAACTAAGTCGAAAACCAGCTAAACACAAGGCAAAAAATCTGGGGTAACCATAGTCAGGTATCCACCTTCCTACATAACCCCCCTGCCAAATGAAAGGAGATAAGGCTATCCTTGGCCAGGTAAGCCTATATTGCCTGAGTGGCCATATAAGGAAGTACCTGTACTAGCATGGGTACCCCCTGTCTCATGGTCCACTAAGCAGTCCCTCACCCTTGGGGTATTAGAGGGTCTCCACCATAGGGAATCACTACCTTGGGTGTGTTTATGTAAGGAAAAGGCTAGTTTTGATATGGAGTATTGAAGTGAGGCCCCACTAACTTAGGGCTCAGCTTCCTCCAATTATCTTCCACCATGTGTGCCTTTCTTTCTTCAACTGAGTTGCACTGTGCTTTCAGGGTCAACCTCTGGCTACCTAAAGCTGGAGGCTGGGTCCCTCTGTTTGGCTTGCTGGAGGGACAGTTCAGGTTTGAGCCCTTTGGGTCCCAGGTATGGCTGTGCCCAACAGAATCCATCTGTGGGAGGTCCCTAACTATTTGTAAGGGGGCTCCCTCAGGAGTTTTAAAAGTTTTAACCTCACTAGGGCTACTAGTTTTGGTGCCCCTAATCTGTTGATGGGGGTGCTTCATTTACAGGGGGCCCTCTGGGTCTCTCTGTCCTTCTTGTCCTCTGCAGCCCTGGGCTGACTAAGCCAAGGTAGAGAGGGGCAGGTTACCTGCTCCAGACTGGGTCCCACCTGAGAAGGGTCCACTGCCATCAGAGGCTCTGTCAGGACAGGCTTAACAACCTCTGGGGCAGTTCCTTCATCAGGGGAAAGATCAGTTCCCTGAGGAGGCTGATACTGTCCTAATGTCTGGTGAAGGAGAGATTTCTCTTCCTCCTCCATGCTCTCAGTTTGGGTGGATTGATCCATCATTTCAGGCTTCACATCACACATATCTGTTTGAGTTTGGGCTGTGGCCATCACAGCCCCACCAACCTTTTCAGGAGGAGACTCAGTTTGGGTTTCTGCTGTTATCATAACAGCTTTGCTATTCTGTTTAGGAAGAGCTTCTGCTAAAGATGGGGCAGAGAGTTGCTCAGCCCTACCAACCTTTTCAGGAAGGACATCTTGGGTTGGGTCTGTAGCCATTACAGCCCCACTAACCTTTCCATTGGAGTTTACCATTCTAGAATGGATTTCCTGTTCAACCTCAGCCCAGGCTGAGATTTCCAAATCATTACCAAGTAGGCAGTCTACAGGCAAGTTTGATGACACTGCCACTATCTTTGGGCCAGTGACACCTCCCCAGCTGAGGTTTACTACTGCCATGGGATGATTTGTTTGGATTCCATCAATGTTTGTTACCTTGTATGTGGCACCAGGTAAAAGTTGCTTAGAGGGGACTATACAGTCTGCCACCATGGTGATGCTAGCCCCTGTGTCTCTAAAGGCTTCAACTTTCAAACTATTGATGATGGGTTCTTGTCTATATTTGCTCAAGGTCTTTGGCAAATCAGAGAAGTTGGCAAACCCCATGCCAGTCTCATAAACAAGATCATTTGGGGATGGGGACCTGGATAGGCCAGGGTCCACCTGTGCTCCAAAAGTAAACCCACCCAGATTCCTGGGTGTGCTCCCAATTCCTGGGGGATTACTGGAGGTGTTGGAGCTGGCTTTGGAGGTATATTCTCTTTATTGCCATTCTTGGGACAACAGCTGTCTGTTTTGTAATGCCCAACCTGTTTACAGGCATGACAATAAGGTTTCTTCTGAGTTGATGAAGTGTCTTGGGACCAACCCCCATTCTTGGAGTTTTGGGGCCCTGGGGAAGTCTTTTCCTTACTTTTATCCCCACCCTTGTCTTGAGGCTTGGTAGACTCCTTCTTCTGGTTACTGTCTGATTCTTAGGCCTAATCCTGGTTCTGACCCATTTATCTGCCCTCTTTCCCAATTCTTGGGGAGAGGTCAAATCAGAGTCCACCAGGTGCTGGTGTAAGAGCTGGTTCTGACAATTACTTAGGATCTGCTCCCTCATAATCAAATTATACAATCCTGTAAAGTCATGTACTTTGCTGCCATGTAGCCAACCCTCCAGAGCCTTAGTAGCACAATCTACAAAATAAGTCCAGTCCTGTGTCTGTGTCTTCTGGGTGTCTCTGAACTTTAACCTGTATTGTTCAGTGGTTAAGCCAAACCCATCTATTAGAGCACTCTTCAGGACTTTGTAGTTTTTAGCATCCTCATGTCTGACAGTGAGGAGCTTATCTCTCCCTTTCTCTGAAAAGGAGTACCATAAGATTGCTGCCCACTGTTCCTCAGGAACCTGCTGTACCATGCAGGCTCTCTCAAGAGCGGTTATCCACTTGTGGATGTCATCCCCTTCTGTGTAGGGGGGCACAATCTTTGTCAGGTTTCTAGTATTATAGGACCTGTCTTTCTCTCTAGGATTAATGTTACTGCCACCAGTGGCATCTAATCCACACATTTTCTGTTCCCTTGCTGAAGCAAGTTTAGCTTGGGCCAGGGCAAACTCTTCCCTCTCTATCTGGAGTTCTACAGCTCTCATCCTGGCCTTATGCTCTCTTCTCTGGGGGGAAGTCATTCCCCTTTGAGAGTTTCTTGAGACACTAGAAATGTGAGAGTCCTCTGATGGAGATCTCACCCTTCTGTTGCCTGTGGGAACTAGGTTAAAGGATCTGGGGAGGTGCTGGCCCTCTCCATTCCCATGTAGGTCTAAGTTAGCCTGGTTAAGCCTGGAAACTACAACCTGGTTCACCCTCTGATCCTGATCCTCAGGCTCATCTACTTCTGAGCCATCCTCCTCTTCCTCCTCTTCCTCTTCTGGAGTTGTCTCTTTCTCAGGGTGGGTCACTCCATCTCCTAAATCTAAGGGAGCTGCACTCGCCTTATCTAAGTCATCCTTTTCCAGGATGGCTATCAGGATAGTGGAGTTCTGGACTTTTTGGTTCCGTCCAGAGGTGTCAGGGTACAACACCCAAAGACCCCGGAGTCCCACCTGCCTTGGTGCACAAATGAACAGAAACACGGGCTTCTCGATGGTGGCGTCAAAGACCAAAGGTTTATTACTGCAGGGACACAGAAGTCACAGAATCTACACACGGGCAGAATCTAGGAGACTGTTCGATTTGTACAAAGTGGGTTGCTCCTTATATACTAAAAATTGTGCTCTAGGCAAATATTTCACATGTCGGTACATTCCCAAACCTTTTGTGTCTCTAAACAATAAATATTTGGCGTTACACAGGAACTGTCGATAATATCTGATACCAAACATCACGAAGAGGGGTTCCCACCAGTCCATCACAATCCCTTGTCAATATTGCATTCAAGACCCGGACCGCCTCATCGTAAAGTTCGTTACCTCCCCCTAATAAAGGCCCAGAAGGAAAAGGAGCAGAGCCAGGTGCAGAAGATAGAAAACGGGATAAGAGATGTTTGTGGGTTGTAAATGGGCAAGGCTACCGGCTTCGGCCGCCTAATCATGATCAGGTACAATGGACAGGAAAACCAGTTCAGGTGGGCTGGCCTCGGGCAGAGGAGGCAGCCTTTGTCGAGTCATGCAGCTTCAGCGTGATCTGGTTTAAGGTGCACGTGTCATGTAAGAGGTGAATCTCCGGCTAAGGCTACGTGTCTTTAATCAAAGTGAAGTGAATGAAATGATCAGAGGCTATTGCATATGTGAGGGCAAGGAACCACAAAAATGACGGCCACGATCTAAGATGGATGCCGTGTGTATATCAGAAATGTGTCAGTGGAAGGAGTGCTCTTGCTCGTAGCGTAGCGAAAACACTAGGATATACTAAATGGATCATTTGCGGTTCGCTGATACTAATTTTATGTATTTCCGACAAACTTGAAAACACGGGTTCAAGTCGTCACGGAACCGTCACGGAACCTCAGACCCTCCTTTTGCCCTTACATAGGCAATTACTCAATCTATGTCTGAATCTAGTTCTATGCTCATCAGGTCAGTGACATGTTGTTGTATCATCATCCTTTCTCGTGTCTTTTCTCCAAATGCAGGTGGTTTCCTAAAACAGGTTGTAGCACAAAGACTACACAGAGCAGGACCACACTGGATAATCAGACAACATGAGAATAGTAATATTAAGATGACACCAATGACCATTAGAACCTTCCATCCCCACGCTGAGATCAGAGTCCAAACCCACTCCATAAAGGACCAGTTTCCCTCATCTACATGTATGGAGTCCGAAATCTTGTGCAACTTAGAGATCGCCTCGTAAACTGTTGGAGCATTATTAGGAATAAAGACACAGCAGCTCGATTGGATCATTCTGCATACCCCACCTCGATCTGCAAGTATAACATCTAGAACCATACGGTTCTGCAATGTCATGAGCCTATCCGCCTGAAGCTCAGCTGTCAGATTGCTAAGGGCACCAGCAGTTTCGGTAATAGTAGATTCAACTACCCGTGTTAGCTGACGTATGTTTCTACTATTGGCCATAGGCCCCCAGAACGGAAGGAAGCCTTTGAAGAAGTCTCCAGCTTCCTGACCAGCGGTATCTTCCTTACTGAAAACACCTCTAGCTACTCTTATTCTGTGGTAATCCGGTGAAGCAGTGTATGTCGGAGGCAACAATCGAGCAATATAACATGAACCTGAAAAGTCAGCAGGCAACCATGTATAAGCTCTGTCTCGACAGATGAAGTAGGTACCCCTGGCAGTAAGGAAGGCAGGGGAAGAGTTAGCCGGAAACACATAAGTCTCTACGCACTCACTCCTCCCTAGCTGAGCTCTCGGATTTCTCCCATTACCTTGCAAACAGACCTGACCTCGGTGAGGTACGACCCAGATTGGAGTTGAGCTTTTACGCTTGCTTTCTCCTAAACTAAGGCGATACTCTGAAGTATTCCAACTTAAATATACTCGCAATTCGTCTCTAGGGTAAGATGGAGTATTATTGACGTCTTTGATCATGTCAATAATTCCCTGGACTAAAGCTTTGTTGGCAGAGTTATATTTAGTGGAGCGTGGTGGGCGTGGAGGATAGGTCTCAAGAGCATAAGCAAAGATGGTTTGAAGGGCCTGAAATGATCCATTGTAGCTGAAAGGCAAAACCAGATAGGGAATACCTTTATCCATAGTGTGGGGTATCAAGCCACACACCCAACAGTCTGTCGTGTTAACTACCAGTTGGTGTTGGTGCAAGAGCTGTACAAAAGTGTTGTTAATGAACTCTGAGCGTCGAGCTTGCTCATGTTCCGGAAACGAGTGAAAAGAGTGTATAGAAGAAACAGTAGAAATAGCAGGATCAAGGGGAGGTACTGTAGATACTGGCACAAAAATCAAATTTATGCTAAAGACAATTCCACCCACCAGTGTTGCTAAAACAATCAAAAATGTAATGGCACATTGCATCAAGAAACATTTGCTATGAAGAATTCTATTTAGTCTGTTTCTGCGAACGTAAATCACATTTTCTCGTTGCAGCGCAGGAAGTTCCATCTTCTACAATCCGCTCGCGACCACTGATGATGTGTACGTAGATGAAAATGCCTCTGTCAGCCCTGGGAGTTCCCAGTACTAACAGAAAGATCGACCTTGTGTCAGACCCCTGCAAATTCAAACTAGGCACACAGCCACGACCCTACGGCTACCCAGACGGCAAGGCAATTTATTAAAAACAATAAACAATAGCAAACTTCCTGGCTGAAAAGCAAAAAAGGTCCAATGTATATAAATATCAAAATCACAATATGCAGTTGCCTGCTTTATTAGTTCGTTTTATGGCTTCTAAGGTTGTATCTTTTCCTTGCTGGTACTGTTTGATCGGAAAATAGTGTATCACTAGCAGCTGTTGCAGAGTTTACGTTCGCAGATGGCAAAGTTTCTTCTGATGCTGGAGACAAATGTTCAATGTTCAAAGTAGTCTTTTCAAGAGGAGAGTCACGTTTCAAAGTGTCAGAAATCAAATCGGCATCGCTGAAAGGGACAAATTTTGGAGTTATTTCAGATTCGGAGGCACCAATTCCCTTCTTCACCCAGTCGTCGTAGGGCAGCGGCAGTGGAACACGCTTTACGTGAGAAGCGTGGATCCAGTTCTTCCGGCCAGCAACACGTACAGCTGTCCTCGTTGCCAGCAGGATTTGGAAGGGGCCGATGTAGCGAGGCTGAAGATTCTTTGTCCTCGCGAAGTTCCGGACCACTATGAAGTCACCCGGTTTCAGTTGATGCCCTGGACTCTCCGGAGGCTTTGGCAAAGCATCAAAAACCTGTTGATGAATAAGACTTAATTTAGCAGTCAAGTCATAAAGATAGTCTATCAACATAGGATATTCAATGGAGCAGAATTGTTTAGGCCTTGGCACACCCCAGACATTTGCCGGGCGGCCAAATACAATCTCATATGGAGAAAGCCCTATTCTAGAATGCACTGTTGCTCTCGTTGATAACAAGGCCAAAGGAAGTGCGTCTGGCCAAGCCAAACCTGTGGATGCTTGAATTTTGGCTATTTTAAGCTTGAGGGTGCCATTGTAACCCTCGACTAAACCAGCAGACTGGGGATGGTTCGCACTATGAAATTTTTGTTTCAATCCTAGACCAGCACACACACTCTGCATAACTTTCCCTATAAACTCACTTCCGTTATCTGACCATACAATCCGTGGCATTCCATACCTAGGGAAAAATTCTTTGAGAAGAATTTTGGCAGTTGATAAAGCAGTGTTGTCCTTTAGTGGGTATGCTTCTATCCACCTGGAAAAAGCACAAACTACCACCAGGACGTATTTTAAATTGTTGCAGCGTTCCATGTGAATGAAGTCTAACTGTATTACTTCAAAGGGACAGGAAGGAGGAGCAAAATGACCAGCTGGAGTTGGAGTTCCCTTGCCAGGATTATGCATCAAGCACACCATACAATTTTTCACCACTCTCTCTGCACACTTACTGATTCCCTCATTCTTCCAAACCGGAGCTAACATCTTACATATCCCTTTAGAACTTATGTGCGCCACTCCATGCGCCATCGTCACTACTGCAAGCACATACGCATCAGGCAACATCCAACGCTGCTGTTCTGTCAAATCGATCCAACATCCATTCGAGTCCAATTTGCCCGTACTTTCTCTCCATACGCGTTTCTCTTCCTCAGTCGCTTCTTTCTGAATCTCTTTCACACTTTCCATTGTGTCCTCACACATTCCAGACTCAGCAATCCATCTTGCAGACGTAGCAACATACATTCTACTCATCATGTCTCTAGCTGTCTGTTTAGCGGTTTCATCAGCAAAGGCATTTCCCCGACCAACATCATCCGTGATTGCTTTATGAGCACTGCACTTCACAATCGCAACTTCAGTCGGTAAGGTTAGAGATTCTAACAAGTCGTTAACTAGCTGACCATGTTGAATCTTAGTCCCATGGGACGTAATGAAACCCCTTTCTCTCCACAACCGGCCAAAACTATGGGCCACGCCAAATGCGTACTGACTATCTGTAAACACATTCACTCTCTTTCCCTCAGCTAAAACACACGCTCTCGTAAGAGCTATTAATTCTGCAGCTTGGGCAGAATTCTGACTCACTCTTGCAGTCTCCACAATCGTCTTCAAAGTCGTTACCGCGTAGGCAGCAGTCACATCACCATTCTCCAATTTAAAACATGACCCGTCCACATACAGCGTACCATCTGGGTCGGATAGAGGAGTATCTCTCAAGTCGATACGACCTTTTGTCTCTTCCTCCGTTTTGAAATAACAGTCATGTGGCTCAGAATCACTCGACTCTTGATCAGTCGGCAACAATGTTGCTGGGTTCAATACATTGCATCTTTTGATCTGAATATGACTCGCTAATAACGTCAGCTCGTAACCAGATAATCTCGCACTAGTAAGGTGTTGTGTCTTCGTTCGGTTCATGAGTGTGTCCACTGCATGAGGAACCATGACCACTAGCATATTGTTCATCACCAAACCAGCAGATTGTCGAATGGAAGCTGCAGCTGCCGCTGTAACCCTCAAACAACTAGGCAATGCTCTAGCTACCGGATCTAATGTTGATGAGAAATACGCACAAGGGCGTTGTTTATCACCAAACTTCTGTGTCAAGACACTCAACGCGCAACCTTCTCTTTCGTGAACGTAGAGCGTGAATGGCTTACTGTAATCAGGTGTGCCCAATACAGGAGCTGAACACAAAGCTTTTCGTAATTCAGCAAAACTCTTTTGACATTCATCAGACCATGGCACCGGACTCGGAACATTTTTCCCAGTCAAAGCTACCAATGGCTTTGCTAAAAGTGAAAAATTTGGGATCCATTGCCTACAGTAAGAGGTAATACCTAGAAAGGCACGTACTTCCCTCTGTGTGCGTGGAACACTCATCTGCGTAATTGCTTTTATTCTTTCTGGGGTCAACTTCCTTCCCTCCTTTGACAAGAGATGACCTAAGTAGGTTACTTCTTGGCAGCAATATTGCATTTTGGAAGGTGACACCTTATGATTCAAATTAGACAAATGATGCAATAGTGAAATTGTAGCTGCCTTGCAAGTTTCCTTGTCATCGGCAGCCACCAAAAGATCGTCTACGTACTGTACTAGGGCAGAACCTGGAGGAAGGACAAAAGAATCTAACTGGCTTTTTAAAGCTTGACTGTAAATAGATGGACTTTCACAGTAGCCTTGTGGAGCGCGTTTAAATCTGAAACTGCGACCTCCTAAACAGAAGCCAAAAATATCTCTGCTTTCCTCGGCTATCGGAATGCTGAAAAAGGCATTCTTCAAGTCGATGACTGAGAACCAATTGGCTGTAGCGGGAATCAATGTTAGCAAGGCAGTAATGTCTGGCACTACAGGAAACTGCGGAATTACAATCTTATTAACTTCTCTAAGGTCTATGACAAACCTATAGACTGGAGGCTTTGTAGGATCTGTTCGTTTCAAAATCGGCAATACAGGACTATTACAAACATTTCCTCGCGTTTCTTCAACCACACCTTTTTTAATCAAATCTTGCACAATCAATAAGAGTGCACGCTCACCTTCATTCGATATTTTATATTGAGGAATTCTTGGAAATTTCACATTCGCTTTCAAAGTTACTACATACGGTGGAATCTCTAGTAGACCTACATCATTGGGACCAGTCGCCCAAAGAGAATCAGGGAGTGAACGTAGCTCCGGCGGGAGTTTGTCCATTGACAAGTACATCGGAGAGGTGAGTCTTTTACCCAAAGTAAGCTGTACTCCTTCCGGAGAACAGTACAATGTCGCATATAGTCGTTTTAACAAATCTAAACCAAGCAGATTTTCATTACAACCTGTCGTCAAAATTAAGGGTGCTTTCAATTGACACGGTCCAACAGAAATAGACAAAGGACCAGATATCGGGTTGTACACAGGGGCGCCTGAAAAACCTACGGAAACATTTGTTGAGCCAGACAAAGGTGCGCCAGGGAGTTTCGCATGCATGATAGAACTTTTTGCGGCACCAGTATCCAACAGAAACGGTTCGACTACACCTGATGTTGCTACTGCGACATAAGGCCCACTCTGATCCACTGGAACTGATACTACTCCCTCTCTCTGTCCATGGCTGTCCTAGTACCCATTTTGTTGAAATCCCTCTTCAACTTCACAATAATCCTCAACAAGATATTGCTGAGATCTATTCTGTTGAGCTGACTGTACATTTTGTTGATCAAAGTGATTAGAAGGACGATCATTCGTTTGTGGAGGCATAGCACCTCGTCCTCGACCTCTAGAATTCTGCACAAAACCACCACGACCTCTCTGAGCTGCTGCCGCATTATTTTGCGCTAAAATCTGACAATCATTTTTATAGTGACCCTCTTTCTTACAGTACGCACACTGATTCCACTGGTATTGAGGCCTGGTCGAATTATAATCTGTCTTTTGATACGAATTCTGTTGCATATTAGTCTGATTCGTGCGAGGCGGATACGCCTGCTGTAAAAGAACTTTAGTCTTTAAATCTTTCGTTTTCTTCTCTGATTTCTCCTTTTCCTCTTTATCCCTATTTTCATAGTACTGTGCAGTCGCAAGTATTTGCGCTGTCGTAGATACAGCCCACGCACTTTCTGAGTCTTTCAATTTATTGCATAATTCGGGTAACAAATTATGCACAAATTTATCGACAAACAATCTCTGTCCTCCTTCAGTGCTCATATCCTGACCACTATGGTCTACAAAAGTCTCTTCGAACCTCGTGAAGAAGTCGGAGACACTTTCGTCTTTCTTCTGCTTGCATGCGGATAATTTATCCCAATTAACACGCAATGCTGGCATCAGAGTCTTCATTAAATCTATTATTCTACCAGGAAGATTAGCAATCAAAGGTTCGGGTTTCGCACCACCTGTTTGTTGAGCATCTGCTGCAGTGATAGCTGCCCAATCACCACCTAAAGCAGCCTGATGATCCTCTCTACGAATTTTAGCCCACACTGGTTGTGGAACTACATTACCAAATAACATATCAATGTCGGCTAAGTTCATTATACAAGCCTCAACTGTCTGTGTCAATTCCTTGTAATATCCGGCTGGATTCTTACGTGGATCTGGCAAGGCCTGTTTCACTGCTAACACTTCTGCTCGCTTCCACGGAATATGTATCCATACTCTTTGGAACTGTGCTGGAGCAGCTGCAATACCCGCATTATCATCACGTTGTACTGCCTCGCGCCAAATTGGAGGAACTTCCCTCATAGGATATTGGCGACTTGGCTTCATTCTACCTTTCTCTAAATCTCTCGGGGAACGAAGAGATGGATCAATCCTAAAACTCAAAATGAGTTCCATCGCTTCCTTTATATTATCGCCCACTATCATTCCAGCAGCAAACTCTTTTTGAATTTTAATTAAATCTTCCAAATCTGATTCGACATCGTCTTCTTCTATTTCCTCACGCAACAACGAGCACATCTCGTCGAAGACGTATCGCTGCGTTGGCTCTCCCCATTGCATAAATGTCTCTAACACATCTTTCGTACTATATCTTCTAACTTTTGTAATCCATCTGAGAGCTGTGGAGTCTAAAACTCCCCGTTCCTCAGTACTTGGAAGCTGACTCCGTCTCTGAACAGAGTCAGGAGTAGGAGTTTTAATCAAGGTTTTATATATAGGCGACAGCATATTAGTAACAGAATCAGTAATTCTTCGACGAACAGAAAGTGGAGTTAGTACACTCGCAGACATAGAGAACGCAGTAGAGGTAGGAATAGATGACGAAACAGTAGGAGTATCGAGGAAAATAGTTTGAGGACCAATAGGTACAGTGGTAGGTATAGGAGCGGGCAGTGCGGGAAGAGGAGGAGCTGTAGGAACATTTACATTCACCACAGGAGGTATAGGAACTTGATTCTGAGGAACAAGAACACCAGGTTGTCCAGCAACCGGCAATTGAACATCCGGTATAAGTGGAGCCGCAGCACCTTGTGCGTACGGTGGAGGCGACCGTAACAGATAAGATAGCAGAGGATCGTTTTCGGAATCCTCCAGTATCTTAGCCATTTTCGATGGCAAGGCAGGATAGCACTTGTCAATCGCTAAGTTACGCTCTCTAATGGCTACATCTATGGCTTTCTCACACTCGTCAGCCTGCAACTGCTTAGTCGCTTGCTCTAGAGTTAACTCTTCTAGTTCTTTTTGCTCTTTTTTCAACCTTTTCATTTCTCTCTGTTTGGATTCTTTCCGCCAATAACGAAAAGAGTCAAACATTGCCGGCCGGGCTTTCTTCCTAAACAATTTCGCTTCTAAATTGTCGAGAATCTCTTGTTCAAAACTACCATGCAGTGGCCAGCTAAGGACACCATCCTTCTTACAATAACGGACCCATATCTCATTATAAGTTATAGGACCCACACCATACTTACAATATAGGTCATATAGGGGAGTCCCAATCGGAGGAACCAGACAGGAATCCTCTAATTGTGAGTCACTGTTGCAACTAAAACAAGACAACATTTTCCGACTTACCATTCTCAGTCCGGAACACAACACAAACAAACACGGAACAAATTGTGCACTTGAACCAAGAACTTAGGCCTACCAAAAACGAACTGATGTATCGATACCCAAAACTGAACCAAATAGATTATCGTAACCAGAACAACTAGTGATAATCTTACAGAACCAAACCAAACCAAGAACCGATCAAGGATTTTTAACAATCCTCACAAAAGTAACCAGCTAGCTATCACTAAATACTTAACTGAGGCACTGAAGACGTCACCAAGGAGAAACCCGTCACGTTTCGCTGTACTAAGGACTGCACCACTTCGGGTCCAAGACAGGGCGACGGTCAAGGCAACGGCCCACTGCAGCCGTCCTGAACGGGAACCCTCGTGGAAGAGAACTTCAGGGCCACTTTTGCGATATGCCGGGATCGATGAAGTGGGGCGCCTCCCTCAGGAATCTTCACACGAAGCTTCTCGAACTCTTCAGGCTTTTGGACCGGTACCGAATGACGTCGCCCCACGTTGGGCGCCAATTGGAGTTCTGGACTTTTTGGTTCCGTCCAGAGGTGTCAGGGTACAACACCCAAAGACCCCGGAGTCCCACCTGCCTTGGTGCACAAATGAACAGAAACACGGGCTTCTCGATGGTGGCGTCAAAGACCAAAGGTTTATTACTGCAGGGACACAGAAGTCACAGAATCTACACACGGGCAGAATCTAGGAGACTGTTCGATTTGTACAAAGTGGGTTGCTCCTTATATACTAAAAATTGTGCTCTAGGCAAATATTTCACATGTCGGTACATTCCCAAACCTTTTGTGTCTCTAAACAATAAATATTTGGCGTTACACAGGAACTGTCGATAATATCTGATACCAAACATCACGAAGAGGGGTTCCCACCAGTCCATCACAATCCCTTGTCAATATTGCATTCAAGACCCGGACCGCCTCATCGTAAAGTTCGTTACCTCCCCCTAATAAAGGCCCAGAAGGAAAAGGAGCAGAGCCAGGTGCAGAAGATAGAAAACGGGATAAGAGATGTTTGTGGGTTGTAAATGGGCAAGGCTACCGGCTTCGGCCGCCTAATCATGATCAGGTACAATGGACAGGAAAACCAGTTCAGGTGGGCTGGCCTCGGGCAGAGGAGGCAGCCTTTGTCGAGTCATGCAGCTTCAGCGTGATCTGGTTTAAGGTGCACGTGTCATGTAAGAGGTGAATCTCCGGCTAAGGCTACGTGTCTTTAATCAAAGTGAAGTGAATGAAATGATCAGAGGCTATTGCATATGTGAGGGCAAGGAACCACAAAAATGACGGCCACGATCTAAGATGGATGCCGTGTGTATATCAGAAATGTGTCAGTGGAAGGAGTGCTCTTGCTCGTAGCGTAGCGAAAACACTAGGATATACTAAATGGATCATTTGCGGTTCGCTGATACTAATTTTATGTATTTCCGACAAACTTGAAAACACGGGTTCAAGTCGTCACGGAACCGTCACGGAACCTCAATAGGAATGGTGGGGAGTCTGCCCCTTTTTAGCCCTCTTGCAATGCACAAGGCACTCAAGTCTTTTTGGCTAAGTTTGTCATAGCTGGAAGTTGCCTTGGTAAAGTCAACTGTCGCAGGGACAGAGCCTGAGGCTCCACCTACGTCAGACATGACTGCTAGTGAGGTGCAAGTGGTGCACTTACCTACACTAAGGGGCAGATTTATGTTAACTGGCGCATCCCCAGGGATGCGCCAGTTAACATGCGCCACAGTGCGCCACAGCTCCGCCAGCCATGGTGCGCCGCATTTATAATGCGGCGCACCATGGTGCAAAAACGGCACAGATGCGTGACGCATCTGTGCCGGAAATGTGTCGCATTGCTGGAGTTGCGTCGCAAGCGCGACGCAGCTCCAGCAAGGCTCGGGGGTGTCCCATTTTAACAATGCTGCATCAAGACCTACGCCTGCTTCAAGCAGGCGCAGGCTTTTGACGCAGCATTGGCTTAAAAGTGACTGAGTGAAATCTCATAGATTTCACACAGCCACTTTTGCGAGGCGCACCTGCCCCGGAACGCCCACCCTGCGCCGGAACGCCCACAAGCGGCGCAGGGCTTTACAACGTGACGCATCTGACTAGATGCGTCACGTTGTAAATCGTTCTTTAGGATGCGCCACGTTTACACCGCCTTGCGTGACGCAACAGCGGCGTAAACGTGGCGCAAGGGCCTCATAAATCTGCCCCTTAGTGTTTTCCTACTGTACCTTGCTAGTGAGTTGTAGTCAGGGTGTGCTAATCCCTTTTATCTACAACTACTAAGTTCAGTAGAACTTAATATGCTAAGCTTTTGATTTATATGTACCTAGGGTACTTTATGTGATCTTTCAATTTGATAAAAAGATTGCAATGGTAAAACAACAGCAAGCTCAAATCCGCACCGCTGCGCACCAATGTGAGAAGTTGGCCTGATATATGATGTTTCCAATTCTGGAACCACCTTGTATCAGTCCAAACAACCCTTATGGTGTCTGGTTGTAAGTCGACCTTATTAGACAAGCTATCTTAATGGTAGCATAGACTAAGCAGCCTTAAAGGCTAAACTCAAGAGGTCGTGTTAAGCGAGCTGTTTTACCAATCACAGTCCTGTAATATCAAATGAAAGGACACCACACAAGTATATATTATAAAAATATATGTATTTATTTCTAAAATAATCCCCAGTACTCTTTATGAGCAAAGGCACAGTATAACATACAAAGTTGCACAATTATGGATGAGGGCGGGTGGCCACTCAAACCATATATTAAAAAAGTGGTATAAGAGATACCAATCAAACAGTGGTTAGGCCTAGGGCCTAGGGAATCGCTGGGAGCAGTCGGGACAAGCAATGCTGCAGTCGGGAAAAGGCCGCAGGATTCGGGTGCAGCGCTTAAAGCACACGCATGCACCAATGTTAAGTCAATGGTGCGTAAAAGTTACACAGATAGAGTTTTAGGATACTTCCACTGAACCTGGATGGACAAAACTTTAGACACAGACCCTAGAGGTGTGTACCAGCGTTGCAATGTTACCTCACCCAGAGGAAGCGGGTGCATAGGGTCGAAGTGGCGTCGGGTTTCGTCACGCAGGGTCTTGGTGCTTGAAGCTGGAGATGCTGCAGGCGATGTGAAGGAGAAGTGTCCGGTGTGATCCAAGGGTGGATCAGAGTAGAAAAGTACCTGAAAGCAGAGGGGACAGAGTCTGGGTCACTCAGCAGTGACCAGGGTGGAACCAGGACGGAACCAGGCAATGTCGGGCGCAATCAGGTGGTTGTCGAGGAGCTTCTCTCCGCTGCCACGTGGGCTCTGGGGCATCTGCGACGTCCAGGAGCGGGTCACGAGCTGTCCCACGTAGGCTCTCACCGTCGGCACTGTCAGCTTCAAGAATAGAGCCAACAACACTTGGCAAGAGCAATCCACGCAGGACTGGAAGATTGCTTCTCACTCAGACCATGAGGGTCAGAGCGGGTGCTCCTTTTCAGAGGAGCTGGTGCAAGTCTGGAGCAACCAGAATCGCAAGTCGTATTTAGGTTTTCGCCGGCACAGGGGGCCACAAGCCAGCTGGCAAGTGACCAGGCCAACGCGTCGAGCCAAAGAAAGCAGAAGGGCCCCACGCAGCACTCGTCAAGTGTAGAGGGGTGAGCTTCGGTGCAAGATTGGCTCAGGGTTGCGGCTTCTCAGACCCCGGTGTACAGCTTCGAGGGTCACTCGTGGGCTGCACGGTCAGCGTCTCGTGGTCTTTTCAAGATGGCGTGCCCCACGCTTCCGGTCGCCTCCACGGGTCTCAGCTCTGCAGGGACTGTGGATCGGGCTGTAAGTAAGGCAGGCAAGCTTGATCTCGTTGATCTCTGTCGCTTGAGTTCCGGCGGGAACTGCAACAAAGCAGATGTCGAGGTGCTGGATGGTGCCTGTTTGCACAGGGTGGTCACTCCTTGACCACAAGGGAGATTTTTCAGTCTTCTACGTTGAGTAGGATGTCGAAGGGTCCAGAGTTTCATTTCAAATGTTTCATCAGGATAATCTGCGTGCGTTGGCACTGCTCCCATTCTTATACCAATCTAGGGGGCTGGATTACCTGCTAGGTCCCCTCCTATGGGTGGGACCCAGGAAGGGGGTGGATACACCCCTTTCCTTTGATCCAGGCCGCGCTGGGACAGGGGCTGGTGTGCCCCAGAACCGGTTTGGCCGGATTATGCAAAGGGCAGCCTTGTGGCAGTGTCTGGTTTCTTTCAAACCTCCCTGCTACAATCCACTATCTCCTGTCTGGGGTGGTGTAACACCTCCCTGCGACAGGAAAGCCTTTGTCCAGGCCTCCTCTCCTGAGTTTCGGTCGGCAGCAGGAGGTCAGACTTGTGTCTGTGGCAGAAGCATCCATTTTGTGGATCTGAGGCTCTTTTTAAAATCAACCGCATTTTAGCAAACTAACATGTCGTCTCCCTCTAGAGGGGTGGAAGGCTACCCCCGTCACCAGGACTGGCGAGGGGGTAGTATTCCAAATCGTATGACACCTTACACGACATGTTTTGATAAAGCCAAACCAAAGTTAACATATAACCGCAAGGATTATAATGCACTTAATAGTATATGGTATGGCATTATCCCGGAACAGCTTAGGGAATTGGTCCCGACAGCTGCAGACAGGCTCAGCTCATGCTAGAGCACCATCTCACATAAAACCAAGCACTCTGCCTCCAGGATTGTTAAGGCCTGCCATAGGAGTGACTGATAGGTATATATGTGTCCAGATAGGTATAGATATAGGCATACTATATCTAAGCAAGGGGTGATTACACCACCTTGCCCCAGCTGAGTGATCAGCCAGTTGTGTCAATTTTAGACAGCCAGCCAGGGGTGGCAAAAGATATGCTGCAGCCCCTGGTAGGCCTTGGATTCACCTATGCCCTGGGCACCTAAGTGCTCTGTACAGGGGCTGATAAGGTGACCCAAGCCAATCTAGTTATGCACCTAGGGTACATGGAATCCATTTTACAGAGAGAGCAGATAGCCTGTGGCCCTGATTAGCAGGGAACCAGGCCAACTAAGTCGAAAACCAGCTAAACACAAGGCAAAAAATCTGGGGTAACCATAGTCAGGTAGCCACCTTCCTACAATGAGGCCCCAAGTCGAGGCTCCAAAACGACACACAAGCCTGACTGTGTAAATCGGGGCTGACGCATCGAGTCTTTGACGCTGATGCATGCTCCATCTAAGGTACTTTTTCTGCAGGCCCTGCTTAGGTCCTTTAGCCAGCCTGCCCTCCATCGCTGTCAGCCTACAACTTTGGATACACCCCTGTCCAGCCATATTGACTTTTTAGCTCTATATTGCAGTTTATTCTTTACAAATTCATATCTCAAGTTTTAATTATTGGATGTTTTTCATTTTGGTCTTAATTTACTCAGATAAATATTCTCAAGTTTTCTAAATGGTTGTGGAGTCTTCAATGTGGCACTGTAATTTAAGTGGAGCACAAACACTTTGCACATTGCTTCTTAGATGAAGTCTAACTGATCTGTGCTAAGCTACCGGAGGGTGAGCACAGGTTGATTTAGTTTAGATTGTGGTCCCCAACTAGAGACCCAATTTCTAACAGCACTCATGGTAATTCATGCTGAGGATATTGCATGTTATACTTTCTCTAAAGGGCTATGGTTCAGACTCTGTCAGCTAATCACTTCTTGCGTTAGTAACTTTCAGCCAGTACCTCCAGACATTTTCAGTTAGATTTTGTGTCAGCCAACATGAGTATTTTAGTCTCAATGCAGTGGCGTAGCAGGGGGGGGTTGGAGCGATGGGGGCTGACCACCCAAGGTGGAATGAGTTTTGGGGGTTGGCGGACTCTCCCCCTCACTCATTGCCGGGCGACAAGGACGAGAATTATCAGCACTCCACCCTGCCCCACTCGTACATATGGCTACCATCAGCCATCTCAGTGGCCGGCATAGGGGTAAAAAGGTGTTGCTATGCCACTGTCTCAATGGCTTTATATTGGCTGTTTGTGTGTATACCTCAGGCTCCACTTGTATGCACAAGTGACTATTTAACATCTGGAAAGTACATTCTCTCATTACACCTGCAATTCTTTGCACCAACAATGCATTTTATACACCAAGCAATAGTATTTAGTTTTGCACTTCAGCATGCATTGTTTAATGCTTTTGTCAGTGCTCATGTGTGAGAGTCAAACATATTGGCTTGGCAGATGCTAGTTAATAAAGGTTGTACTATTATCAAACATTTAATACTTAGTATCACGCTCAACATCACAAGCGCTCAACATCTTTGAAGTTTCTAAGTCTTTTTTAGAGGCAGGCATTTCCTCATTCTATATGTGTTTCGGAATGCAGCACATGTAGAAAGATGAAATTATCAGGAAAAATTAAGATATTTATCCTTGTTATGCCTCTATTGAGAAGGCATACCATTTTGACGCATTACTAGGCTTACTACCCTTAGGAAATCTGAGATTGCATCATAATCCACATCCATAGTCCACCCATGGAAAGCCTTCCCAAAGCAGAGTACCACAAGGAAGTGATTTGTGCTACTCCGTTTTAGTCTGGATTTACTAAGCCACGCAGAGCCACGCAAGATGGCTTTGTGTGGCTAAGGAAGTCTTACTTAAGTCCTTGCTTTGCCTCGTATAATGTACGGGCAACAAAAGGGCTTAATAAAGCTGGCCCCAGATTTCCTTTGTGGACAGGGCCTGGGTTGCATGGACACACTGAGAAGGTCTAATCTTGGTCTTCATTGGACACCTATCTGGCTGAGTCAATAAGAATAAAATAGCTTCAATCATGGCTCTGTTGTTTGCCACTTCTTAGACCACCCTCTGCTCCATGGCCTTACCCTTCCTTTAAAAAGGCCACGGCTCTACTCCGACCATGGCCGCTCCCACGCCCAGCTGTGAAAAGAGGAGGGCTGAGTCTAAAGGTAGCTACCCCTCTATGCAAAACATCCCGGCTCCAGAAACGCAACCAAAAGACATCCCAGCCTTGGGGAGAGATGAATCTCCTTCACAGAAAGCTATCCTGCCTTGTGATGAAAGCGAGAGATCTATAGAACCCACAAAGTCAATCCACCTGCTTACAACCAAGACTGTCACCATCAGGACATGGATCACAAGGACCATGTACGAGACAGCAAGACAGCCCAAGTGGCAGTGAAGTTGAAATAATACAACTTTGCCCTGGTTGGCAAAAGCAAGACCAGATGGACACAGTCTGGACAGAAAAGACTGGCTCCAGGAGGAATGCTGCTGTCTTCTGGACACGAGGAAGAGAACACCCCAAACACTTAGGTAGTATCACTGATGCTAACGGCAACACCCAATAGAGCTCTGATTGGATGGGAAGCTCGCAGTCCCAGAATTATCTCAGTGACCTTCTGCACAAATAAAAAGAGGATCAACATAAATGTTACCTATTGTTATGCACCTATGACAGCAAAGAAAATGACAAACTACAATTTTACAACAGACTCCAGTCCATCATTGAGAAATGCCTTGAGAGAGGCATCACCATACTGATGGGGTACCTCAATGCCAAGACTGGGTACAAAGAAGTCATGGGCAATCATGGTCTTGGTGAAATGAACGAGAATGGTGAAAGGCTGGCAGATCTCTGTCCCCTGAACTGTCTGGTGATAGGCGGTAGTGTCTTCGCACACAAAAGAACACACAAGGCAACGTGGGTCTTATTAGACCATTCACTGGAGAATCAGATCAACCATGTCTGCATTGCCACGAAGTTCCAGAAGTCCCTGCAGGATATGAGAGGAGCAGACGTGGAGTCGAACCATCACCTTGTCATGGCCAGGATAAAGCTAAAGCTGCCAGGAGGTACTGGGTGCCAAGAAACCCCAGCATAAAGAATGGATCTCTACTGAGCTTCTCCGCAAAATCCAGACAAGGGAAAGAAAGCTAAAGTTAACATCAACAGAACAAGAGAAGAAAAATTAAAAGCTCAAGGTGAATACAACAAATCAAACAAGGAAGTAAAGAGAAGCTTAAGAGAAGACAAGCGAAGATTCATCAACAGCCTTGCCACAGAAGCCCAGGAGGCAACAAGCCAGGGAAACTTGAAAGAACTCTACAACATAACAAGGAAACTCTCTGGCATATACTGCAAGCCAGAAAGATCTATTAAAGACAAAGCTGGGAAGACAATCATGGGTAACGAAGGCCATCAACCAAGATGAGTGGAGCACTTTGAAGATCTGCTGAACTAGCCCTTTCTGCAGTCTCCACCAGACATACAACCAGCTGACAAGGACTAGCCAATCTACTGCAGCAGACCAACCAAGGAAGAAATATGGTAAGTCATCAAACATATGAATCTATTACATTCCTGCAGAAGCACTGAAGGCAGACATTAAAACATAATTAGACATGTTCTACCCCTTGTTTGGAGGGATCTGGGAAGAGTAAATGGTGCTGTCAGACTGGAGCAGGGATATCTCATCAAGATCCCCATGAAAGGTGACATGAGAAGCTGCAGAAAGTAGAGATGGATAACTCTTCTATCAACCCCAGGCAAAGTGTTTAATAGAGACATCCTGAACAGAATCAATTAATCAATCAATCAATAAATTTGTAGAGCACACTACTCACCCGTGATGGTCTCAAGGGGCTGGGGGGTGGGGGTGCGCTGCTACTGCTCAAACAACCAGGTCTTGAGGTGTTTCCTGAAGGCGAGATGGTCTTGGGTCAGTCGTAGGTGAGTGGGGAGGGAGTTCCATGTCTTGGCTGCCAAGCAGGAAAAAGATCTTCCTCCGGTGGTGGTTCTGCGAATCCGTGGGACGCTGGCGAGGGCAAGGTTGGTGGAGCGGAGCTGGCGTGTGGGGGATGTAGAACGAGAGACGGTTGTTGAGGTATTAGGGGCCCATGTTGTGGATCGCTATGTGTGCGTGGGTGAGCAGCCTGAATGTGATCCTCTTGCTGACGGGGAGCCAGTGCAGTTTTCTTATGTGGGCGGAAATGTGGCTGTGGAGAGGGATGTCGAGGATGAGTCGTGCGGAGGCGTTCTGTATGCGTTGAAGGCGTTTCTGAAGTTGTATTGTATTGTATTGTATATTGGATTTATATAGCGCTTATCACCCAGGGGTCTCTAAGCGCTTGCCTTGGGAACCCATCCTGGCTTTTCCCTGTGAGATAGCCCCTACAGGGCATCCCCAAGGTGAAAGCCAGGCATCCCGCCGCGGGGGGCCATTGTGGAGATTAAGCAAGCTTAATGCCCAGAGTTGCAGAGTGGGAACCCATGATTAGGTTAGGCACCGAAGCGAGAATTATTGAGTCCATGGACATTTGAGCTCAAGACCCTGCCGCGTCAGGAATTGAACCCTGGTCCCGGGTCTGACCTCTGCTTCAGGGTCTGCCTGCTCTAACCAGTGAGCCACACTTCTCCAGTTTGGCTGTGGCTCCTGCGTATAGGGCGTTCCCGTAGTCTAGTCGGCTGGTGACGAGGGCCTGGGTGACCGTCTTTCTGGTTTCGGTGGGGATCCACCGGAAGATCTTTCGAAGCATGCACAGGGTGTTGAAGCATGAGGACGAGACTGTGTTAACTTGTTTGGTCATCGTGAGGGAGGAGTCCAGGATGAATCCCAGGTTGCGGGTGTGGTCCGTGGGTGTGGGTGCTGTGCCCAGTGTCGTGGGCCAACAGGAGTCGTCCCAGGCGGACGGGGATTGTCCGAGGATGTGGACCTCCATTTTGTCCGAGTTGAGTTTCAGACGTCTGTGCTTCATCCATTGTGCGACATCTTTCCTTCCGTCCTGGATGATCTTGGTGGCTTCGGAGCGAAAGGGAGGGAGGTGGACTCTCTGGGTTCTGTCGGAGAGGAACGATGTGATCCAGTCCAGGGCCTTTCCTTGGATCCCAGTGTTGTAGAGGCTGGTTATTAGGGTGTGTTGGCAGACGGTGTTGAAGGCTGCCGAGAGGTCCAGGAGGATGAGAGCGGCTGTCTCTCCATTGTCCATCAGGGTCCTGATGTCATTTGTGGCTGCGATGAGGGCGGTCTTGGTGCTGTGGTTGGCTCGAAATCCGGATTGGGATGTTGTTTTCTTCGAGGAATGCAGTCAGCTGTTTATTGATGGTCTTCTCGATGACTTTAGGGGAAAAGAGAGATGGGGCGAAAGTTCTTGAGGTCTTTGGGGTCCGCTGTTGGTTTCTTCAGAAGGGCGTTGATTTCTGCGTGTTTCCAGCTTACAGTGAAGGTGACTGACATGAAGGAGCTCTTGATGATGTTCCGGAGGTGGAGTGCGATGAGGGTGTCTGCTTTGTTGAAGATGTGATGAGGGCATTGGTCGGATGGGGAGCCGGAGTGGATGGTGTTCATGACGCAGATGGTGTCTTCCGAGCTGATGGGGGTCCATGCGCTGAGGCTGTTGGTGGGGGTCGTTGGTAGGATAACTAGAGGTGGAGTCTGAGGTCTGAAGCTGTTGTGTATCTCTGCGATCTTGCGGTGGAAGAATGTGGCGAGGGAGTTGCAGAGGTTTTGCGATGGTGTGATGTTGTTGTGGCTGGTGCTGGGGTTGGAGAGCTCTTCGACGATGCTGAAGAGTTCCTTGCGGTTGTGGGCGTTGTTGTCCAGCCGCTCTTTGAACGATGTCCTTTTGGTGGTGTGGATCATCTGGTGGTATACGCGGGTGGCACTCTTGAGGGCTGTCATATTTTCTGATGTCCGTTCATGGTGCCAAGCTTTCTCGAGGGTTCGGCATGATTTCTTTGCGGCTCTGAGGGCGTCTGTGAACCATGCGTTTTTTCTGTTGCTAGTCTTGCCTGGGGGTTTCTTCAGAGGGGCGAGGTCGTCGGTGCAGTTGGTGATCCACTGTGTGAGGTTGTGTGCTGCGTCATTGGTGTCGTGGGTGTCTACAGGCAGGTTCTGGCTCAGCGATGTGCTTAGTTGGTTTGCAGTGACTTTGCTCCAGCTTCTGCGGGGGATCTGTGGTGTCTGTTGGTGGGAGGTGGTTTTCTTGAAGGTGAAGTGGATGCAGCTGTGGTCGGTCCAGTGAAGTCTGGTGGAGTGGCTGAAGGAGACGTGGTTTCTGGTGGAGAAGATGGGGTCGAGCGTGTGGCCGGCGAGGTGGGTGGGCGTGTCCACCAGTTTCTTGAGTCTGAGGTTGGCGAGGTTGTCGAGCAGGGCGGTGGTGTTGCTGTCGTTGTTTTTCTCCAGGTGGAAGTTCAGGGCCCCTAGCAGGATGTACTCTGGTGAGGCTAGGGTGTGCAGGCTGATGATGTCAGCGATGGTTTCGCTGAATTGTGTCCGTGGGCTCGGGGGTCTGTAGATGAGTGTTCCTCCGAAGGTGGTCTGGGAGTCGGTGTGGATCTGGAAGTGTAGGTGTTCGGTGGCGGTGAGTGTGTCTTCGGAGTTTAACGTGACGCTGATGGTGTTCCTGTAGATGATGGCGATTCCTCCTCCAGGTTTGTTGACGCAGTCCTTCCGGGTGATTTTGTAGCCGTCCGGGATGGCTATGGCGGTGTCTAGGGCTGAGGAGGTGCTCATCCAGAGGCGAAGTGGGAGGGAGGAGCAGCTGGGAGGCGGGAGCGGGGCGGCCAATGGCCGAGGGTATTGGGCACAGAAGGCAAAAGGGGGCGGGCCGCGGGGAGCAGCTGCGGGAAGCGGGGAGCGGGTGGGGGCACAGAGGGTAAGGGCAAACGAGCGGCAAACAGAGGGGAAGAAAGACTACAGAATACAAGCCAGGAATGGGGGGGAAACAAGTCAGCAGCAGTCACAGGCAACTAGGAGGAGCCGTGCAGCGTGGGGAGTGACCAGAGGTCAGCAGACCCTTTGGGAACATCCCTGCCTCTATGGAAACATCCCTGCCTCTATGGTGTGCCAGATAAACTCACAAGAATGGTGTGCGAGATAAACTCACAAGAATCATCAGGAACTCTTATGAGGGATTAACTTGCAAAATAGTCCATGGAGGCCAACTCACCTTGAAGTGAGGTCCAGATTCTGCCAGGGTTGTTTGCTCTCTCCTTTTCTCTTCCTGCTGGCCATAAACCATGGATCATGAAGACATCAACAAGGAGAAGTAATGGGACCCAGTGGACACCCTGGGCACAGGTATATAACCTGGACTTTACAGACAACCTTGACCTTACTCTCCCATACCCATTTTTAGATGGAAGAGCAGACTGACAAAGTGGCAGCCACAACAGCTCAACTTCATCTCATCATTCATAGGGCAAAAACAAGTTCCTAAAGGCTAACACAGCCAGCACAACTGCAGTCAATCTTCCAGACGATGCAATAGAAGTGATTGAGGCCCTCACCAACCTTGGCAGTGTCACAGACTCAAGGCAAGAATCTGACCAAGTGCATCATTGCTTTTATTCCTCAGAAACCAAGTGATTTGTTCACGCACCAGGAAGTGTCTCAACCGAAAATACCTAACAGACTAATTGGAAAGCGACTGAAGTCCCAGTAAGTGCCCATTTTGTTTTCCTTGAGTCGAAACCCAGATAGGGTCTCACAGATACCCGATAATAACACTGAACCTTTACTCTCCTTAAAAACTATTTCAGGTTTTATTCACCTACAGAGGAACAGAAGAAGGTCCAACCTTAAAGGCCACTGAACGGCCCATTAATAAGTAAGACGCCTACTTTTCTTCACTTAGCGGTAGTGCAATCGTGACTTACACCCAAGTTCTGATACATTCCTTTTTTTTAATTGTATAATTTATAGGCGCTCCAGTCCTACTTTGTCCTGAAGAAGACCCCAGCATGAGGCATCAATCAACCCTTATTCCGGGGGTCGAAACGTAGACCAGTTTATACGCATCCTCTAATCATAGGAGAAAGTAATGGAGCAACACAGATCCTATGTTAAAGAGTTAATTGGAACTAATGAACTAAATTAGTCTGTAAAGGCCTACCGAATACCACTGTGATTGTTATATGGTCACAACAAACTTTACCCTGTCCTCACCTTTACCTCATCACACCTATCCCACCTAACTGCCTCTTTTCCTTATCACTTTGAGCGCGTTGAAATGTCATAATGCAGACAATATGTGTGAATCATCATACAAAGTCTAAATACGAATTTGAGAGAGACTTGTGTTCTTCAATATGTTGGTTGCCCCAATGAAGTAATTGAACTCTCCATATGTTGAATTTGTCTTTTTTACCACATTTGGGACATTTTGAATTATACTAAGTACCCAGGCTACTAAATGTGAAAATAAAATACTTTTGTACTACACGGACAGAATCGTGATAATTCACTAATGTAAATATATCTATGACACATTTAATGTTACAATTGATCTATAGACCCTGACCACTGTATACGTATCTACTAGGAGGGGTAATAGGCAAGTAAGTAAGCACTTGTTCTCCCATTAATGAAAAATGCATATTCAGAGACCAGTGGCTAAAATGGATAAGTCTATCCCTTTTCTTCCTCTTACGTCCACGATTCTGGATAATGCAGTGTATACTTAACTATCAGCTTTCTTGAAGAACGTTATTTGCTTTGACTTGGTTATTTTTTGTTTGCTTGTTTTTGACCAGCTGATTGGTTGAAAACGTTCTACTTGGCAGCACCTGGTAATGTTAGAATACTCCTGAATTGATGCAGTGTTAGGGTCTTCGTCCATTTTGGGGTTTGTCAGCAACATTCAACTGAAGTGAGTCGACTCTCCAGCCTAGGAATAAAGGCCAAATCAATAAAACAAATACCATCCTATTAAATTGGAAGGACCAAACCTGCATCACTTTCTTCATGTTGCTCCAACAGCAGGACTTTGACATACAGAGTGCCTCAGAGTTCTTATCCCCCACCCCCAAAAGCAAATTCACACAGTTTTCAATTCATATGACATTTTACAGAGTGCCTCAGGGTTCTGCCCCCCCCCCCAACAGCAAACCAACACAGTTTTTAATTCATATGACATTTCATTGATGTCTTGATTAATATTGCAGGGGTGATCTCTCTATGCCTAAGCACATGGTACTCAACCTATTCTAGAACTGTCCCTAATGCATATAAGGCAACCAAATTTCAATGATGTATGATTGATTTAGCCAATTCAACAACTAATTATATGCTGAAGTATAATACAGAAAAGACTGAAGTTGTTTTGTTTGCTGGCTCCAATTCTTTCCGGTCTTCTGTTTGGTGTCCTGCCCAGCTTGGAATCCCCGAGTACCTGCTCTCTATGCAAGACCCTGGGGGGCCTTTTTGATTCGGCATCATTTGCCCCCTAGTAACCAAGAAATCAGAAACCTGCATTTTATTTGTGAATACATTAAAGAAAGGGCTCTCGTTCCAAAATATGACAGTCTCAGACCTAAAGTCCATATTTTGTTTATTTGTCAATCGGGATATGGGAATGCCCTCTACCCAGGCTTACAAACACATTTTCTCAGCTATCTCCAGTTGCTAAAAAATATGGCAGCCCATTTAAACATCACTAATATGATCGAATTACATTCTAAACTGATCACTTTTAAGATACTGTGGCTGAAAGACTTTACGCTGGTGCATAATAAGGAATCATACAGCCTGATTCATTAAAGACCCGTTTTGCGAGTCTTTAATAGCGATTCATTAGGAATCGCTATTACAGGCTCGCAAAACGGGATTCATGTAGGAATCGCAAAAAAAATGTGATTCCTACATATTCCTTATTTGCGATTAGCAAATTGCTAATCGCAAATAAGGAATAACTCCCCATTCATTCCTATGGGCCAAAAGGCCCATAGGAATGAATGGGGAGTATTCCTTATTTGCGATTAGCAATTAGCTAATCGCAAATAAGATAGCGATTTAAAGGGTGCCAGGGGTGTCCAAAGGACACCCTGTAGCACCCCTTAAATGCAAATTAAAACAGGTGTTGCGCACACACATGTCCAAAGGACATGTGTGTGTGCAACATGCAACTTAGAAAAATGCTTTTAAAAGCATTTTTCTAAGTTTTCGCTATTTACTACGAGGTTTGACCTCGCGGTAAATAGCGGGCCGAAATTGCGAATTCGCAATTTTAAAATGGATGATGAATTGCATTTAAGGAATCTCAAATAGAGATTCTTTAAATGTAATTCCTCGCAAAATAGCGAAATCGCTATTACCGATTTTTGCATTTGGGATGATGAATCCCAAATGCAAAAATCGCACTCGCAAAGGGCCAGATTCTCATAATCTGGCCCTTTGCGAGCGCAATTCACCTTGATGAATCAGGCTGTAAGATTGCAACCCACTATGATTTGCAGCCAGGTCTGTGGTTGCTGCTAAATAAAGCAAGTCTTTTTTTAAATACTGCCTTTTTTCATTAAATGAAAAAGGGATGTTTTACAAACATAATAAAACATTTATTTGATTTTTTTAATACCGTGGAACCACTGCCTACTTAAAAAATGTTTTTGCCAACATTCACAAAGACCCCCATTTGTGAATGGTTAACCACTATGTGTGTGTAGAAGGTAATATAATAATGTTTGTAGTACATACTATATTAATGTTTTGTGACCATATTGTTCAATTACTGAATCAAAATTTGTTTATGTTTCATACTAAAATGTTTGCAATCACAAAAGGGAAAATGTTGCAAACCAAACACGATGTGACTGCAAAAGGCCGAAGTACATCTGATCCACAATATTTTGCAAAGGCATTTACTTTCATACTGCAAAGGTGCCGTTTTCTCAGCACAAACAGGGCTTTGCTCTGCTATGCACCACTTTCCATCAAGGGGTAGTTACTTGGACAGATGTGTGCAACCACCCATAGTTTTTGATGCAAAGTGCAGTCTAAAAAGTACCATGCAATTTGCATTTAGCTTCAGTTTAGTTCTCATTTTAACGTAGCTTCATTTTCTAATGGTGATTTGCACATGTTTTCTTTTACTATTGTGAGAATAGCCCTGCACGCATTTATTTCTGTAGTCTGAACATTTAGTTCCAGGGTGGCACAGTTCCAGAACGTGAGGTATTGTTTTATTTTCTGCGCTCACAATCAGATAACCCCTCATGCTTTAGTCGAAGTAAAATGCTGTCCTACACACTTGACAGTGTGATTAGTTTGCTGTAGTCATATTTAAATAGGGTCGGTGAGAGGTGCTCCTTTGCCAAAGTCATTACAGAGGGCTGCTGTAAGTTGCAGGCCTGCTGTTGCCAACCGTTATGCTGAGAAGGAAGATAACTATATACTCGGAGATGTATCCATGGACGCAAAGAACCTAGGGGCATATTACCAAGCAATAGCGATAATTATCGCTATTGCTTGGTTAGAGACAAAAATTTACTGCAGAGCTGCGGCGATTTGTACCGCAAATAAACCTTGGTATTACCAAGGTTTATCGCAAATGCGATAAAAATCACCGCAATGCATGAATATCGCTGAAAAGTCAGCCATATTCATGCATTACCGAGTTAATGCTCTTAACCATGTTATCCACCTCCCATTGGATAACATGGCTAAGAACTGCTCAGGGCAGGTGTTAGCTTTTGGAGATATTCGCGCTTAGCGCGAATATCTCCAAAAGTTGGTAATAGGAGATAGCGATGTTAGCAACTGTTTTCAGTCGCTAATATCTTGGCACGCCCACTTTGCATGTCATTAGTGATAAATATCACTGACATGCAAAGTGGGGCCCAAGATGGTCGCTATCTCCTACTAGCTGTCGCTAACTGGTGTTAGCGACAGCTAGGTAATAGGGAGATAATTTTATCTCCGCTTTCTTGGCTTTTAAAGTCAAAAAAGCGGAGATAAACCCCCTTGATAATATGCCCCCTGGCCTACTGACATACAGCACCAAGGTATGCGATTAGATCATTCCAAAAGGACGGTCAGATGGGTACTCCCGGTATGCTCTCTTTAGCATGGAAGCTAGCAATAGATAGGAGTACTTTTAGCAATGTTATGAGCAATTCCCTTGATTGGATTGTTTGTATTTTTCACTTTTCAAATAATGCTCATTAAAATGATGCGTCCCATCTTTCTTTCAATCGCAGTTCATGTTTTATGGGCAAAGATTGAAGCTTTCCAATAAACCTTTGCAAATGCAATATTGTATCTTTTCTTTGTGACACTTTGGGCATGCAAGAGACACACATAAACGAGTCAGATCTGTTTCAACAATTTTCTTGGGAATCTGAGTGTTGTATTCTAGGTTACTGACACCATCTACAACTCTGCTGGCTTACAAGTTAAGATGCAGTACTGTGAGCAAGCCAAATACACCAATATTTAATGATTATGTAAGACAACTCAGTCTTATGAGTTTTTGTTGTTCTAAATACAGAGTTCTACTAGTTTAGTAGGAACCGTATCACAAAAGATAGCCAGATTAGGATTAGAGTCAAACACTAACCTCCTTGAAGCAGTTGCTATCAAGAAAACACTTTTGCATTTCGCCCAACATTACACACACTGAAGAACATTTTCTAATATTTAGCACTAGATTTGTGTTACAAAAGGGATGCAAACCCGGCACAAAGTGTTGTGAAAGGATTAATCTACAAACATATATCATGATTTGTGTTGGAAAGTTGCCTCAAGTAACTCAAAGTAGAGCTATGTGCGAAGTTGGCCTACTTTGTGTCAAGGAGCATAGAATGGGTGCCACATGCATTGCCATGCAATCACCCTTGGGTTTTGATGCAATCGCTATCTACTGTCATTGGTAAACATAGATTTGTGGCAAAAGATTATGGGCCAGATGTAGGTAATTTCAATTTACCTAATCTTAAATACCGAATCATACCATTTCGGTATTTAAGAATAGGTAAATGGGATGTAGGTAATTTTTCTTTAAAAATTACCGAATCGGTAAGTTTCGGTAATTACTGAATCGGTATTTACCGATTTGGTAATTCCCATTCATTCCTATAGGCCTGGAGGCCCATAGTAATGAACGGCAATTACTGAATCGGTAAATACCGACTCGGTAAAAGGGGGAAAACATTGAAGGCTGGCAGGGTGTCACTTTGACACCCTGTTGCATCCCTCAATTGTGTATGGGTGCACATGTGGCATGTATGTCTGCCACATCGCACTGTTTGAAAAGCAAAAAAAATGCTTTTTCCAAGGTTTTCATTATTTACCACCAACTTTTAGTTGGTGGTAAATAACGAATCCTTAACTGAAGAATGCACCAGCTTGAGTGCTCCCTACATCCTGGATTCAGTAATTTACCGAATCGGTATGTTAAGAATTCTGTATTTTACCGAATCCTTAAATTACCGATTCTGTAAAATGCCGAATCCTAAAAAAATGCCACCTACATCTAGAAAGCCCAATACCGGCCGGTAATGGCCGAAATTCGGTAATTTCGGCTGTTACCAACCGGTATTGGGCAACCTACATCTGGCCCTATATCTCCTTAAGGCAGGTGTTGCAGTGGAGCAACTTTAAAAAATGTCAACATTTTTCCAAATGTGCATGTGTGCTGCACAGTAACGCACATGTACAATGTGGGAAAAGTATTTAAACCGTTCTTTCCCCTTCCAGTACACAAGCTATGCTTGACGGAACTATGGTGCAAGAGTGTCTGCACTGGAGCATAGCAGCCTAAGTGTTCTAGTGCAGAGGGATAGATAAACAGATCCATATCTTAGATATTGCATTCTTTTTTTCTCTCCCTGTGACCCAACACAGTGCAGAAACAGTGTGTTGCCTCAAATGTGAGTACATTCCACCCTAGTTTGTATGCACACTGCACAGCACACATACCATCCATGGGGCAGATTTACAATAACTGGCACATCCCTGCATATCAGCAGGGATGCGCCAGCTATTGTGCGTCACGGCAGGCACCTCTTGCGCCACCATGGATGCGCCGCATTTAAAATGCGGCGCACCATGGGGCAAGAATAGACAGATGCGTGACGCATCTGATGCCGTAAAGGTGACATATTGCTGGAGTTACGTCTCAACCGCGACGGAGCTTCAGCAAGGCTCGGGTGCCCTATGCCTAAAATGCTGCGTCAATCCTTACGCCTGCTTCAAGCAGGCACAGAGTTTTGACGCAGCATGGCCTTAAAAGTGACTGAGTGCAATCTTGTAGATTTCAATCAGCCTCTTTTAGGAGGCGTTCCTGCGCCAGAACGACCCCCCCTGTGCCAGAATGCCCACATGTGGCGCAGGGCTTTAAAACGTGACGCATCTTTCTAGATGCGTCACGATGTAAATACCCTGCAGCATGGCGCTGGCTTTGCGCCGCCGCTGCATCTCAAAAGTGACGCAACAGCGGTGCAAATGTGGTGTACGGGCTTGTACATCTGCCCCCATGTGTGGAATGTTTCAAAATGTAAGCTTTAATAGTGTTGCAGTGCATTGGATGACAACAGTGGCAGACACTTTTTAATAGATATGGATCTGTGCTCCTTTCTTCTCTTGTGCAACCTGCTGCGCTTCATTGAGCTAAAACAATAATAAATTGACCTTCCAGGGCAACAGTTATTAAAATTTCATAGAGGTTCATACTTTGCTGTGATGTGTTGCACGAAATGTAAAACACAGTGTAGCGCCATATCATCCTCTGTGCACAAACAAGCTACCTTGCACAAGTCACAGCCTACATTGGACATACTTTGACTTGACCTTTGTTGCAGCCTTTTATTCCCTCCGGGGCAGGCGTAGAGTCCACCGTTTTCGCCTCATTATAGATTACTTACTCACCTCTGCTACATGCTGTGCTCTAAAGCTCACGTGACAGCATCATCTGGTTGCCTTTAATCATTTGTAGTTGGTAAGTGTTGCACAAGCAATTGCAAGGCTGATCTTTCAAGTGATTGGTTCATGCTTTTATGGCACACTTCACTGCTTCACACTCGGTGGGTTGTGTTGCATTTGTCTGTTTTGAAGGTGCATCTGAAGATAGTCTTCTTGACCCCTTTGCTGATTTCTTCTGGCTGTTGCAATATTTCAGACTAGTGTCTAGGGTTAAGTGTTTGATGTGGACTGGTGCTGTCATATTTCTCTCATCCAGTTCAGTTGAGGTTGTGCTCCACTGATGCTCTTGTCTTTTGGACTCTTGGACTGACTCTATCTTCCTCCATTTGTGGTCGGTAGTTCAACCTGTTTTGTTGGTGCGGTTTTGCTGTTGAGCATAAGGTCATCTTTTTCCTGTTAACATTGGGAAGCTCATTCTGGTTCTTCAGGTGACCTGTCTCTATGGCTCCTTGGCCTTGTGTCATAGCTATGTAGGTCTTTCAGGGTCAGACTGGGAAAAAGATAGGCCCAGGCACCAAAATAAACGTGTGCTCCATTAGCGAACTAGATAGCTAAAAAAAGTGCCCCACATTTGCAAATCCGCCCAATTTTACACACGCTGTATGTTTTTTTTTGCAAGATATGAGAGACTGCATGCATTTTTTTGTTTGCTACAGGCAAAGTTTGTGGTAATATCAAGGTCAATTAAGAATAAAAACAGCCCACCTTGCCTTAAAATGGACCAGAAAACTCCCCGATTGCCCTATAGGCCAGTCTGCCCTGGTGTCCTTTAGAGCTTCCGGGTCCTGTGGTTGTTGGTGATCCCTGTCTGGCACATGGCTTGTCTTGTCTGGGAAGCTGGTAATCCACCTTACTAAAGTTTCCTTCTGTGGTATGGATTTTTCTTTCATGGCACTTCCCAGCCCTCTTGGCCTCCAGTTGGTTGCAGTGGGCCTGGCAGGGTCTTCATTTCCCTGTGTTCCTAGGGGGGGGGGGGTTCCTCTGTTTTTTTTCTAGTCCTTTTGTGCGCATGGCATTTAAGCCGTACAGCTCCTTTGTCCGCTGTTTGAAATTAGATCTTGGCCTATGGTGATGCTTTATCCTGCTTGGGGGGGGTTCCTGTCTTTGTAACAGTGGCTTGGGACAGGTTTTCTCACAGAATAAAGGGGTGATGACAACCAGTTCGCCGCATTCCTCGAAACCAACAAATCCCTCGACTCCTCACAATCCGGCTTCCGAGCCAAGCACAGCACTGAAACCGCCCTCATCGCAGCAACAGACGACATTCGAACTCTAATGGACAACGGAGACACTGTCGCCCTCATCCTCCTCGACCTCTCCGCTGCCTTCGACACGGTCTGCCATAGCACTCTTTTACAACGCCTCAGAAACGTCGGAATCCAAGGAAAAGCACTGGAATGGATTACCTCGTTCCTCACCGGAAGAACCCAGAGAGTCCGCCTTCCACCATTCAAGTCAGAGGCCACTGAAGTCACCTGCGGCGTCCCACAAGGATCCTCACTCAGCCCCACCCTCTTCAACGTATACATGAGCCCCCTCGCGGTCATCGCACGCCAACACAACCTCAACATCATCTCCTACGCCGACGACACTCAACTGATCCTATCACTCACCAGAGACCCTAACACTGCCAAAACCAACCTGCATGAACGAATGAAAGAAGTAGCAGAATGGATGAAGCACAGCCGTCTGAAACTGAACTCAGACAAAACAGAAGTCCTCATCCTAGGCACCTCCCCCTCCGCCTGGGATGACTCTTGGTGGCCAGAGGCCCTTGGAAAAGCACCCACCCCGACGGACCACGCACGGAACCTGGGCGTCATCCTGGATTCCTCACTCTCGATGAACAGACAAGTCAACGCCGTTTCTTCCTCTTGCTTCAACATTCTTCGCATGCTCAAAAAAACATTTCGCTGGATCCCCACCGAAACTAGAAAAACAGTCACACACGCTCTGGTCACGAGCCGACTGGACTACGGAAACACCATCTACGCCGGTACCACCGCAAAACTCCAGAGAAGACTCCAACGCATCCAGAACGCTTCGGCCAGGCTCATATTAGACATCCCGCGTAAAGAACACATCTCTGGTCACCTGAAAGACCTCCACTGGCTCCCCGTCAATAAGAGGATTACTTTCCGGCTCCTTACCCACGCACACAAAGCACTCTACGAAATCGGACCTGAATGCCTCAACACACGACTGTCCTTCTACTCCCCCCCCCACCAGCTACGATCCTCCAACCAAGCCCTTGCCATTGTACCTCGCATCAACAAAACCACCATGGGAGGTAGATCCTTCTCCTACCTGGCAGCTAAAACCTGGAACTCACTTCCCACTCACCTTCGCCTTACTCAGAACCACCTAGCATTCAGAAAGCAACTCAAAACGTGGTTATTTGACAAGTAATTCACCATCCTTCTTCAAGCGCCTTGAGACCGTCTGGGTATGTAGCGCGCTATATAAATTTATTGACTTGACTTGACTTGGCCCTTGTACCAGTTTGTATAGCTTGACCCTTCTCCTGTCTCCTCTTGTGGGGAACTATACGTTACTCAACTTATATACCTACCTGGTCAGGGGTCTCTACAATGCTTTCCCAATGTGCAGGTTCTTCCATTACCAAGGTACTTTGTCCCAGGGCTGCTGCTCCCTTCAGGCCACATAACTCCTCTTTGGCATTTGTCTACTTCTCTCTTACCTAGTGTTGATGTCTTGGTTCTTTGCTGTGTCTGACCACTAACTGACCCTTGTCGGTTTCTTCTTCACTGCTTCAGTGACACGGCCATGGTAGGATGCTTCTTGACTTAGTTACTCACTTGTTTACACGAGGGAAGCTTCTGTCCCTTTTACATCCCATGGTTGTGGCAAGGGCTCTGAGTAGTCAGACGGCCTCCTATGTGGACCTTATTGCGGGTTCACCTTCCTGCAGTTTGGGTCTGGTAGGCAGTCTAGTTTTGAATATATGCTCAACGTGGTTCTTTCTTTAGCACAACAAGACAGTCCTATTTTTGGTTGTTCTTTCTTTTAGGGCCATGGGGGAAGTAAGGGTGCTTCTCTGGTCCTGGAGAATAAGAACTGTGGCATGGAAGATAGACACGGAGGTCATCACTCAACTCAAATCTTTCTAAACACAGTCTGTAACCCAGCCCAATGGGTCGCCACATACCATGCATGCTGCAGCTTAATAATTCCTAGGCAGGGCTGTGGTGCTCTTTTGGAGCCAAAGGGGAGGAGAACATGAAATAGAGTCTTGACATGTAAAATGTGTGTGTCTTGTAAAGCGCACTGCTACCCGGAGACGTCCTGGTGCTATAGACCGCTGGGGAACCCGTCCTGGGTTTCCCCCTCCTGGGTATCCCCAAGGTGAAACCAGGCATCCCCAGCGTTTGTTGGGGGCTGTTGTGGAGATGAGGCAAGCTAATGCCCAGAGTTGCCGAGTGTGATCCCTGGTTAGAGTAGGCACCGAGGCGGGAATTATCCTGTCTGCTGACCCTGGTTCACGACCCTGCCGCGTCGGGGATTGAACCCTGGTCCCGGGCCGTCCTCTGCTTCTGGGTCTGCCGCCTCTAACCAGTGAGCCACACCACTCCACATCACAAGGTACGGTCTTTTCTTATCTAGAAAATGGCTTACACATGTCCCCAGGATGAGACCCAAAGTCATACAGTAAGGACTGTGAGAAAGGGAATGTAGATTAATGACGATTTTCTCATTGCACCATTAAGTTGCAAATTGGCTCATTGGCAACTAAATGATGTTATGTAATAACCCTCCACCCACCCCTCCAAATGTAAAAATTACAATTTGTGTCACTGTTGCTCTGCTCATCCAGTGGTATTTTTTATGATGCTACCTGGCTCTGTCGGTCAATCTACACTGCTTATCAAATATATTACACCACACCCAGCAGTTCTAGTTGGCTTTAAAAGGCATTATCTACATTTCTGCTTCTTCCTGTGGTCAAGTACAAGTAGCAATAACAAATGCTATAAACATTATTTTCATTCATTTATAGTCCTTCCGCAGCATATACATTTCCTTGTGTTGGATGGAGCTGCGCATCTTGGACACTTGGCACCAAAGATTCCTTCTAGAAAGTGAATTAACACTGTATTGAAGCATTATAGTCCATGGAATCTGAGACATTTCTTGAGTACAGAAACAGGTGTTGCATGACACCGGCTTTATGGTCATATCGAAGGGTGGCTGGATAAAGGAGAGAATTAAAACACAAACATGGAGAGAAAGCAGACAAGGGGATTAAAACAAGAAAAGGATGGATGGACGGACGGATGGATGGACGGATGGAAGCCAAAAGGTTGAAAGATATTCGGAAATCCCTCAGAAGAAGAACTATCCCAAATGACTGCTGGGTGCTCTTACCTCACCGGCTCGCTCACGCCTGCTTGAATAGGATTGGAAGTGGGGGTATTTCATTTTCATGTCTATTCTCTTGCACTGGCTGGAGGTACAGATGTGACTTACCATTAGCATCCTTGGCTGTGGATCTCCGCACAGGCCTTCTGGATACACATCAGAGATTCTCAGCAAGAATATTGCCTGACAGAAATATTCTATTCGACATATGGCTCATGAAAACTTCGTCCCACTGGGTGTAGACTTTCTAATATTACCTTTAATCGGGCAACATTTTTGTTAAGGATATTTCGGTAACAAATTTTCTATAGGACGATATTGTGGGTAGAATATATTAGTACCACACCAATGTGATATCTTATTTTCCCCCTTCTGAATAACCCACCAAGCTATGGCTACAAACCCACATTACCCATACTCCCATAATTCAGTGCGTCGGTTGAGACCCAATAACAGTCTGAATAGCGCTTAGCTCCTTGCACACCTATAATAATTTCACAAATCACTATTACCCACAATTTCAGATTCACCAATTCATGAATTCCAGCGTCAGATCTTCATCATTGTGTTGCACGTGTGTGGGACTGATCACAAAATGTTGGTAAACATGGAATTCCCGTGCTGTCCTCAGCTGAGACTTGTCTGGTTGCAGGGTACCTGAGGACCACATGCCCTGATGCGGTCCTTAGTGATGTAGAATGAACTTGTCTTTGAGCCGAAACATAGGCGGCAATCATGAAACATTAATGCTCGGGCTAGTGTTGGTTGCTTTCATATTGCTTTATATTTAGCACACAAAGAGCACGCCTTTCAACATGCAGCAGCAGCACAGAACGCGGTGACCCAGTTTAGCAACGCCTGCGTTCAAATCTTGATCAGCCCAGGCTGCAAGACAAGAGTGAGAGGAATAATGGAGTTTAATAATGCAGCTTGGACTATCCAATTGACCGTCAGTGCTCCACAAAGCCAGTTTTCCTCATGATTCCTGCATGCCCAAGGAAGTGCTTAGGTGAACAAAACACAGGAAGCCAAGAGTAAATGACTTTATTAAGTTAGAGGATACAGAGGTAAATTTGATAACTTATTTTTCAGCTACGCCTACATAATTGTCTCTAGTTGTCGGGTCCTCAGTGTCCAAACTGTATACACGGTCTACCTACCACCAGGCCATCTACTGAACTTCTAATTAAATATGAGCCATATAAAATGCAATGTCACCATGTTGTGCTTCGTACGTTCACCAGACAGACTCCAGTTGGAAAATGAACAAACTCTGTTATAAACAGGGCATCAAGGGAAAACTCAGGAGCTCACTCAGACAGCAGCACAAGGAACGTGAAAACAAAACAGGTGAAAAGCTGAGGGAGGCTTTGTTCGGCAAGGCCTAGGCGTCCAGATCCTACTAGGATTCTCCATTCAAACAAGGGGCAGTGGAAAGGGACATTGCTTGCTTCTTGGGCCACGCAATCAGGCTGATTTGTGTTTCTACTTTTTTGCACAGCAACACGAGCAACACAAGTTTAAATGTCTACCATTAGCACTTCCGGGTTTCCCCCTCGGTATTCCTGCCAACCCCAAAGTTTCTTGCATGCACAAAGATGTTTGCAGAAGAAACTCTTTGGCCAGTTGTGTGCTCAAGGTAACACACAACTTCTGCACTTAATATTGGAGCAGTGTTCACTTTGCTTCATCGCTTGGCATATTTCATCTTCTCATGTCCTGGAAAAAGTCCTGTGTTGCATGCAAAACGGATACATTTTCTTTACATCTCTCATGCCAGACGCATACAAGTCAGCAGGTATGCATACAAAACGAAACTGAAAAAGAACAATGTTGCTAAAGCCTAGTGGGTTAAAAGGTGTCCATAGCTTTGAATTCACTTAAGGCCTGAACTGGTGAGATGTGTTTCTTCTGAGACCCCCTCCTCACTCGGGTCTGGTACTCCTCCGGTTTCTCTCGTTTGACTAGGGGTTTTTTCTCGGGTGCCTTCATCTTCCAAGATACCACAGGTGAGTTTACCGCAGCGGTGCCGTAGACTTTTTGATATTTCGTAGACGCCACGTAAGATGCTTTTACTGTGAGGACCACGGCATTCATTAGGTTTTTGGCTGCCTGGATGAGGGACGTTGCACTGTCCAACTGCAGAGAAACAGAAGAAAGGGGTTATTCATGCAACGCAAATGTGCAGCTAGGGTGAAAAAAAATGAGGCCCAGATGGAGGCTCCGGTGATATACAAGAAACACAATACACATGACCAGCTGCAGTGAATAGTGCACATTTCCCATAAAGGTGCAATGGGTCGTGCTTCAGGTATATCTTTGCTGAAAATGATAACAAAAAACATACTTGACATCTGAATATTCGCACTTGCCTGCCAGCCAACGAGGTAACATGAATAAGCAGTGGTGGCCGGCACAGTTGGGATGGGCAGGGTGGGGGAGAAGTTGACAGATGACGGGATAGCAAAAATTAAATGAAAAAATAAATAAAACGACTTACCTTGCGCTCACCGGAAGTGGTTTTATTTATTTTTTAATTTCATTTTTCCTATACCGTCGTCTGTCGACTTCCCACCCACCGCGCCTGGACCCTGCCCCACCCCACCGTCACACTGCTCTTACCTGTACCAGCCACCACTGTGAATAAGGGAGCTTGAAAAGAGCCCCTGTTTCCAATGTGGTGGATTGGTGGAACAAGAAGTACTTCCACTCCTCCGAGGAGTTCGACACGTTTCAGCAAATCAAGGGCCATGTTTAATAAACGCTCACTCAATGCAGCACAACAAGCAAAGTTGCCGCGCTGCATTGCGTCAACGGGAGAGGGCAGAAATGTTCCATATTTACAATGAAATGGAGCATTTCTGCTCTGTCCTTGCATTGGCGCACTGTGTGCAGCCAACGCAAGCTGCCTGTGTTACGAGCAGGATTGCGTTGTGCAGGAAGGGACACCTTCCTGCAGAAAAACATTAATTAGAGGTATTTACTTCTTTCTTTGCGTGCTGCAGAATTCAGGACACATTAAAAGAGGTAACAAGGAGGAGAGCTAAGGATATGTCTCGCTTTTATGCCTCACATGGGATGGCGTAGCATTTTGGTGCATTCCTAGGATTACAAGTCTTGCAAATCCAGGAATGCTCCACAATTCATGGGTGGATGAATGGAACCACCCATGCTCCACCCACGGAACACCCCCGCCCCAAGTTAAAATGTAACGATTCTCAGCACAAGCAGCTGCCTTGTGTTACATTCCTTTACAAGGCCAAGCAAATCAGGCCTGGCATGGCTTTGTAAATATTGCTGACGCCATTGCATTGTCCTTGCGTCAACCTGTGTGATGCAAGGACAATGCCAAGGCTTCATAAACATGGGCCCTTGTGTTTTTGTGGGTTGGTTAGTCGGAGTCGTTGAAAATCTATGAGGCCTTCAGTGACTGAATGGCTGGAGACCAGCCCAAGGCTAAACCAAGGTAGATCAATAACGATTTCACTTTAGGATGGGAGAGTGGATCATCTGTCATCCAACATTTGCAGTTATTTCATAATTTATTTTTTGTGTCCAAAATCTACTCAAAAGTCCCTAATTTTCAAAATGTCAGACTTTGGAGTCAATCGTAAGCCGTCAGCAATACTTTTCAGCTCCACACTAAAGTACCTGAGAAAACACATCCGAATGCTCATAGCCTCAACCCAGTGCTTCATTTGTAAAAAACAAAAAAAAACACACTAGGCTCTACGGCCGAGATATTTCTCAGGAGATCACTGCTGTGTTAAACACTTTGCTTATTTGCTCTTTTAAAAATAGACTGTCCCACCATGTGGCAGACTGTCATAAATATGTGCCACTGTTATGTAAGTGCTGGTGAAAAACAGCATTCACTGGCACAAATGCACCCCTCCACACCAAGCCAACTTCACAATCAAGGATACAAATAGCTATTTAAAAAAGTAGTAGATGAGTGTTGGACTTGGCCCTTTTTGCAGGGTCATCCCTAAACGTTTTGCCTTTCTCCTAGCCTTTTTTCTGACAGGGTGTTGGTGATTTTAGGACACTGGGCACTTTAGCACTGCTGTCCAGTGTAAAATGTGTGCGCTCTCTGTGTTAAATATGGTAAGATGGGTCTACACCTATTTAGCCTATTTAATTTACCTGTCAGTCTCTTGTAAAGTAGTATCTCAGATACCCAGGGCTGGTAAATTAAATGCTACTGGTGGGCTTGCAGCACTGATTGCGCCACCTACCAAAGTAGCCTTTCAAACCTATCTCAGGCCGCTGCCATTGCAGGGCCTGTGCGCGCAGTATCACTGCGCTATGACGTGGCACCTAAAGTGTGTGCCATGTCCGTGACCCCCCTTTTACTACATGTTAGTCACCTTTAAGGTAGGCCCTAGCTAGCCCTATAGTCAGGGTGCATTGTAGGTACAGGTACCTTAAGTGTGTGACATGTTCTGGTAGTGACAAACAGCCATTTTAGTTTCTCACTACTGTGGGGCTGCCCTCCCATAGGAATGAATTGGGGATTCCCTGATAAGTTTTTCAGTGGTAATCCCTGATATGAGAGGCGCAGCGTGGTCAAATTTGGTATGTTTGGAATAGTGATTATAAATGCTACGCAATGATGTGTGCAGATTTATTATAACTATTTTAGAAATGCCACTTTTTATTTATTATTTTTTTATCCTCATTTGCATGCATAGCTCCAATCTATCAAAACAAAAATTGCCACAGAGCAGGAAATCAGGCTGTGCCTCTATACTGTCTCAGCATCAGCTGGCAGGGATAGCATAGGAGAGGGTGGCGGCCAAGTCCCATCAGTAAATACACGCAAGCCTTGTAAACTCAAGCACAGGGCAATTTGTTGGTAGATAGTGCCCGAGATACCGAAACCCACTAGCGCCACGGCAACTTGCCATAGAACCAAGGGTGAGCGATGCCTGCATTAATCATAGGACCTGGGGTAAAAAAAAAAAAAGAAAAAAAAAACCCCAGGCTCAACGTGACTGCTCCAACTGTGTCCAAAAAGCTCTCCTACTCAGATTCCCACTCCTTGCCAGGTCGAGTTTTGAGATATGAAGGATTGAAGAACGCCATTCATGTAAGGTGGGTGGCAGGGCGTCCTTCCAGTGTCTACAAATTTCCCTACGCGCCGCCAGAATGGAATAAAACACCAGGTTAGAGGCAGCATTGCGGGATTTACTGCTCAGACCAAAAATGACAAGGCCAAGATCAATGGAAATGTGAGAGCCCAGTGTCGAGGACAATTTGCTGCCTATGGAATCCCACTAAGAAATGCCACTTTTAGAAGTTTCTGTGTGCTAATTGTCTGCCTGATAGATGTCAATTCCATTTCTGGCCTTTGAGTGACGGGCTGGTGACGTGTGTGTGGCTCTAGGAGGGGCAAGGTGAGTCAGCGCTAGGCTGAATGGGACATCTGCATTTGGAGTGGTGGGAGAAGAAGTCCCTGGTCCCTGAATAGGATGGTGCCTGCCCTAGTGAATGCCGGCTAACCCTCCTGTGGTGTGTCGGATGACGAGTCCCCACCTAACAATAGGGAAGAGGAGCCTGGTACACAGAGTGCTCCAGACCAGTTAGAACTGGTTTCCCCAAGTCCTGTGCTTTGTAGACAAAGGGGAAAAGTGGTATAAAGATAGGGCCTGTGACCCAATGAAAAGGATTTGTTCCTGTGCTTACTTGGGCTGGGGGAGACACACTGCCAGGAGGAACTGCCGTAGGACCCAGCTTCAGCTTCATGGGGGTCCCTGCATGCTGGCCTGCCTGGCTGCACCCTGCTGGGGTGGCCTCAGCCCCAAAAACTGTTTATTCCCGACTTAGCTTACCCTAGGAACTTGGAGGGGCTTAGCACCTTGAGAGCATGACATTCTAATTGCCCAAGAGGAGCTGGCAGCCTGACGTGGTGATTCCCCTGAGCTGCCGGGGGAAGCGGATGCCCACTCTGCTTATTTGTGCATTTTGTTAGCGGGTGCCCATCCCACATTGCTGATTTATTAGAGGCGGGTGCCCACCCTGCATGCAGCGCTAATTGGCAGGTGCACACCCCGCTTACAGTAGTATTGGTCAGGCGGGTGCCCACCCGCACTTGGCTGCTGCCAGAGAAGACACCTCCGCGGCCCCGTAAGTCATGCAACTCACCTGGTTGGGGGCGGAGCCTACCGCAGCCGAGGCCCGGAAGCAGGAAGTCCAGTGCCTCGCAGGCTTCACAACGAAGTCCCGGGTCCCAGGAGGGGGCCCGGGTGAAGGCAGGAGAAGCCGGGCTGCGTGTAGCACAGGATCCTACCCCGCCCCCCAGGGCGCCCCTGTGAAGACAGAGAGTGCGGCGGGTCAACAGGGCTCCCTTGAGAGTGAGGGTGCCCCGTGTGATTCAACATTGTGGCCGGATTCCAGGCTGCGCTCTCATGAGCAGAGAGAGCCCGGCGTGTTGCTGCCCTATTGAGGAGAGGCCCCGGGAGCAGGGGTCTCCCACGGCTCCTTGGCAGTGCCTTACTATTGCCACAAGGGGACCGGAGGAGGAAGAAGACCACAGAGAAGACTCCGGTGAGTGAGGGCCACAATGGGAGTCCGGTAGGGGGTGTATGTCGGGGCATATTGTTGGTGCCCCCCCCCCCTTGTGGTTGCTCCTAAGGCAAGGGTGGTGCCTGTTCCTGATTGTTCCCCACAACTGCCCTGCTTGACAGAAGGCAGCTGCAATGTGGGGGCAATTTTCTTGTGTGAGAGTCCCAGTGGGGCTCACGAGGCACTATAGTGCCAGTGCTTCATTTCGTCACAGCTGCCCGCCGGACAGTGGGCAACTGCAACACATGGGGGCCAGTTCTATTGTTGAGAAAGGGGTGAGTTGCATCCCAGGCACCAGCGCATCTGTGCCCTGTGTTTTCGCTGCATTGGCAGGTGAGCCCTGACTTTGCAGGACATATAGCATTGGGGTCCTCCCTTTAGAGGCCAGTTGGTCGGGGGGTCAGTTTTATGTTGTAGGGCGCAGAGCTCAAATATGGCGCATAATGTGTTTATGCTTATGTGGATACCTAATGTGGTTTCACAACGTGATTTATGCCTAATGTGATGCCTACAATGATTTATGCATAAGGTGTTTATGCTGATGGGGTTTGTATAGTGTGATTTATGCACCGTGATTATTGCGTAATGTGGTTATGCTAATGAGGTTTGGGCCTACTGTGTTTTATGCCCAATGTGGTAATGCTTAGGTCATTATGGTACCAGAAGTTACTGTTTGTGGTTTTACTTACCTGATGGTTCTGACCATGGCTCGATTGGCATGGTCCTGTATCTAATCCCCTGTGAATATTGCCTAGTGACAGTTGGGACAGTGTAAATGTGTGATTATGCTTCTAATGTGTTTATAATAATACAAAGGCTATTTTTGATATAACCTTGTTATGTTATGTTATGTTAGTTTATTTTTTTATAGTGCTAAATCACCGACAGGTCTCTAAGCGCTTAGAAAGAGAGGGGACAAGGGCCAGTTGGAGGTGGCATCACCAGCATCGCAAGGGAGAGGTAATTAAACAGTGTTTAAGGCCTACCTAAATAGGACAGTTTTGAGTTGTTTCCTGACGGGGAGGAGTGCAGGGGCCTGCGAAGGTGATCAGGCAGCTGATTCCAAAGTTGTGAGAGTAAGACAGAGAAAGCTCTGCCCCCTCTGGATACGGTGTTGCAACGTGGAGTGGCCAAGTGGCAAGCCTGTGATTATTGTAATGTACAGCTCGGAACATTGTTCTTGTGGTGGTCTTTATTATAGGATGGGGCGTTTCCATAAATTGCCTTATGGGTAATACAGAGACGCTTAAACTTTTCTCTCTGTTTAATCGGGAGCCAGGGCAGCTTGCATAGTAGAGGGGTGGCGTGAGTACTTCTAGGGGGCCTAAATATCAACCTGGCTGCGTTGTTCAGTACCACCTGTAACTTATGGATTAGGCACTGGGGGAGGCCGATGTAAAGGACATTCCCGTAGTTTAGTCTGGAGACAATTGTAGCTGACACTATCGTCTGTAGTGTTGCCGTTGAGAGGATGGGGACAAGTTTCTGCAGCTGTCTCATGAGCCCTCTACAGGTACCAACCACTGTGGTGACTTGATTGGCCAGGGAGAGGTTGGAGTCTATTTTTATGCCCAAGCTTTTCACAACTGGTACTGTTGTGGGGGTGTCACCCAGGTCTTGGAGCCAGAAAAGATAATTCCAAGGGTTACATTTTTGTGGGGACGACCAGGACTTTTGTTTTGTCGGGTTAATTTTTACTGAGTTTGTTGGCATCCAATTAACTATAAATCTAAGGATGTTTTGAGTCTGAGTGTGGGTGGATTTGTTGATCCGAAGAATGAGTTGAGTGTCATCCACGTAATTGAAAATTCGGCAGTGCATGCGGGCTAGGGCTGCCACTAGGCATATGTTGACAAGGAGCGGGGACCCCTAGAGAACTCCACAAGGGAGGATGCCCCTATCCGATACCTGCTCCCCAAACTGAATCCTCTGGAAATGATTCGGGCCACTGATGTGCCAATTCGCATTGTGTGGAGTTTCTTTTGTAGTGTGCCTAGTTTGGAGCTGCTGTGTGTGTGTTTTGCACATAGGCTTTACACATTGCCTCTGGGATAAGCCTGACTGCTCGTGCCAAGCTACCATGGGGGTGAGCAGGGGTTATCTTCAGCATGTAACTCCCTTGCCCTGTCTAGAGTGGTGGTTTCTGCCTGGCTTTGGCGCAAGCCTTAGCCAACCAGAAATCCCATTTCTAACAATGAGAACTCTCAGTGCTGTAGAAAATACAGAGATACTATATCACTATTATATTATATCACTTTATGACAGTGTCAAGACTATTTAAATGTTCATTGTATGGCCAAGTGTCCATGAGGAAAACCTAGTGAAGTATATAATTCTAGGCCTGGAGGGGAACATCGTTCTCCATCTCCAGAAAGGACACTGACTAGGAAAGAATGCTAATTACGCAAGTGTTGCTACAACAACATCACAACTTGTGAAAATCTTGCATAAAAATTATTGCTAATTTTTTTTCTGAACCTGTGTTTTTATAATGGGCTGTGCCACAAACACAAATAAAAGAGCTTTCTCACCTCATTAAAAATTCATTAGACTCAGAAGTGTAAAAAAATGTTCACTCACTGCTGACAGACATGTTATCAGACTGTTGAAGCAGATGATATATGACTAGACTTGTCAGCAGTCTTTAACATGGTAGGTAATAATGGCATATAGTTTTAAACTGTGTGCAGTTTGGAAAGGTAGATGACATTCTCAACATAACTCAAAATTCTACAATGCAAAGGGGCTTATTTATGAGAAACTAATGCAGTGCAGTGCTGCAAGTTAATTTGCTGCTCCACACTGCGTTAGTTTCGAGGCACAGGCATGCCACATATTTGCATCACATGCCACATCTCCATGCCTTTTCCTGCGCTGGCGCACAAACTGCTGCCATACGCCGGCGCAAGCACCCTTGCACCATGGTGCAAGGATGCCTGCATCGTGGGGAGACTGTTTTTGTACAGGAAGGGCCACCTTTCTGCTCAAAAACAATCACTTGAGGTGATTTCCTTGCCAAATGCATGCTCTAGAATGCAGCACACATTAAAAGAGGAAAATACTAGGAGGAATAAAAACTGCTCTTCGTTTCGCCTCGCTACACCAACCCTGGGGGTGGTGTAGCATTTTGATGCATTTTCTGGTTTACAACTGCTGGTAAATCTAGAATTGCATCAGTGGACATGGGTGTTGCGTGGGAACACCCACAGCAACACTCATGTCACGCCCCTAACACGTAATGTGTTGCTTTGAATGGGGCAATATTTACGAGCACACTTAAATCCATGCAGGGTGGCTTTACGTGTACCTTTAAAATTCATGCAGAAGGTTGCGCCCCTAGTGCGTCATGTAACGTGACGCACCAACGGTGCAAGAGGCTCATAAATAAGCCTCAAAGTTTTTTGCCAGCAAATGTTCTTGCAAAACATTTTTAAAGATAGTTATCTTGTTACAAGTGATTGCTTTGCGGAGATCTTGTCCTGCAAACCTAATTTCAAGGATATTTTAACAGCTTCATTTTTCCTACTAACTCCAGGAGATCCTCCTATCAAATGGTCTAAATGGAAAAAAGTGTTTGAGCGCTATGCTCGTGTTTGCAGCACACCTCTCAGCGTTGAGAGAAAAACTGCTCTACTCATGCATTGCCTTGGATCAGAAGGGCAGGATGTTTTTGACAATCTCCTAGATGTTCCAGACAGTGCTGCAGCAAATGTGAATTAATTTGAACTGTGTATTTATAAACTGGATGCACATTATTTGCCTAAGGTCAGTACTATTTTAGAGTGTTACCATGTTGGTATACGCATGCAAAAAGAAGGGGAAAGTATTCAGAACTATGTCTGAGACGTTTAGCTTCTACTTGTAAATTTGATATACTCATTGCTACAATTTATGCTTGGGTGTGCATCTGAGAAAGTATGTGATGAATTATGGCTTAAGGATGAACCCTCTCTAGATGAAGTCCTAGTTATAGCCAAAAGAATAGAGCATTCCTTGGAATGTGTCAAGGAAATTAAGAAACATCTTACTAAAGATGTTTCTGTGGTTGACACAAATCTATCCTCCAAGTCAAAAGAGTCTCAGGTAAAACTTCAATCTGAAAACAAACCTTCTAACAAATCTAATATTAAATTTAGAAAAGATAATAAATGTTATAGATGTAACAGTACCGGACACTGGGCGAATAATAAGTCTTGTCCAGCTTTAAATGCCACATGCACTTATTGTAAAAAAAAGGGTCCCTTTGTTAGCGCCTGCAGAACCAAAGCTTCTAAACGAAGTGTCAATGAGGTTTCACATGATGATGCTAATGCTCAACATGATTTTGAATGTGGATAAATTGTAGTTCAGGTCGGGGGTGATGGACCTTTGGAATTTATACTTGTGGAAGGTCATAAAACAAAAGTGTTGTTTGACTCCGGTGCTAAAATTACAATTGTTTCTAGTACATTTTTCAGTGATAACTTAAGTTCTAAAGTTAATCTTTTAAAAGCTGATATCCAACCTACTGCCTATGGTGGAGATCCTATTGAATTGAGAGGTTATTTTTTGGGTCTAATAGAGTATGAAGGTCGTTTTACTTCATGTAAGATCTATGTCTCCAAGAAAGGTGGCACAATAATTAGTTGGTGGCATCAAAAAGATCTGGGTGTCATGTTAGACCCCAATAGCACTCCTCCCATCATTATTAAATAGACTATCAAGTCTGTAGATCAATCTTCCTTATCTGTGAATCACTCTTCCTTACAAACCCAGCTGATGGAAGAGTATCCGCAAGTATTTGGCGACAAGTTAGGATGTTTAAAGGGTTATTGTCATAAGATAACATTGTCTCCAGGATATGTTCCTGTATCTAGTAAGGTACAACATTTTCCCTTCACTGTTAAAGATGAAATGTTAAAAGAATTATAAAAGCTTAAATCTCAAAGTATCATTGAGGAGGTGGAAGGAACATCATGGTTGGGTCCGGTGGTGGCCGCCAGGAAAGCTGATGGGTCTCTGAGATCTCAGACAGCTCAACAAATGTGTTCTTGTAGATAAATATCCACTCCCAAATATCTCTGAACTCTTAAGCATGGTATGTGGTGCAAACATTTTTAGCACTATTGATTTGACATATGCATACCACCAGATTTTACTTGACCAGTCCTCCAGAGATTTAACTGCTTTCATTACACCTTTTGGAACTTTTAGATTCATAAGACTTCCCTTTGGTTTACTCTCCGCTGCCTCCGTCTTTTAGCGAGTTATGGAGAAAATACTGGTTAATGTTCCTGGAGTCTGTGTTTATCAGGGCGATATTTTGGTGTATGGGAGTGATGAATTAGAACATGGAAAGAGAGTCCGACAAGTGTTAGACAGACTCGCAACTCACAATCTTACTATTAAACGTAAGAAGTGCAAATTTGGTAAAGACAAAATTGATTATTTGGGTCACACCATAACTGCTGAAGGAGTAGTTCCCAAGGCAGAGATAGTTAACAGCATAAGAGATTTAACTGCACCCATCTCCAAAGAAGAGCTCATGCGATTTTTGGGGATGCCTGAATCTATACTACTATTATAAAGAGAGAACTGTGTCCTTTGAGCCAGGTAAACTCGAAAAGTACACCACCAATCCAAACACCCAATACATGTTTGAAAATGTCAGGGCAAGCAGAAGGACATAGGCTATATAAATTTAAAAAAAAAACGTTATTTACAAAATTTATATTTAAAAAAAAGTAGTCCCTCCAAAGTAGCGCCGGCCGCGACGTGCATGCTCATGTCAGGAGCACTGGGAGGAGCGGCGTCCGAGGAGCGGCGGACATGGTGCGGGGGAGGAGCGGTGACCTGAGGAGCAGTGGACAGGCCAGCGGCGGTGCAAACAGCGGAGAGGCGGACATGGCGCGGGGGAGGAGCGGCAACGGACAGGCGGTGAGGAGCAGAGCAGCGAGGAGCGGTGAACTGAGGAGCGGCAGTTGAGGTAAGGCTCCGGGGACAATGTTGGGGCAGGCGGGTTTCGGGCCAGGCGGGGGACGGGGAGTTACAACAACACAGGCGGTGAGGAGCAGAGCGGCGAGGAGTGGTGAACTAAGGAGCGGCGGCTGAGGTAAGGCTCTGGGGACAATATCGGGCAGGCGGGTGTCGGGCCAGGCGGGGGACGGGGAGTTACAACAACACAGATCGGCTGAGGAAAGGCAATGTCGGGGCAGGCGGGTGTCGGGGCAGGCGGGGGACAGGGACTAACAAGGTGACGGGTGGAACATTTTGCAGGTAGTACTGTCCGACCTCCATTGACTCAGGCCAGGCGGGGGTCGGGCCAGGCGGGAAAACAGATCGGCTGAGGAAAGGCAATGTCAGGGCAGGCGGGGGTCGGGGCAGGCGGGGGACGGGGCGGGTGGGGGCACAGGCAGCTTGCTAATGTCGGGGCAGGCAGGGGTAGGGGAAGCCTGAATGCTCCCGGACAAGGTCGGGACGGGCTGCTAGTATTATAATAAGTTTATCAAAAATTTTGCAGATGCCACATTCAATATGAGGAATTTGCTAAAAAAAGGTGCTACATTTTTGTGGGATGAGTTATGCAAAAAAGAATTTATTGATATAAAACGAAAATTGCAATTTTGACCCTACTAAATGTTCTATCATTTCTACTCATGCCAGTTTTAAAGGTCTTGGTGCTGTCTTATACCAAGGTGGCACGTGTCCTGAGAACACTATTATGTTCATATCAAGAAGTCTAAAATGTGTTGAATCTAGGTATTCAGTAATTGAGAGGGAAGCTCTTGCGGTCTTTTGGGCCATTAAAAAATTCAAAACATTTCTTTGGGGTACGTCCTTTGTAGTAAGAACTGACCACAAACCTTTGTGTGAGGTTTTAACAAGCAGAGGTATTGATTCTATTGGTTTACAAGGTTTTAACTTTACTGCCAAACATGTCCCTGGTTCTGACAATTTTGTTGCTGACGCACTTTCAAGGCTAGTTCTGGTGGAGAAATCTGACAATTGTACTGATCCAGCTATTGATCACCACCATGATTTTGTTTGTAAGGTTGATTATAAGGTAATTTCACATGAACGTTGGTTAAATTCCTGTAAGGATAATGAAGTAATTCAAAATGTTTTTAATCTGATTCGTGATGGTTGGCACCATAAGGAATAGGGAGATTCGTCTGTAAAAGATTTTTGGGAGTGTGAGCGATCAACTCTCCTGCTGTGAAGGTTTGCTTCTGAGAGGTCACAGATTAGTTCCACCTTTATCTTTGAGGAAGGATTTATTAGATTTAGCTCATGAAGCACACCTAGAAATCTCCCAAACTAAAGAAAGAGTACGCTCAAATTATTGGTAGCCTGGTTTTGATCTACAGATAGAACGGTTGGTTAGAGAATGTATTCAATGTTCTCTTAGTGAGAAAAGTTTGAAGATTAGGACTCAACCCATGGAAAAGAGGTCTCGTCCTAGTGGTCCCTGAAGGACATTGCACTTGATATTTTAGGACCTGTACATGGTGATAGGTCTGACATTGATATCATTGTTGCAATGGATCTTTTCTCAAGGTGGCCAGAAATATCTTTCACAAAGAATGTGAATACAAATACTGTGATTGATCTCTTAAAACTATCTCCAGGGAAGGTATACCTGAAACATTACTCACAGATAATGGCATTCAACTTGTCTCTGGTGATATGGAGAATTTCCTTAACAATTGTAGTATAGTTCATAAAAAGTGTGCCCTATATCACCCGGAGTACAACGGTACCGTTGAGAGATTTAGCAGAGTGCTAAAAGAAACTGTCTCACGAGCAAAGAAGAATGGTCTTAACTGGAAAGATGAGGTTTCAAAGAGAGTTTGTGTGTATCCCTTTACTCCCCGTAATATGACTGCAAAATCTCCTTTTATCTTGTTTTGTGGGAGACAACCTGATACTTTTCTCGAACCACTATGGGTTAATTCATTTCTTTCTCTAAAGGGTGGGGTTTTAGATTCTATCTCATGACAAGAGAAGGAAGACTAGAAATGCTTAAAGAGTAAATAATACTATGATGTGAGGCATGCTGTTAAAGCAACCAAAGTTGCCGTTGGTGATCTAGTCAAGATTAAAAGGCCTGATTTCTGTGTTTCTGGTGCTAAATTTTCAAAACCCATAAGAGTTATTAAAGTCTTTGATAATGCTATAAGAACTTCTGATCATAGAGTTTGGAATTTAAGTTGCTGTGTGCACTAAATAAGATTTTTGGGGTATCTGTCCAGAAACTGTTGGAGATAAAACTATTCCTGTTGTTTTAAAAAGGTAAAACAGGGTTACTCGTGCTCCCTCATATTTGGGTGACTATGTTGTACAATGTTTTTGCAACAAATGTATTTCTTTATTTCTTTATTTATTTGTTTATTTTTTTTTTCCTCCTTATTGTTTGTATAAAGGACGGAGATATGTTGTAATGCTACTTATTTATTTAATACCGATTAGGATGCTTTGGTGACATATATGTGTTCTAGAATACAAAGCTGTCCTGGCTCAGAGTTAGAATGTTTGTGGCAGATTGAGATGAGTGTCCTGTCAGTTGGGTGGCTGAGCTGTTTTACTCCTACAACTTGAAGATTAAACCTACTTCAGAAGATAACCAGTTCCCTGTGTCTTCATTCACCAAAGAATCCACTTTTTAACACTGGGATTATCTAGAGTGTGCATCCCCCTTACCCTGACTAGAAGCAAGGGTCCATATTTGGACAAAGGTATCTACCTTTGCCAACTAGGGACCCACATTTGTAACAATAATAAGACAAACATATTTAAAACCTACCTTTTCATTGGCTGGGTCCCGCATCTTCAAGGAACAGGCAGCCTACCTCCCCTCCCCAAGCCAAACACAGCGCTCCAGTTGAGAGTTGTGATTGTCGGTACGCCACCCAGAAAGGGGCGTACTGGGAAGCCATGTTCTCCATGTAGGCTACATTGCAGCATGCGTGGAGAAATACAGAGTGCGCATGACTGGTTTAGTCAGCGCCCTCAGCAGTGGGCACACCACTCCTTCGCTGCCCTAAAGCAGACCCGACCACCTAACTGCCCCCTTCTCCTTTCTTGCAGAGCGGGACGCAGAAACATAACACTGTAGTTATAACCTTTTCATGTTTCTGCTTCACTCACTGAGAGATAGCAGTGGGGCGACGCTCCTCCGCCCTAGTACTGTCCCCTGCTAACTACCGCTGTTTAGTTTGGAAGTAGGACACAGACTAGGTGGAGTGAGTTGAATTTGCTAATTTCCCTATGATTTGTTGTTCGGTATGTAGAGCTGTCTTTTTGTCAATTTTAGGAATGCTTTTAAATGCTGCAGCACCGTGAACAGGGCACCTCACAAACAAATATTGTACGATTATCAATCTGGTTCACCCCCAGGCACCACTCTCAATAAACGTCACACTAGAATGCTCGGAAGTTGTGAATATCATTCAGAACACAATTAGTAGTGTTACAAATGAGAACCAGATTGTATTTGTATTGTTCATGTATAAATATGATGTGAGACATAAAACATGTGCAGATCGAAAATAACTGGCTCAGGGTGGGCTTTATAATTCACAGTTAAATGGCATACTTTTTCAGCCTGAATACATTGAATGCATTTTCTTTAGGAATGTTAACAGGTGCTGCTGATCAGGTGCCAAGTGAATCATCTTAAATCAGGGCTGTTCCAAAACATTTGCATAATAGACGGCTTCTATGTTTTTATAACTCAACTCATTTTTAGGCATAAACCATTTCTCTGTTTTAAATGTGATTCTTAACTCATTTGAGTAACCAGGCGCAATGCTACTTAAATGTAGCATTACCCCATTTAACAGAATGTATTTCCTCCATCTTTAAAGATAAAATAGCTGTGTGAAGCCGGTCCGGGTTGCAAAAGTACTTAGCAGGTTCAGATTTCAGTGAAAGGTTCAACAAACTACTGAGCTATCTTGAGACATTACAGTGGTCTCTGTCTAGAATACAGCAGCTTTTCTTTAACTATTTCAGAATTAAATTCAAGAACTTGAGGTAAGAGTGTAAGGAGGCGTGAAAAATCCCAACTTTGTGAAGGTGCAAATTTCTGTGCACGACTTTACCTGCGGTCAAAATGTTATTTATTATCAATTACGAATGATTTTTCCTGCAAAAATGTCTTTTGAGGGATTTCTAGCTACTTTGGGTTAGGCTTTCAAACGCTACTTATATGTTTTTTAAATGTAGCTTTTTTCTAGCAGTAGGTCTTCAAATGTTCGGATTCCTAAAAGCATCTGTCAGGTCAGGGACATCTCTTATTGTGTCATTTGGTCTGTAACTTTTGTAAAACTGAATTTTGGACTCCTGGGGCCTCATTTATGAAAAGTGACGCATCGCTGCGTGAAAACAGCGATGCGTCACTTTTCACTGCGCCCTCCTTGCGAGACCAATGATGCGTCATTTTTACAGTATGACACATCATGGCGCAAGGAGTTACAGATACATCAGTATTTCTAACGTATCTGTATGGCGCAAAAGTGACGCATTGATGGAGTGTGTCACAAAAGTGACGCAACTCCAGCAATGTGTCCTTTGACATGGGGCAAGCCCCATGTGAAAGGGCCTGCGTCAGTCTTACACTTGCTGTGAGGCAGGCGTAAGAACTTGACGCATTTGTGTCTTAGAAGTGGCGCAGTGAAATCTTGTAGATTTCACTACGTCACTTCTATGACCCTGTCTTGCGTCAGAAAACCCTCCCTGCATACATTATACCTGGCGTAGGTATAATGTAGCGCAGGGGTTCACAAAGTGACCCATCTACCTAGATGCGTCACTTTGTAAATATGGTGCAACAAGGCACATTTTTTATGCTGCTGGTGCGTCACAAAAAGTGACGCACCGGCGGCATAAAAGTGATGCACGGCCTCATAAATGAGGCCCCTAGTGTTTCCCAGTGACCCGTCCTCATTAACTTGTCCTCCTTCCACCAGTAATCTTGTTTGAATCTTAGCACCCTACCAGTGCCAGATCCTATGTTTCACACCTGGGCAAACGTTTATATTCTTATCAGTATTTTGTTTCTGTGACAATATAACATTATACATACATTCTTAAAAACTCCGAAATGTTTTCGATATTTTAGGATAACGTAGTGATATGACTTTACAATAGAACACATCATATAACAGCTGTATGATTAGAACAGGCTACTGCTTTTAACATTAAAAGTAACGGTAGAAGTCAGCAAGGAGGCTTGTAGATTTATTAATTCGATTTTTTTCTATAGGACATACCCAACGTAGTTTGTGTGGGGCTTCACATAAGGAGAGAGACACCGTTACATCATGAAGATAGGTGCACATAACTTGATGTGAACTGGGAGCAGACGAAGAACAATGGAAGCAAGGTAAGGTACAAATTTACAAAGGGTCACATCAATCTGGTGAGAAAAGCACTGGGGCTATATATGTATATTTCCATTTGTAAGAGTTGAAGTTTGGTAGATAATACAGCCTTATAGCCTACTGTGGCGGATTATACCGGCCACTAAAGGCCTGCTCCAGCATTAAATGCCTGAGCCGAAAGTGAGGAACCTTTAACAAGGGAGCGGGCCTTTAATAGCCAGTAAAGACGAGCTACGGTGAACTATGAGAAAATTTCGCCACTAGAGGGCAGAATGTTGTAACAAATAGAACAAAGGCCTCAGGGAGCCCCAGGGGAATTGAATCCCCTCAGGCTCCTTGAGGTCTTTGATCACAGCAACAGCTGTGAACGATAAACAATGGAATGTTGGAGCTCCGGACTTTTACCAGCCATTAGAAGCCCAGAGCATTCTACTGTCTTCAATGGAGCTTCCAACATTCCAATGAATTAGAACATATTAGATGAATGAATGAATACGCTCTTTTATAGCGCATGGCTACCCTGAGGCATCCCAGCGCTGTTAGACCAGGGGACAAAGTGAAGACACTCAGTGAAACAGATATGTCTTCAGACGCTTCCTGAAGGCCAGGTGGTTACTTTCAAGCCTGATGTTATCTGGGAGTTTGTTCCAGCACTTGGCTGCTTGAAAGGAGATCTGGCAGCCGCCCGTGCGAGCACGCTTTACCCTTGGTACTACCAGCAAATTACGCATAAATGCATTCAGGGTCACCCCTACTACCTATGGATAAGCTCTACAAAAGGATTCTCTGTCTTCATTCGGAAGCAGAGACGGGAATGGTTAACTGCAAGTCTAGCATAAATCCACAAACTCTCTGGTAACCTAGGCATCTCACATGCAACCACTAGCTGCAAATGCAGCCCATGTTTTAGTATAAGCATCATCTGTACACTTCAAACATAGCTAAACGAATGCCAAGTGTCGCAAGCTCCCATGCAATGAACTTCACAGTTCAAATAAGTAAGTAAGGAGCATAGAATAGGTTCAAAGATAGCATATATACTAAATAAATCGCCTTTATATTTTGATAACTGAAGGTCCTATTTTACAGAAAGCATTTATCAAAGATTTTTCACATATTTGTCAGCAGAACATTTGACTGCATAAACCAGAAGAATGGGCAACTTTCCAAACTCACAGAGCATATGTGATGGACCCTGCAGTTCATGGTGGGGAGATTTACATATCTGGATGTATAACATGTAATGCAAGATGGGGAGTACGAGATGCAGGGGGCACCTAGTCTGGATGAGCTATTTTGCTCAATAAACAAGCTAAGGCAAACCCAATATTTTATTGAGGTTAATTAAAATGTACTGCAGTGTCCCTTTATTAAACAGAATCATATCAAATTTGGTGTTTGCAAAATGGACATGGGCCCAGATTATGAGCTGCATGGTGCAGGAGTGCCAAAATTACTGATTTCAACCACAAATTGTACCCATGCATTGCGCAGTTACAGTAATTTGCCTTCGTAATGATAAATAACACGTGGGAATGAAATACTGGGTTGTTTTCTGGATGCTGATTCAACATTTGCAGGGACAAGTCAGCTACTCTTTACTGCCTGCTCTGACTAAGTGGGAAATGGAAGGGTGTTTAGTGGGATGTAGGAGATTTTGAATGCCTCAGTGAGCAAGGGACACGTGGACAGACATAGGAGGCCTTTGTTGCTCCTCTAGGGTTTGAGACTGTGGCCTAAGGCTGAAGCGGTCGATCTCAAATTTGGGGAACCAGGTAAAATTCTCGGCAACGACGCTCAACATCCTGTGATTCTGGGCAAATCAATTCATCTCCCTGTGCCTAACAAAAAAAAATGTCTATGTTTGAAACGCAACAGGTGCTTATGTAATGGGCAGATACCAGGGGCCTCATTTATGAGGCCTTGCGTCAGTTTTGCGCTGCGGATGCGTCACTTTTTGTGACGCATCTGCGGCGTAAAACATGCGCCTTGTTGCGCCATATTTAAAAAGTGACGCATCTAGGTAGATGCGTCACTTTTTAAACCCCTGCGCCACATTATACCTGCGTCAGGTATAATGTATGCAGAGGGGGCGTTCCCCCGCAAAAAGCCTTGTAATAGTGACGCAGTGAAATCTATGAGATTTCACTGCGTCACTTTTAGGATGCTGTTGCGTCAAAATCTTGCGCCTGCCTCACAGCAGGCGTAAGACTGACGCAAGCCCTTTCACATGGGGCTTTCCCCATGTGAAAGGACGCATTGCTGGAGTTGCGTCACTTTTGTGACACACTCCAGCAATGCGTCACTTTTGCGCTTACAGATGCGTCAGAAATACTGACGTATCTGTAAGTCCTTGCGACATGATGCGTCATACATTAAATATGACGCATCATTGGTGTCGCAAGGAGTGCGCAGTGAAAAGTGACGCATCGCTGTTTTCACGCAGCAATGCGTCACTTTTCATAAATGAGGCCCCTGATACCTTCGGGTCGAGTTTGCGCTGGATAAATCTCCGGGAAAAAAAGATGGACCAGGTGAGGGCTAGCCATTATTTGTGCCCACAGCCCCTGCCCAAACCTCACTTTATTTTTCATGCCAGCCTTTTACAACTGGTAACATTGTAAAAGGTGTCAGTAAGCACAGTGTTCATGAGCAGGGCACCTGTGATCAGGGTAGATGTATCTCCGCAGAAATATTGCTCCACCTGACACAAAATTGGGCCTAAGTGGAGGTAAAACAGGCATAACTGTAAAGTAGGCCCATAACTTATAGTTAGTGATTTAGACTAGGAGATGAATGCATGTTCATGGGTCGATTGATCACACATTTAGCCAGCAATGCATCCATGAACTTTTCTCACACATTCGTCCAGGGATGCAGGATTTTGCTAGTGAGTTGTCCCACAGAGGTCATAGAGAAGCCTTTCTATGACATTTAAAATATAGATATATTTTAAATGTTGTAGAAAAGCTTCTCTATTACCTCTATTGGACACCTCACTAGCAGACATCCTGCATCCCTGGACGAAAGTGCTAGAGCTGTATATATATATATATACAGCTCTAGCACTTTTTAAAATGGTATTGCAGGTTATATCATTTGTGTGTACAGTGTTATATGTTGGTGCAGCTTAATGAAAATATGGATGAGTATAACAAACTGACAAAGCAAAGGTCTCTGTCAGGAACATATTAGCAAATTGAGCAAGCACCAATAGAACTGGCCTAGGCAAGTCTTTGATTACTTATGTACTTATTGATTTGAAAACATAAGGAGTAGGCTATTAAAGTAATAAAATACAAAATTCCGCAATCTAAATGTGGCATGAATTTGATTGCAAACAAACGAGTAAAAATATTATTAATTGTGAAAATAAATACAAAAAAAGGATATTAAAATAGAATTTGAAGCAGTGATGCCACCGAAGTGGACTACTTTTTAGATGCAAGCAAAATGTAATTACATTGAATGTATAAAATGGCTGAAATGGGCTGATCCACTGAATAAGGCAATATCCAGTCATCAGCAGAAGCAAAATGTGAGTGATACCTGAATGGAGCAAAAAAGGAAGAGGGCGAAACATATGAGCCTGGTGGACAACAAGCTGTCTCTAGGCCATCTCTAGGCAGACTTAAATGAAGGGTGGCATCTTACTTGTACTTTTGATACAAAGAAGTCAAGCGATTAAAGCTTGACTTTCATGTGTTTTGGGGGTGTGAGTCAGAATCTATGGGAAAACGTTGTCACACACCTAAATGGAGACGGGAGAAACAGGCAGCCAGCTGGCACACATGCCTCCTTGCCTTACATTTCGACAAGAACTAAAAGGATGATTTGTATTACTAAATAAACATGTGTATTATTTTTTAATTATTATTATTGGTGGCTTTGATAAAGAGTAGCTCCAACGTTCTTGAAAAGAAGGTGATGGGGTTTTGCTTCAAAAAACAATTCTGTTATATGTCGTATTATTTGATACCGAAAAGAACAAAACGTTCAATAAAAGGCCCGTTCTGTAGATTTTGATATATATTAATCCCCTGTAAAAGTCCTAAGAAGGAAGACTTCTCAATCACTTCTCTTTGGCTTTGACACTCTACAGCTTTGCCTAGTTAGTCTAGCTCGTGCTAAACCAAGCCTTCATACAGGCATACATATATACGAACTGGGGCAGCGCTAGGCTCATGGCGGCCCTGGGCAGGGAGCGTAGGTAGGGGGCCCTGGAAGTGGGGGTCCGGGCGGGGCGGAGCGCTGAGGCCAGTGAAGAGGGGGGTCAGGGTGTTTGGAAGTGGAACAGAGCCGGAGGTCACCAAATCCCTGCCAGGGTCCACCACGAAAATATGTATCCATCCTCAGAGGATTATTATATTAAGGATATATTGGCCTGGCGGCCCCTGGGGTTTGGTGGCCCTGTGGAGGTGCAAAGCCTGCACATGTGTTAAGGCCGCCTCTGATACAAACCTCACCATTCGTTCCTTACTTTTTATGCCAAAGATTAGTTAAATTTTTCCAGAAACAATATTGAAAATGTGCACACAGTAGTCAACTGGGGATAAAAGATAAGCCACGGTTTACACAACATCTGGTATGATTGCTAGGTCTGTGCCGCAGCATCTTGCCTTGGCAAGTTACTGCAAAAGAATGCAGATTCTTTTACAGAACACCGCATCGTACCGAAGATCATGTCTCCCCCTTCGTTAGCTTCCTGTCATCCATATGTTGTGTTAATTCTTTGCGGCTCTTAACAACCTCAAGGTCATCACGTCGCTACCAAAGGAACAGAACAGGGGTCCAAAGAAAGTACAATATTTGCATGCACGTCTGAGAAGAAAGAAGTCCATTATCCATCAGGATGACCTCTTTGAAGTGGTCCTGATGATGCTGGCGAGCACACATCATGAGAACAATAGCTGTACTCTACTCTGGAAGCGTGTTTACCTGAATCATCTCTTTAAGAATGTGCCAAGAACAAATGCAACCCCAGAGATCATACAATAAAGCACAGCCCACACACATACCCCACTTTGTTTTCAAGGTCCACTGTAGATGAAAAACGGAAAAGTAATGGAACTGATTCTGAAACAATAAACATCACGGTACATTCGCAATTCTCCTTGAGGAAAGGACACATACAATGTACCCTCCATTGGATATCGAAAAGACTGTAGGGTTTGGTAGAGTTATCATGTCTAAGATGCTTTTGATTGATTCATGGTTATGTAGATTTACTCAGGAATAACAGAAAACATCCAAATAATGAAGCAAGTTAATAGATGCCAGAGATATCAATGTTCTCAATATTTTACAGGATCATTGGAGTGCATGTATGAAAGTCAGTGGTCCATCTGTTGGCAAGAGAAAGAGCAGGATATACCCAGGACAACCATCAAAAAATAGATCCTGCAATGTAAGGGTCAGCTTGTGGCTCACAGAGCAGAGCCAGAGTGCATGAGGTTGCTAGGGTGCATTCTTTTGGTAATCTGCCCAGGCTTATGGCTATCATCCCAGATGTTGGTGGGGTGTTCGAGAATGTTTTGAATTGAGTCAATTACACTGCTCCATTAGGACCCTATTGACAGAAAAGTGGTTCTCACAGAGCCATACCTCGCTGTGCTCCTCAAAATGTGAAGATTTTAGACTGGCACCAGTATCCATGAGCTCCTACGTGTAAATGCACACGTCTGACGTATGAGTGTGTTACCTTTGTGGGGAATTGTTGCAATGCAGGCAGTCCACATGCAAAGGGGAAGAAAAACTGTACACATCATAAAATATTCTTGGTTCTTTTTTGACAGTGGGAACACTTTATTAAATTCGGACAGGGTGATTTGTCTTCCTGAGAAATTCACCTAAGTATAGAAACTGCAATCAATTCTGATTGGTTGCAGTGAACAGATGAAGTCAATCTACTCCCCTTTGAACAACAGCATCATATCTCTCTCGCAACCACAAGAGAGTGGATAGTCTTGAAACGGAGAAGGATCAGGCTGATCAACATGTCATGATCCCATATAATTCCCCTCTTTTCTAACCCAACAGCATTCCCCTTTATCATAAAGCATGTTCTTTGGGTGAATTGCAGGACTTAAGGGATTTGATTGTGCCTGTGCCATACAGACCTGGGAGCCCTATCACATAAGCCTGGTAAAACTGGGGGGTACAATTCCCTATAGCCACCATAACGTCACTTTTACCGACATTGTGGTGGCGATAGGACTGAGCCTTATGTACCAGGCAGGGTTAAGCCATTTAAGGTGGCTTAACGCTGCCTTATACATAAGGTCTCCTTTCACTCTATGGTTAGCGTCAAAGGGGTGGGCAGTGGGTGTTGCAGTGAGCGTTTCACCACAACACCCATTCCTTTTGACACTGCCCCCCATATACAAGGGTGGCATACATAGGAGGCAGCACCACAATTAAGACCAGGTTAATCCTGGTCTTAAGGTGTCAAAACGAGGAGAAATGCATTATTTCTCCTCGTTTTTGCTTTTTCCATGTGTGCTGCCATGTGCAGCACACATGGAAAAAGAAGAATGCCATGGTTTGTTTGTGTACAGGAAGATATCCCTTCCTGTACATAAACAAACCTTTACAAAAAATTCAATTTTGTTACTTTCATGTGTGCTGCATGAAGCAGCACACATGAAAGTGATAGAATGGCACTTTAGGATTGTTTATGTGCAGGAAGGGACACCTTCCTACACATAAACAATCCTCCTCTGTACGCAGGCACCATTGCACCGACACCCTTGCACTATGGTGCAAGGGTGCCTGCGTTGGAGATAAGTTGCTAAACTTAGCACCATCGAAGGGGGGAAAGCAAGGCTTCACCACTTTCTTGTAAATATGGTGAAACCTTGTGTTTCAGAAGTGGCAGAGAGAGGCATTAAGCCAGTAAGGCTAACGCCTCTCTCCGCCACTTCCTTATACTTATGGCCCAGGATTTCTTTTATTTGCAAGGCTTGTTAGCTTGTATACCGCAAAGGAGGGATCAAAATGGGACCTTGAGACTTTGATCTTACTGCATGCAGTGCACCTTGGGTCAACAGTCCACATGGACACAGATCAAAGTAGTTGCCAATCTCTGGCCAGACAATCTTGACAACCTTATCACACCATGACACAATGACTAAAACTCAACAAGCTCTCCATCATCGTGTCTGGAACTATCAATTCTATACCTGGATGAAGAGCAGCATGATTAGGTAAATCAATGTCACACCCTTTCCTAGTTCTTTAGCTAAGTTAATTTCAGCATTACTAAGGGTCTGATTACGAATTATTTATTGTCCCTGATAAATAACAACACAACGGGATATGCTATATATCGGGTGTGATACATGATACCTATTCTGAGATCTTGGGGAATAACATGCAGATTTTGGCGTTGAACGCCCCAAAATCCACATGATGCGGTAAATACCATGTGTTCTCCCCTGGTAAATGTCAGCAGGTTTGGCGAGCTGATATTTAACGAATGTTGAGTTATTTAACAAGTCCAATAATTGTTGGATGTGTTAGGTACCATCAAATTCGTAATTTTGACCCAAGCATAAACAGGAGTTTACAGACAGGTTGAAATATTATGTCCAACTCATTATGAGGCCCTATCTAGCACATGGCACTCTCCAGGTCTGGGCCTCTGTGCAAACAATGTATTAATTAATCCTCTAACTTGACTGAAAAGAGCAAACAAAAGTCAGATGCAGGGACCATGGCCTACCCTCACAGACCAGCAAGTGTAGTACAATGTCTCAGTAAGCAACACTAGAGATTCATTGTAATACAAATGTGTGCCCCATTTACTTAGAATTGCTTTCGAACATGTGTTCATGACAGAAATAAAAACAATATTCTTGCAAAGTATAATCCCTTATCGTCACTCTTTTCTTCAACATGTATTAGCCATTTTTGTCACACACAATTATATGTCATGTAAACATACATTGATGACTAGTGATAATATAAATATATTCAATCTAGAAACAGAAACAACTGTGGTTATCTCAAGTATAATAAAGGCTCCTGACAGTGATTTAAGAGGGATATGTGTTCTTAGAAAAGAATGCACACTGCTCCACAGGTGCCCTCAGTTCCAGTGGTCACCTGAATGTCAGTCATAAGTTGGCTTATTAAATAAACAAGTGAAAGCATAGATAAAGATTAACAGAGTCAACCTCAAAAGTGACTCAGGAAACAATATTCCATAAGAGCATGTCACAATCAGAGCTGGGAGGGTAGGCTGGCTGTGAAGAAGATTGCATTATGGGAAGAAGGGAGCTTGCTCTGCTGCATTGCCTACAAGGGAGACAGCAGAAATGTGCCATATTTGTAAGCTTTTGTGCACTTTGGCTCCCTTCTTGCACTGGTGTACTTGTTACAGCCTAGCGCCAAAGTAGAGACCTTTGTGCCACGACACAAGGGTGCCTGCGTTGTGATCCGAACAGTTTTTGTATGAGGAGGTATATCTTCCTGCCCAAAAACTATTCTTAGAGGCTTATTGCACTTTGCATGTGTGCTGCAGGGTGCTTCACACAAGCAAAGAGGAAGGCACGAGGAGGAATAAAGATATGTCTTCTTGCTATATCAGCCTCTGGTAGATGCATCATTGTGGTGCAAACCCGGATTTACACACTTTACCAAATGTGTGTTTGCGTCAAAAGACATGGTTGAATGCACAGGAATGTCTATTCTCCACCCATGTAACAGCTGCCAGATGCACAAGAGGCAGTAGTGCATTACTTTTTGTGTAAAGTTATTTACCAAGCTATGCCACGCATACCTTGATTTGCGTGTCTTAGTAAAAGACTGAGGGCAGATTTACAATAACTGGCACATCCCCAGGGATGCGCCAGTTATTGTGCGCCACAGCTCCGCCACCCATGGTGCGCCGCATTTACAATGCGGTGCACCATGGGGCAAAAACGGCACAGATGCGTGACGCATCTGTGCCGTAACGGCGGCGCATTGCTGGAGTTGCTTCGCAAGCGCGACGCAGCTCCAGCAATGCGGTGCACCATGGGGCAAAAACGGCACAGATGCGTGACGCATCTGTGCCGTAACGGCGGCGCATTGCTGGAGTTGCTTCGCAAGCGCGACGCAGCTCCAGCAAAGATCTGGGTGGCCCTATCTTTCCAATGCTGCGTCAAGCCTTACGCCTGCTTCAAGCAGGCGCAGGGTTTTGACGCAGCATTGGCCTAAAAGTGCCTGCGTGAAATCTTGTAGATTTCACGCAGGCACTTTTGCGAGGCGCACCTGCCCTGGAACGCCCACCCTGCGCCGGAACGCCCACATGCGACGCAGGGCTTTACAATGTGACGCATCTGCCTAGATGTGTTGCGTTGTAAATGGGTCGCAGGAATGCGCCACGTTTACGCCGCCGTTGCGTGACGCAACGGCGGCTTAAACGTGGCGCACGTCTGACATAAATCTGCCCCACAATACATTCAGCATTGTGGTTGCGCCATAAAAGTAGTGCAGTCACGACACAAAATGTTAGTAAATGGCCATCATTTCCGACTTGATCACTCTAAAATTCGTGCATTAACTCGGATAAATTCCTAGTTCACATGCAAGAACTGTAACCACCTCAGAAGACACGAAAAACAGGCGCTCGCTCTGCACTGCGCCAGTGCCCCTGATGCCGACACCGCCCCCATGACGTTTGTAAATTTCCAAAAAAGTGTCCACTCTTTTCGCATCCTGAGAGTAAACCGAAGATGAAGAGATTAGTAGATCCAAAAAAAGATGGGCGTGTAAATTGGCGGAAGCATGCTTAGTTACTGAACATCAATGAGAAAGTAGGAAGTGTTTCTTAAAAAAAATACAAAAAACAATCATTTACTTTCCGGAAACTGATGCTGAAAGAGGGCTCCGTCTGTTTGCCTCCAAGCTTTCTCCCTGGAAAAAAAAGCTGTGTTTGTTTACCTGTAAGACTCGACAGAAACCCAGCTATTTACAGTGGCTTAACTTCTCTCCATGGAATGCGCGACAAATCCCATTTAATTCAGGTACAGTAAGGTAGTATTTCATAGTTGGCCAGGCCAATGATTAATAGACTTCATTTGCATTTTTTCAATTATAAGTAACTAAACCGTGGGGGCTCCCTGGCACGCCTAATTATACCCAACGCATTCTGCATCGTTCATGCCTCTGGTTGCATCTTCACTCCAGGAGGTAAATGTGGCGGTAACCATGGCGACCCTCCCTCCTCTGTGTCCAGGGCCACTTATTGTGGCTTTACAAAGGAGCCCTTGTTATGGGCCCAGCTGCCAGAACGTAAAGCTCCCAAGATGGCAAAAGAAAAAAAAAATTGAAAAAAATAGAAAAGTCACACCTACTTCAAGTACCTGAAATCGAAAAGAAGTGTACACTTGAGTGAAGGGTGTGATCTGAGGCTTATTGAGGGGAGATGGATTTCTCTTCTAAATCTGTTCACTTTCAACAGCCAATGTTATGTTAATGATAAACTGCTAAGCCCCGGGTCTGTGCCAGTTTACAATATTCGAAGCAACACCATGCTGCTACTGAATTCGAAAGGATAGCTGAAATAGCCTTATGTACCAACAGTCATCTTGGTACCAGGACAGGGAGGCAGGAAATTCGAGACACTTCTGTGTGGGGAAAACTCCAAAAGTTTCTTCCATTTCAAAGCTGGTACCAGGCGTACAATTAGAAACCTCATCCCCGCTCTCCAGTACACTGTTGTACATATGGAGGACTCTCCGGGGACAGCACTGCTGCCTTTGTCCCGCTAATAATTTATAGAATTTTACTCTATTTCTAAATTGGTTTGGGATTTTTCTTGTGTTGTGTTTCTACTTTATTATTGTTTGAGTGCTGCATACATATTTTACACATTGCCTCTCTATTTAGCCTGACGGCATTTGTCCCAACCTGCCAGAAACTAAAGCACTGGTTAATGTAGTGAATTTTGTAGCTCACCCTGCCAAGGATTGTGGCTGTTGCTTGAGCAGGGCTAATACGCCCCTCAGCCTACACCCCTATTTCCCACAAGAAGGGACCTGCAGATAAAATTGGAATTGCCACTTGGTCTAATCTGCTGGTAAGCTAAGACCCACTAAAATATTGATTAGTTATGCTTGTGCCTCTTCTGTTTGCATGTTGAGACAAAGGCACAGAAATAATTATTTATGTGAATAACATGGCAGGACTGGAGGATGTGGGTAAAGATATGCCAAATGAGACAAGTATAGTGAAGTGACAATGAAAGAAAAATGAAGAACTTAGAGAAAAGGGATAGAGTAAACAACAACCAATTAGAAGAGTGCGAAAGGGGTAGGAAAAAAAGTAAATGGGAAAAGAGAAAAAAGATCTTTAGTTAGAAAGGGGAAAGAATGAAGGGAAGATGGCAGAAATATAGAAAGTGAATGTTAAAGCAAGGAAGGAAATGTGCAAGAAAGTGGATTATTGGGTTGGGTGGATGGCAGTCCACTACGAGTAAGAATGCCAATATTCTTGTTAGGTCTTATCTGATCTGAACCCCTGGCAGATATGGCACAGAGAAAACAGGCTTAACTTAAGAAAATGTTCATAGCATTTAGCAGTAGCAAACCGTTAAAAAGTCCAACGGACAAAAACCCTACAAGGGGAACCAACGATATAAAAGTGTAAAGTTTAACATGAAAAATCCTCAGTGAGGGAATGCAGCAGGCTGCGGCTGAAGAGGGCTCCACGAGGCCCGAGAGCCGTCTGATGAAGTTCCAGTGAAACCAGTGACATTTGGTGGGAAAGCTCAGAGTGTGATCACTTCATAATTTGCGCCTAAGGAAGGACCCTTGCTGGCTGGACACTTTTGGAGCCATCGCCCAGTGAAGAATTGCACATTTGACTTGTTCAATTTATTGGAGCTCAAATTCCTCCAGCGGGGCAAGGCTGCATGCTGTAGCCGAACAGGCCTCCACAGTGGCGGATACATTTGTAGCAATGTCCCTCTGAAACAGATTTACTGCTGTGGAAAAGTTTCAAGTGGGAGCAATATGAATCTTTCGCACAGTAGCAAAGCACCTTTCTTTTAGGACCTCAAGAACAGCATCTAGTGGTCAGGACCCACTCCAGCAGAGGCCATCAGCATGCCCAAGGGCATGTCCAATTGAGACTGGTCAACTAGACTCTTCAGGAAAGAGAGTCTTTCAGGTTGTTTTGTCCCTGCAACAAACAGGAGGTTAGCCAACTGACCCTTGGTGTCAAGTTTTTTGTCCTGGGAAAACATGGGAGCAAGTCCAGCCTAAACTAATTACAAATCACAAGAGCCGGTGCAGTCATTTTTCTGTTTCCCCAAGGTCCAGAAGTGTTCTGAAGAGTGTGACCAGGAGTGCCAAATGTATTCCTGGAACTAGCCTGTGAATGGGGGTGACTCTTGGCCCCCCTGCAACCAGTAGGGGAAAGGTCCCAGGGTAACCTCACCCACTTTTGCAGCTGTTCCTGTGTGCCCTACTGTAAACAATCCCACTGTGTCACTCTGCACCAAAATCCAATATGGCAGAATTTTTCTTGCCCTCTGCAAGGCTCCTATACCCACCCTAGAGGTACGGACCAAATTCTAACAAGTCCTACTCTGTGGTCACTCAAAACTAGTTCTGGGAGTAGTTCCTCTCTCAATGGTATTCGTGCCTGCCTGACTACAGGGATTTGAAGGAGGGTCGGGCTCAGGTGTTAGCTAGATCTGCCTGTGACAGGATAAGCCTCTTTTAAAGTTAATTATGATTGTGGGGACAACCCCAATGATCATCATGTCAAAGGAACAGATATTAAAAACCTCAAGCAAATTAGTTTTTAGAGGCTCTAGGCAGGTAAAAGGTGATTTATTAAAAAGTACCTTTTGCTAATTATTTTTTACAAATGCGGAAGAGGTGTGGTGCCAGTGGAAGAGGTGTGGCGCCGCGGCTAGGGCGACTGGCTCCGGAATCTGGGAATCATGGTTCGATCCCTGGCACTGGTAACAGATTAGCCCAGCACCATGTGACTCTGGGCATTAGCTTGCTTAATCTTCCCGACGGCCTCCAGCGCCTAGAGACCTTAACGGGTGATTGTGCGCTTTACAAATGTGGATTATTCCTATTATTATTGCTGACACGGTCAATCAATAACAATGTGGTCGGCCGTGTCAAATGCAGCTGAAAGATCCATTAGGACCAGTTCCTGGGTGGTCCCATTATCCGCTTCTTTCCTCATTTCATCCATAACAGCGAGGATGACTGTCTCAGTAGAATGCGCAGAATGAAAGTTGGCCGGGTGGGAGTTCAGGAAGCCTGACTCCTCCAAGAAAGTGCAAAGATGTTGAACTCTTCTTCTGTCCATTTTACATGTGTGAATCACACTAAAGTCCAAACATTGGTTCTATCCTTTTCTTTCTGACATACTTAATATATCGGAACAGAGGTCAAGATATGACAATTCGGGATATCTGAGGGACTGATCTTGTCATCTACTCTTTTAACAGCCATATGGGGGCACTGTGGGAACTTTTGGAACACATGGAATGTCCATTTACTCTTGTCCCTCATGACAGCCATCTTTATCTAACAGTGGCATTATTTGGTAAACTTTACTCCCTTTTGACCTGTCCTGCTGCCACCAAAGTATTTGTGTCTATCAATTTTCCAAAACTGTCCACGAACGAATTTATTTTTATTTACTCTTTTGACGCTGCCCTGTGGTTTACTTTCTACATCATCAATAACTTTTCATGTCCTCTTTCCACAACAGTAGAATCGCTATGGGTATTCCAAACTGTGTTCTTAATGTTCATTTTGACATTAGAAAACGATTCCCTGCCACCTCTTTATCGATACACCTTTCAAGGAGAAATACATCTTTAGTTCCAGCTTCTGCTTTCCATACTTTTTACTGGTCGCCATCAGCTTATCGGTCCGTTTGCAACCAGTAAAATGCATTTTTCTATGTACAAACCCTATTTTGTGAGTCTGTAACCTATTACTGATTTTCAAAATAGGGTTTGGAAAGAGCACTACACAGCCCAGGACATTGAGCCAGAGGGCTGCCCTTCCAATCAGATCCCAGCGAGGCCGGTGCATAGCGTTGTCAAGTTAAGGTACCAGGTTCGTTACGGTTCCCAGGTACTCTTAGGAAGAGGAAGATCAGTCTGTATAGAGGGAGGTAGTCCTGCTAATCAAAGAACTCCCGGTCACCCCAACAAGAAGTGATTTGGCTCAGTTGACGACCAATTCCAATGCATTACCATACAACTCGAGCATTCAGAGGAGCTGAGCCCAGGTAATATGTGGCTGGCAGAAGAAGAGCAGCACATCCTCAGTGTACAAGGTGATATGATCCTCTGGCCAGTTCTGCCACTGGAATCCCCAAATGTGAGCATCAGAGTGAAGCCAGACTGCCAAAGGTTCAATCATCTGGGTGAAAAGCAATGGAGAGATAGGGCATCCATGATTGGTGCCCCTTTGAATTGGAAATTATGAGGATAAGATGACATTAACTCTAACCTGTGGCTGGGGATGGGCATAAAGAACATTGATATACCAGAAGCGTATTCCAAAGCCCATGTGGTAGAGGACCTAAAAGAGGGATCCCTCATACAGGAAGTCGATTGCTTTCTCGAGGTCAAGAACATAGGTGCAGCAGGTTCTCCAAAGTGCCGACCGTGTTCCAGGGTAACATACGTTCGTCAAATGCAATATTGAGTGCTGCGGATGGGGATAAAGCTGCATTGATCCGGATGGACAAGGGAGTACAGCAATTTCAGGAGATGGTTTGCAAGGATATTTGTGAATATTTTTTATTTCTGCATTGATAAGAGATATAAAAGATATAACACGAAAATGAGGAACAGGCTTGGGGGTCTCCCCGGTTTGCAGAGCACCACACTTGTGGGTAGGTTAAGCCTATGTCCACAACCTACAGGTAGTAGGAGATGAGGGGGAAGCAATTAAGGATTTTCTTGTAGTATTCAGGTGGGAAGTCAGCTGGTCTGGGTGTCTTCCCCGATTCTAGGATACCAACAGCATTGCCCAGCTCCTCCGCAGGCAGGGCTTGGATAAGGTCCATCCTGTCCGCCTGTCAGGTTTGTCATTAGAAGGTTGGCAATGAGAGGGTGAGTATCTCCTCACTAGGGGGGTAGATGTCGATCCTATAGGGAGATATTGTAGGTGGTAAACTCAGCTGCAATGTCCGCGAAAAGTATAGACTTAGACTTACCACATCAGGGGACAGATCATGGGGATATGCCTTGAGAAAGCATTGTGCATCGCCATTCAATATAAGAGTTTCCCCAATTTATCCCCATTCATAAACACATCTACAGGAGTCTGTCCAACATTGCTTAGCCTCCTCCAAGCACAGGGGGTGGAAAGAAGTCCTGCATGTATGCAACTGATGCAAGGAATGAGTGTCTCCAAGTTGACTATAGCAGTGGTCAAGAATTACAAGCTCTGTTTCCAGCTCTGAAATCCACTGAAGGTGGATGTGGGCTTGTCACTGAAGGGATACTCTAGTCCTGCAACGCATGACTGCCTTAACGGCCATCCACGCAATCCCTTTGGGTTCAACTGACCCTGCATTAAGATCGAAGGATGAATGGAACTCTTGAGAGAGGTGGGCAGTAAACTGCACATCCACCAAGCATCAAGCACTGAGGCGCCATATGGGTGTGTTGCCTCCCGCATGTTAGCCATACTGCAGCACAACTGTTGCGTGGACAGAGATTCCTCAGAGTAGGATGTATTTGGTCTGTGCATTGGGGATCGCTGAAGCCAGGAGAAATAAGTAGCCAATCGTGGACAGACTACCGTGGGCCACAGAGAGATGGGTATGTTCGATTTGGTGCTAGGCACTTCAGGTCTCTCAGAGACCAAGGGATTTTGCCAAATCCACCAGTTGAAGGGAAGACTGAGGATGTGTCACCCTTGCACCTGTTGCTTCAAGTCTAGGGTCCATCACATCGCCACCGATCATGGTGCGACCAGGTCCAAAATGATATTCCGGACTGGATCTAGGGCCCTACTTGCCTGTGGGATTGAATGTAAATGCTAAGGAAATTGTAGGGTTGGCCCTCCAGAAGACCCTCTCTTTGGATATTCATCACATGCACATCCAACTCTGAGAGGGTGACAGAAATGTAGAAGGATTTGTGAAGGAGTATTGTGACCCTTCATGGAACCCCTAGTGTATCCTGTGTTTGTCAAAGCAAAGGACTGCAGTTTGTTTAATGTGGTTGTTAAGGCCGTTAACATTCTGATAATGGCAGTAAATAGTATCATTGATCTATGGGGGCCAGAAGGGGCCTTGGATGGAGATTACAGGCGGAGGAGGTGCTCCATTGATTCGTGGAGGAGGCCAGTGACAAGATGTCCGAGTTGTAGTGAATGCAGTGACTGGGTGAGCTATGCAGGTGAAATAAACAATGAGAAAAAACATGCAACAAATGTGTGCAAACTTTCCAGAAGCCCCCAATGCCCCCTACCCTTCACTTTAACCCCAGAAGCATCTGTTGCCCGAAATCCCACTTGGAATTATACACCAAACCTTAGGGGGGAGGGGCTGCCTTCTTCTACCCACATCCACCCATGTCTTATAATAGAAAAAGATTTTTGCTGCTGGCCAGACATAAACCTGGAAATATTAATGAAGTGCACTGTCCTTTAGTTACTGCAGATACAAAATTCAGTCAGTCATGTTCCACTCACATGCTATCAGACCAGGGTTTGCTGGGGCCCGGAGTTGGGATGGGAAGTGAGTCTTGCAGGGGGTGACAGGCTCTCCGCTGGCATCCTCCTGGTAGTCACATTCACCTTCAGGTGAACTTAGCATGTCTGGCACAGCTCCTTTTCGCAGTCTTGACCGCCATTGCCCTCTACCACTGACCACTTCCACCATTGGTCTGTGTGATTGTGGGACATTTGACCCTCTGAGAAAGGGAGGTTTGTCTGCCTTTACGTTCTTCGCGCATCCTTGGCTCAGTTCGGTGCCGCTTCCGGGGAATCAAAGAAGAAGGAACGTGAGTCATGAACAACCTTCAATATAACAGAGAACATTGCCATGGACGACAAATTCAGTGCACAGACTTTTGGCTGAACTGAGTAACATGTCTTTCCTTGTTTCTGAACCAGGTGGCTTTAATAATAATAATAATACTAGTATTTATAAAGCGCGAACAGCTGCCTCAACTAGGAGGCGTCCCGGCGCTGTGAGGGCTTAACAAGAAAGCTAGCTGGGAGTCTGCAGCCTAGAGAGGCACCGAGAACAGCCACGACTTAAGCTGTCTCCTAAAACTTGTTTCTGATTGGGCCTTTCGCAGCTCAGGAGGTAGGGAATTCCAGAGACAGGTCACGTTGGCTGAAAAGGTCCGGCCGCCCAGTCTAGCCCTTTTGACTCGTGGCACACTCAGTAGCACCTGATCATTTGAGCGAAGGGAGTGGGACTGTATATATCTAGGCAGACGGGCTCTCAAATAATTAGGACAGGTGCCGTAGAGGGACCTATAGGCCAGAGTAAGAGTTTAAAATGTTATTCTACTGGCAATCGGGAGCCAGTGTAAGGCCCGAAGATGGGGGTAGATGTGCTCTTTAAAAGGAATATACTTAAGCAACCTGACTGCCGCGTTTTGCACCGTTTGCAACCTTTGAACCAAGTATTTCGGGAGACCGCTATACAGGCCATTAGCATAATCCAATCTCGAAGTGATGGTGGCATGGATCACGGTTTTCCGGCAAGACTCAGGCAGAAGTTTCAGGACTGGACGGAGATTCCTCATTTTGCTCAGGCAGCAGCCTGTGACCTGATGGATCTGGGGCACAAAGGAGAGATTTTCATCCCACTTGACCCCCAGATTTTTTGCCCCCTGGGAGGGGGAAGGTGGGGTACCCATCTCAGTCGGCCACCAGAGCTCAGCTGGAGGATGACTGCCTTTACCAAAGAAGATCACTTCCGTTTTTCCCGGATTCAGTTTCAGCTTGTTAGTATTCATCCAGGAAGCCACATCCTGAAGGCACCCCTTAAAGTTTGCAAATGCCGCATCTGTAACCTCAGAGTAGGGAAAAACCAACTGGGTGTCATCAGCATAAGATATTGCGGTGACTCCCCAGTTGGCAATGAGAGAGAAAAGAGGGGCAAGATAAGCGTTAAACAAAAGGGGGCTAAGGGCAGATCCTTGCGGGACCCCGCATCGCAGCGGCTTACGGTTTGAGTCACAAGTTCCTAGAGTGACCCTCTGCGTTCGGTTTGACAAGTAGGACTGCATCCAACCGAGTGCCTGATCTTGTAGGCCGATGTCTGCCAGACCTTGGATCATCCTAGCATGATCCACCGTATCAAACGCGGCCGAGAGATCCAGGAGCATCAGCATAGCTGAGTCTCCTGAATCTAACAACCACCTCAGAGAATCAGCCACCTCAATCAGCGCTGTCTCCGTGCTGAAGCCGGGTCTGAACCCAATATGAGTCTCATGAAGGATGTTATTAGATTCGACATGAGCATTCAGCTGGCGATGAATTCGTTTTTCCACATTTTCCTGGGAGCTGCCAGCAGAGAGATAGGACAGAGGTTAGTTAAATCCTCCGCATCCCCGTTTGGCTTCTTCTTCAGTGGAAGGAGCGTCGCATGCTTCCAGCTCTCTGGAAATTCCCCAGTGTCTATGGAAGTATTCCAGATATGTTGGTGCATAGGTGCAATAGCGTCCGCTAAAGGTGCCCACAGTTTAGGTGGACAAGGGTCCTCTGGGGAGCCTGACTTGCACTGGGTTATCTCTTGCCTTGCCTCATCTAGCGGGATAAGTTGAAATTTCCTCAAGGAGACTGGGGCCCGGTCCCCATTCTCTCTATCCTCCTTGGCCGTAGGTTTATGCGGGCCAGAGGAGTCATAGACCATCTGTATTTTATTGTCAAAGTAGATAGAGATCTTATCACAGAGTGCTATGGATGGGGGAATATCCCTTTCAATGCAGTGGGGCTTCAAAAAGGATTTAACCAATTTAAATACTTCTTTGCTGGGATTCTCTGCCTGTTGAACAACAGAGGCATAGTAGCTCTTTTTTTCTTTCCTAATATGCTTGTGAAACAGCTTGGTGGCCTCTCTAAATTGTATTTTTGCAAGGGGGCAGTAATTTAATCTCCATTGTCTTTCGAGTTTCTTACAGGCTCTTTTTTCCACTCTTAAATCATCAGAGAACCATGGGGCCGTGGGAGAAGTTCTCTGCGCTGTCACCCTTTTTGCTGGCGCTACAGTCTCTACTATGTTGCTAATCCATTAATGTAGTGCCTGGGCATCCACGCTGGCATTCATGGTACGCTTAGGCGGGTCATGGGACAGAATTGGGTTCATGATGGCCGTAGTGAGATTTTTCCATTGCCTCTTCATATAAGAGTGTTTAATTTTTCTAGGTTCTACACTGTTTAATGCTAGTGTGAATGGTATCAGCCAATGGTCTGACCATGCTACTGGGAGTGCGTCATCCACTACTATGCTTTCTAGTGTGGAGAAAATTAAATCTAGCATGTGGCCAGATCTGTGTGTGGGACCTTTGTTATGGAGCATCAGGTTTACAGCGCTCATTGCTGCCATCAGGTGCTCTGCCTCTGTATTGCCATCCCTATCCATGTGAACATTAAAATCACCCACAACTAGGAAGTGCTCGTGCTTCAGCGCGTTCAGTGTAATCGCGTCTATAAGATGAGCTGTGCTACTCTCAGCACAGTCCGGGGGACGATAAACCACCATCCCAGCGATGGCTAGTTGGGGGTTTAGGAGAAGGCAGAAGTATAAGCATTCCATACCTGGGATTGCAACTGATACTGCGGAAGATATGGAGAAGCAGTCTTTAAAAATTACTGCCACCCCACCTCCGCGTCTGCCGTCCTCGCGATTTGACATGCACACGGAAAAGCCCACCGGTACAGCTAAGCTAATGGCTGTCACATTATGCTCATTTAACCAAGTTTCAGTTAAAAACAATACGTCCCAGGCCTGGCTCTCCAGGAGCAGCCAAATGTCCGTGCTGTGTTGGGGCAATGATCTACAGTTCACAAGTCCCGCTCTGAGACCTCTAGTTACTTGGGCTGAAGCCGCCCCTGGGGTTGGCTTAGGAGGGGAAACGGCCCTGACCCACGCAATGCCACATTCTGAGCAAGTAAGTGGGAGCATGGCCTCCATAAGGGAGTGAGTTATGCAAGGCCCCCTTCGATTAAAGGCCATTAGATCTTGCCTTGACCAAACAGTCCTATCGGGATCCGACCCCGCTGGGGCAGCATGCTTGGCCTTGGCCGCAGTCCGGCCCATGTGATCTTGCTCACCAAAGGACACTGTCTCTGTCTTTGTAGTTAAAGATTTCAGCCACGATGGGTCAGGGATTCGAAGACAAAGCTGGAGGTTAGGTTGAAATGGGGGAGCTAGGATTAATTCCAATTCTCCAAGAATTTTTCAGGTTCGGTTTCTTCCACCTCCTCCGGAAAGCCAATAAAACAAAGATTGTTCCTGCAATCAAGGTTCTCTGCATCCTCTGCATGCTCTTCCAGGAGTTTTGTAGAAGTAGACAGACAATGAAAAGTATATTTGAGCTCATGAACGATGTCCTTGAGTTCCAAGATATGGCCCTCGAAATAAGATGCCTGTCCACTACGTTGCACAGTTCTTGGCGCAATAGGGCTACATCCACCCCTACCTCACAGATCCAGGCCCACAGGGGTGGCTGGTATAACTTGAAGGATCAATAATTGTAACCGTGTCATCTGAAGACACTGAGGCTGGTGGGAGATCTGCGACCGGCTTAGAGATGTCAGTTGAAGAAGTAGTGCACCTGTCAATTTTCATTAGAATCTTGGAGGGAGTAGGGTCATCCTTGCTCATATGGAAGTCTCATGTTTTGAGTCAAGTTGTAGGACAGCTGGAAAGATGTAATTTGACCTGCTTACACCACTGGTCTATGTGGCAACTCTAGCAGCTGATACACCCTGTGGAAGACTGTCTTAGAGATCACCTTGGAGATTGGGAGGTGATGATGATCCTGGATCCCGGGTGGAGCAAGGACCCTTCGCAACCAGGTCAAAGGACAGTTCACACGGAGGAGTGGGGCTGAGGTCACCCTACAGCTTTCGGTCCACTGGGGTGACAACCCCTAAGGATCCAGATCGACCCTCCCATAGGCATAGACCTCCATGCGCAGTCCCCCTGGTGTCAGCAGCAGCTGCTGCAACTCATGCAGCACCCACCGCTGAAGTTTTATAGGCCCCAGGATATGAAAATGGCCCACGAGGCTGATCCACCCGGGTCAGGGCATAAGGGGCAAAATGAAGAGTGCTTTTATTCTCACTTATTCTGCTGCAGAAAAATGGAAGGCATCTGGCGCCATTCGAGTTTGGGTGGTAATATTCAAATGCACATTCCAGATGCAGCCTCTCCAACATTGTTGGGGGCCTCAACAGCCCCCATGACATAGGCAGCCAGAGTCCAGGCTTCAGAATGGGAAGTCGGGCCCCTCAGCCAGTCGGACCTGGAGGGATGAGGGTTATGAAAAACAGAAAATGTATTGGACCTCACTTGGTCTGCCGCAAACATATATCGACCATCTGTAAGCTGGAGGGGCCTCCAGTTGAGTTCGTACCAGGAGTGGCCACCATCTTGATGCCGCAGCCTGCTGCGGTTTCATAAATGTGGGAGACTCCTGCATAGAAAGGCTAAACCAGCGCACCGGAGACTGGCTGTTAGAGGTCCGGGGGCCCTCACTAGTCTGGATTAAGCTGTCAGAAGTTAGATATGTGCTGAAGCGAGGTTCGGCATATGAGCTCCTTAGAGAGCGTCCACCATCTTGGGTGGTCAGGCCACAACCCGTAACTTTCATTTTTTAGGAGTAGGCAATGGTCAGTTTGATCACTGCCTACTTTTAGAGATATATATTTTTAATGTTCTCAAAGGGGAAGGGATTCCTAGAGATCCTTTCCGGTTCGCAAATGACTTAACCCTACTTTGAGGTGTTAAATTATTACAGTTTTGTGACCAGAATTCGGTCACAAAACATTATTACATACCATAAGAAGTCACTGTTTGTAAGGGATGCCCTGAACACGCCCCTTCCAAATACAAATTAATTATGATATCCTAAACCCATTTAAAGATTTAGGGGCAGATGTATCATTACCATCATTTACGATTCCTAAATAGCGATTTTTTAGAAATCGCTATTTAGGAATTGCAAATTGGGATGTATGTAGAAATTCGCTATTTTTTAGCGATTTCTTAAAACTCCTTAATTGCGATTAGCAAATTGCTAATCGCAATTAAGGAATAATTTCCCATTCATTTCTATGGGCCAAGAGGCCCATAGGAATGAATGGGAAGTTATTCTCAATTTGCGATTCGCAATTTGCTAATCGCAAATTGAGAAATATTTCAAGGGTGCAGGAGTGTCCAAAATGACACCCTGTTTCACCCCTGAAATATGCATGGGTGCAGATGTGGTGCAAATACATGCCCTAAGGGCATGTATGTGTGCCACATGGCACTTTGAAAAATGCAAAAGAATTCGCAACTTACCACCAACTAGAAGTTGGTGGTAATTTGCGATTCCTTATGGGCACTTTGCAAATTTTTTCGGCTACATACATTGCATTTAAGGAATCACAAAATTTGCGATTGCTTAAATGCAATTGCAAAATAAGGAATCGCAAATTTTGCGATTCCTTATTTTGCACCAGATTTTGCTTCATACATTCCATTAAGCATATTCGCATTCGCAAAGGCCGAAATTCTGCGAATTTCGGACCTTTGCGAATGCGAATTTGCTTGATACATCTGGCTCTTAGTCGCATGTTACTGAATCCCTAAATGGGTTCAATTCATTTGTTGAAATTATTTAGCGGTCGCAAATCCTGTCGTACATCCTGTGATTTGGCAAATCTCAGGCTTGGCGACTGCAAAATAGCTTTTTACATCAGGATATCTTTTCTTTAGGTTGGCCTGTAATCATTTTTCTTACAAATGGCGCTGTTTCCTTTTGTGGCAATATAATTTCAGTCAATTTGATTTATTTTTCATTCTGCAGTAGGACCTTATTCCCTCCCTTCTAAATGCATTTAGGGTAACGTAGGAAATCTGTGTATGAGGCTAATGTTGAGGGAGCAGGTGGGGATCTAATATGACTTGTGAGTTCCCTTCAAGCACAAAAATCCAAAGCATCATTTATAAATCATGATGATGGTCCCTATAATGGCCATTATAATCTTCCTAAGCCCTCCCAGACCTGAACAAAGGCATGCAATTTTTCCCCCAATTATTCACCAGTTACTGGGGAAGCAATTTATGTGAACAAGGCTGAAGTGCATCTCTTTGTATATAGTAAAATGGTGACGATCATGGAAATATGCATGGTCCTCACCTTTCTTGAGAAAATCCTCACAATAGCAAAATGTCATGACATTTTATAGAATCCACAATTAGAACGTATTCACTTTAAGGCAAAGTAGATGTATTCATTTGCAACATTTTGCATCTGATAAGTAAATAAATCTACTATAGCCTCAGACTGGTATTAAAGGTCTGCTCCAGCGGTCTTAACTCAGTGGTAGAGTACGCTATAGAGGGCTCTAAGGCTATTAGAACATCTCCCCCAGAGGTCAGAATGTTCCATTGTTTTAAACAAAGGCCTCGAGGAGCCCTTCGTACCATAAGGCCTTTGTTCACAGTAACAGCCGTAACCAAACAATGGAATGATGAGGTTCTGGGCTTCTACCGGGCATTAGAAGCCAGAGGCACTCCATTGTCTTCAGTGGAGCACTCAACATTCAAATGTTCTAATAACCACTAACCTTATGTGATCAATACAAAATTACTGGAAATAATAGGTACTCTAAAGTAGTGATTTATAATGAAAGGTTGATTGAAGCCAGCAGAGTATCTGTGCACAGCAAGTACGTTCCTATCATCTTCATCTAAACATATGAATTTCGATTTAAACTGTGTAAATTAGTTCCCATAGAATATGCATATACACATAATGATTTGCAATTAGAGAGCAGAAAATGCTGATCCTGTCACGCAGTAGCTGCAGGCTGGCTTTGCTATCACAGACGGCATTAGAAAGGATCAAAGGACTAAGAAAGTGTGAGAACGAGGAGGCGTTTTATGAGGTTGTCGAGAATGCGTATATTCATTCAGCATATTAAGACACAATGAGGTTGCTATTAAACCATTATCAACTACAAAGGAAACAGGTTACTCCAAGACAGAATTGAACTTATTTAATCATTTCCTGGAAACATATAAAAGTTAAAATATTGTGTTTCTTCATCAATTGAATGCTTTTCCGCAGCATAAATAAATTGTTTATTCTGAAATATGTACAGAGATCGTTGCATTCTTGTAGGCAAAGGAAGTTGTTTACGTTTGTGTCAAAGGTGCATGTTGGACCTGGCCCTTTTTGGCAGGTTCACCATGAAACTTTTTGCTTTTTCCTAGCCTATTTCTGTAACCTGGTGTTGGTGATTTTAGGTCTCTGCGCATATTTCAGTGTGGTTCAGTGTAAAGTGCGTGCGCTCTCTGTGTATGTGTGGTGAGAGTGACCTGCCCTCCCATAGGAATGCATGGGGAATATGTGTTACCATGGTAGTTCCTGATGTGTGGGGAGTGCAGGGTCGAGTTTGGTATGTGCGAACTCGTGAGATTGAATGCTGCGCAATGATGTGTGCGGCATGAATGTGTCTAGTGTGGAAGTGCCACTTCTAGAAGTTGGCATGTTTGTGTCATTTGTGTCTGGCGTGTGATTGGCTTGATCTGGCTGGTGAGCCTGGCTCCAGGAGTCTGGATGGGTCTGCCCCGGTGGTGAGTGGAGTGATTAGGATGCTGATGGGAGGGAAGGGTACACCTGAGACCTGAATAGGGCTGGGTTTTCCCTTTACAATGCTGGCTCCACCCCCTGTGGTGCGTCTGATCTCCCTAGCCTGGACAGTGAAAGGAGTTCCCCATAACCAGTTGTAGCTGGTTCTCACACTGCCTGCACCCTGCTAGACAAAGGATTTTGGGTATAAAAAGGGTGCTGTGACACTGTGAAATGTTCTTGTTTCTGACTGGAATCAACAAGGGGCGTGCTGCTGCTTGGGCCCGGGGGAAGGCTTGCCTACCTGGGCCCTGCCCAGCCCCTGGATCCCTGGATTGCTGGAGGACTTCTTTTTGGACCCTCCTGCCGTCTGCTCCTAGGAGGACCTTTGTGCTGGGGCCCTGATTGCTAAAAGAGGCCATTCCTGAGGGCCCTGGTGCTGCCTGTACCCCCAGCGCCTTGAGGGTGCTTTATTTCTCATTACTGGGCCGAGCACTGTCGTTTTCCCGAGGAGGGAATCGCTCCTGCCCTTTCTTTGCCCCTGAGTGTGCAGATGCCCACCCTGCGTTTTGACTCGCATTTATTTATTTATATTCGGGTACCCACCCCGTTTATGTGTGCCTTAGCGAGTGCCCACCTCGCTTCTACATTCGAATTGCCAAACGAGGGTGCCCACCCCTCATTGCAGCCGTTAAAGCACAACGATCACCGCCGCCGCGGCCCGCCTGGTTGTGGGCGGGGCCTGCGACGGAAGCGGAAGTGCGGCCGAGAGAGGAAGCTTGCGAGAGAGAGGTCGGGAGCCACCCGCCTCCTCGAGTGCCGGTGAGAAGCCCGGGTCCCGAGATGGGAGACCGGGTGAAGGGGCCGGCGTGAGCGCGTGGACGTGGGGCTCCAAGGAAAAGGTGAGTGGAGAGAAGATGGGGCTCGTTTGAGGGAGTGTGGGGGCTAGAGCGATCCTGCTGTTACGGGCCGCTTCAACAGCGGGGCATGATGATTTTAGGATATTGTGTCCGCAGTGGCAAGGTTACAATTAGGGCGGCCCCGGATGGCAGTGGGCTGCCCCAACGTGGGGGGCATATTTGCTTCTTCAGAGCCCACGAGAGGCTCAGGGGGCATTGTGAATTCCGAGTCCCCAGAGGGGGGACTCCAACGTCAGGGCAGTTTGTTTTAGAGCGGCGAAGGCTCCAACAGTGAGCATTGTTGTTTAAAGAGCCTGTGTGGCTCTAGCTCAGACATATTTACTAAAAGCGCCAGCGCGCTCCCTATACTGGGCCCAAATTAGTTAAGGGGCCATGTGTGTATTTCTAGAGCCCCGTGGCTCCAACGTTGGACACATTTGTTTATAGAGGGCCAGTGAGAGCCCAAGCCACATTTTTGTGGCCAGAGCCTGAGAGCTCCAACGTTTGGGGGCACATGTGATTGTTTAACGGGCCAGGTGGCTCAGTTTGGCGCAATTTTGTTAAAGGGCTAGTGAAAGCCTGTGGCGCAGTCTTTGCTCCTAAGGGCCAGTGAGGGCCCTTGTCGCAGTTTTGTCTCCAGCTGCCCAGCAATTAGTGGGCAGCTGCACCGTTTAGGCGCAATTTGAGAGAGAGAGTCCCTGGGAGGGACAGAGGTGGCACAGTGGTGCCAGGCCAACCACAGCTGCGCAGTACTTAGTGCCAGCTGCAGCGTTTAGGCCCTTGTGATGGTTCCCAGCTGCCCAACAAGCAGTGGGCAGCTGCAACATTTAGGTTTGCGCCGGTGGTGCACCCCTGACTGGCGCTGTATTGGCAGCTTGCCCTGACATTCTGGACACAGGGCATTTGAGCCCCTTCTTGAGATGGCCAGTTGGCCAGGGGGCTGGTATGTGGGTAGGGCGCAAGGCCCTAATGTGATTTTTCCGCAATGTGATTTTACTATGTTTATAATGGTAATTGCCTAATGTGATTTTTGCACAATGTGATGTTACTATGATTATGAGGTTATTTTACCTGTGTAGGTTTAAGTTAGTGAGAGTTTACTTCACTGTGAGTCACGCACCTAAATGTGAGTTATGCTTAGGGGGAGAGTCTAATGTGCTTAGACTCGTGAGAGATTGCCTACTGTAGTTATACTGTTTAGGCCTAAATGTGATTGCTGCGTAATGTGCTTTGCCTTTATGCTTGTGTTATACTTCTAAAGGTGCTCATGCTTAGAAGTTTGCTTTGCCTAGTATGTTATACTAGTAAGCTTGTGTCTCTGCGTGATCTAGGCCTATGGTTATTAGTATTACGTAGTGTGTACCTACCTGTTTCCAGTGGTTACTGGTTTTGATCTATAATTGTTATTTGGTGTGACAGTTATTCTAAGTGCTAGTTCTACTAAGTGCTGATTCTGACAGTGGCCCACGTGGCCCTGTCCTGGTGTAAATAATCCCTTGTGAATATTGCCTGTGCAAGTTGGCACAATGTATATTGTGTGATTACTATCTGATGTGTTTTGACAATACAAAAGTTATTTGTATATAACCTTGTGTGGAGTTCATTTTGTGGTGTGCCTAGGATGTTGTTGCTGTTGTGTGCGTGCGCAAATGCTTTACACATTGCCTCCGAAATAAGGCTGTCTGCTCGTGCCAAGCTACCAAGGGGGTGAGCAGGGGTTATCTTGGTGTGTGACTCCCTTGCCCTGACTAGAATGGTGGTTTCTGCCTCACTTTGGCATAAGCCTTAGCCAGTTCCAACAGTGCAGTAATCAAGACATCAGTAGTCGTAAGAAAGCACAAAGCATAGGCAAAGGCAGGGGGCCTGGTTGTAAGTATAGGTGCTATGTATCACATCTGATAAATAAAAATAACATAAGGTACGTTATTTATTGGGTGCGATAAATAGCACCTATTGTGAGTTTCTGGGGATTAGCATGGGGATGTGATGTTACAGTATGTTTTTTCTTTGGTAAATTTCACAAGTTTGACCTGCCGAAATTTGCTAAAGGTTGATTTATTTAACACATAGGATAATAATCGGATGCTTTAAATAACACTCAACCTGTAATTCTGACCCATGCATAAACAGGGATTGACACATCGGCCTCAAAAAAACGTCTGCCTCGTAACCAGGCCCATAGTGTTAAGTGTGTTGCATCAAGGCCTGGAAGCACAAATGCTATTATTCAGAGAATGTCAGAAAAGTCACAGTGCCCTCAGTTTGTGATCGCTTTGCTGCTCCTACAGATGTGTTATTACTCCAAATTTAGCTTAGGAAACAGCCTTACAACATATTTGTCAGCACATAACTGTAAGATGTAAGTGCCAGCTTTGTGCGGGTGCTAATGGGCACAGCTTTTCCGTGCCATGAAGCCGTATTATCAGTTTTCATTGTAAACCCCATTTACCTTTAAGAACAAAATTGTGTTATTTAGGGACATCCACTTACTGCACATGTAATATGGTTGTTAACTTCTCTGACCTTCTCTGAAAGACACCCAAAGTGACAAAGTCTTCTGAAATGATCTGTCCGACGCTGAGGTGAATATCCCATCCTTATGGATCTGCCACCTTTCAACAACAGAGTATTCTTGTTCAGGATTTGAAAGCAGTGATTGATATCTTATAACTATACATGAAGATTTATTTGTTCCATCCTTGCTAACAATCACCAGAGAGCTTGGCTAGGGAGCTTCCATTCTCCATATTAAAAAAAAAACTTTGGTGCTCTTCTAGGTTTATCCCTAACTCTTCTGTTGATAAGAATCTATGTGGAATCACTCGTGAACTTATTTGGAGCTGAACACATCGAGCTGCATTGACAAAAAATTAACACATGGTAACCAGTGTGTGTGTGAAAGATAACCAAGACCAACTGTCCATCATGTGTAGAAGGACCTGCAACCCATGTGGATTTGATTTTTCTACGAGACTGAACTTGAAAAGCCAAAACAAAGAACTCAGCTTGGCAACCAGAATATATTTTTGATAAGATTCTGCCTACCTTCAAGGTCCCCTTACCTTATCACTTAAATACATAAGAAGCATGGGTTCCTTACAGGAAACTCACTTTGTAGTTCCGTGGTTCGTGAGTGAGGTTCGATGATTCCTAAACAATTCAATAAAGGTCGTCGGAAATAGACAATTTTGGTGGCAGCAGACCGTAAATGACGAGTGTAGTGTGTCTGAGTGTTTTCGCATGAATCGATCAATGGGAGCACTCTGTATTTAAGGATTTAGTTCGAACCTTCGGGTTCCATTTTGTGTACGGCAGCCATTTTGTATGGTTGGCCTCACATAGGCCGAAGACTACGGCCGAACGAGTCCTTGGGACACGTATGCCTTAGCTGACTTCTGAATGACCTGGCCGAACTGACTCCTTGCCCGAGGCTGACCTCGCTGAGCCAGTTCCTTGTTAAGCAGCTGGTCCGATAAAGATCAAAGAGTAGGGCAGGTTCGAGTTTATGGTACACTGCTCCCACCTTTCTATCTCACTGATTTGGGTTGAGGGTTTTATGATGGGTTTGTCCGGCCTGATCGAACAGGAAATCTGGAATTTGCTTGGTCATTTCTGGTGGGCTGGACAACGGAAAGTGGGATTGTCGTTATACGTTACTTTCAAAATGTTACACTGTCATTGGTCCGTTTGTATGAACCTAATGCTAATTTGGAATGTTGCCTGAGGCTTGATCTTTGGCATAAAAGACCATGCTCCGCTCATTGAATTTGTGCAGTCTCTAGCAAACCACCCGTGTGTGCTTCGTAGATCTCTGTTCCTGGTTGCAGCCAATAAACTTTGGTCTTTGACGTCATCAAAAAGTATCCTGTGTCTCTGTTTGCCAAGACAGGGGAACTCGAAGGCATCGGGCGTTCTCCCTGACGCCGCTGGGTTCTAAAACCCGGTCCTCCAGTTGGCGCCCAATGTGGGGCGACTTTAGCGGTACCGGTCCAAACCCGAAGATCGTGAGGAGCTTTGTGTGAAAATTCTGGAGGAAGGCCTACCACTTCATCGACCCCTGTATGTCGGCGTGGTCTGAAAGTCTTTGCTGCGAGGTTCCCCACTTTCCGACGGCTACGAAGGACTGCTGCCCTGACTGTCGCCCTGTTTTGGAGCCTTAGACGTTTGTAGAGCGAGACGATTGACGGGTCTTCTGGTGACGCCATCGACATTTCAGTTAAGTATGAGTGGAGCGTCTCCTAGTCCTTAGTTTGTTTTGGTATCCTTTAGTGGATCCCTTTGATTTGGTACCTGCAGGCCCCAAAGCCAAGGGACTTGTGTATTTGCGAGACTATCGTTTTGAGATTTCCCTTGTAGTTTTAAAACTAGACTAGTGAGCAAGATGCCTGGTCTTAGCAGACTTGGAATATTGTTTGGTTGTGGTTGTTCTAAGGATTCCCGGTTAGAGGATTCGTGTCCGGTTCCTCCAATTGGAACTCCTACATATGAATTGTAGGTGAAACATGGTGTGGGTCCTATTAGTTATAATGAGATCTGGGTAAAGTATACGAGGAAAGACGGTGTCCGACAGTGGCCCCGTTACGGTAGTTTTGAAGCTGAGATTTTAGATAATCTCGAAGCGAAATTGTTCAAAAAGAAAGCCCGGCCGGCAATGTTTGACTCTTTCCGCATATGGCGCAAAGAAGCCAAACAGAAAGAAATTAAACTAGCGAAGAAGAATAAACGTGAACGAGGTATGTCAATGGTACAAGCTGCCATTGCGTTAAGGGATAATGAGGAAGAGCAAGAAAGCGAACAGATCCTTAGAGCGAAGAAGTTAGCGGTAGATAGGTGCTACCCAGTTTTGCCGCCTAAAGAGCAGAAAGACAAGACAGACCTTGCGAAAGATCCTTTAATGTCGCATCTATTGAGTTCGCCACCACCTTATGCACAGAGTGCTACGGCACCACCGCCACCAGTTGTGGTTGTGCAACATGCAGTTGTTGTGCCACCTGCGATTCCTCCACAGCCAGCTCCTCTTCCGTTGGCTACTGTTCCTTTGGCGCAGCCTCCTCAGGGGCCGCCAACTTTGCCTTTTCCTTTGCCTGCTACTCCTACGCCTGTCCTCAATGCTCCTTCTGTTCCGACTTGGGATTCTTCTACTATTGTTCCGTCTTCCTTTATTCTTCCATCTTCTCCTTCTACTAGACAGCGAATGACTGCTGCTTTTTCTGGTTTCTTGACTCCTTTGTTGGGACAATTGGGTATGTCTCTTGTGAGTGAGAGTAGACAATCGCGTAGTCAGTTGCCTGACACAGATGAGCGTTTAGTTTTGGATCTTATGGCACGTAGATGGGTTACGTATACCTCCCAGTATGATCTTGAGGGTATTATGGATGTTTTCCGGCAATGGAAAGCACCAAAGCAACGGTACGTTTTTGAAATGATGTGTGTGTTCCTCCATGAACAATGGATTGTTGAAGTGGGTAAAGCTCCTGAAGAATTGTATCGAGTGCGTTCCGAGTTTGCGAAAGGGACGATTGTGAGTCTTCTCGACATTGAGAAAGTGGTGTCGACGTTGTTGTCGTTTCGTAATAATGCTCCTTCTGAGCAGTTGTTTGAGCCTGATTCGTCAGTTAGGAGAAAAGCGCGTTAGTATCCGATGCAAGAGGTTCCTCCAGTTTGGAGACCTGCTGATGCAAATGCTCATCCACCTGTTGTTGCGCACTTTCAGCGAGTGTGGGTACATGTTCCTTGGAAATGTGCTGAAGTCTTAGCACTTAAGCAGTCTTTACCTGATCCGCGCAAAAATCCGGCGGGATATTATAAAGAGATCACTCAAACTGTGGGTTCGTGCGTTATGAATTTAGCAGATATAGACATGTTTTTTGGCAACGTTGTTCCACAGCCTATCTGGAATGTGATTCGACATACGGATCATGATAATGAATTAGGTGATACATGGGTTAATTTTGTTGCTGCGAATGACAGACAAATTGGAGGTGCTAAGCCTGAAGATGTGGTTGCTCAACTTCCTGGTAGAATAATTACTTTTATGAAGACTTTGATGCCCAAAGTCCGTGTTAATTGGGACAAGTTGTCTGCATGTAAGCAGAAGAAAGACAAGACTGTGTCATATTTCTTTACACGGTTCCTGTCGTGCCTGATATTACAGCTTTGTTGACTCTGATTCCGGCTACGGCCACATGGTTTTCGGTGATTGACTTGAAGAATGCTTTCTTCAGCATCCCGATTGCCGTGGAAAGTAGGAACATCTTTGGATTCTCTTTAGGAGGACGTAGTGTCTGCTTTAAACGTGCTCTTCAAGGCTATTGCGAGAGTTCATCGATCTATAGTCAAGCTTTAAAGACACAACTTGATCTGTTGGTTTTACCTGATGGTGCAGCCCTTATTCAATATGTTGATGATTTGCTAGTTGCCGCTGATACTGAGGAGATTTGTAGAGAAGCCACTTTGTCGTTGTTACGCCACTTGTCTAATTTTCATCACAAAGTTTCTCTCTCCAAGTTGCAATATTGTCGACCTACTTAGGTCACCTCTTATCGAAGGAGGGAAGGAAACTGACCCCAGAGAGAATTCAAGCTATTGCGAAAATGAGTGTGCCTACCACACAGAGAGAAGTACGTGCATTTTTGGGTATTACGTCGTACTGTAGACAGTGGATCCCTAATTTTTCTTTGTTAGCGAAGCCTTTGATAGCTCTTACTGTTAAGGATACTCCAAATCCTATTCCTTGGACTGACGAATGTCAAAAGAGCTTTTCCGAATTACGCAACGCGTTGTTTTCGGCTCCTGTGTTGGGTACTCCCGATTACAGTAAGCCTTTCACATTGTATGTTCACGAGAGAGAGGGATGTGCATTGTCAGTATTGACTCAGCAGTTTGGCGATAAGCAACGTCTGTGTGCTTACTTTTCGTCGACTTTAGATCCTGTAGCTAGAGCGTTGCCGAGTTGCTTGAGAGCTACGGCGGCAGTAGCCGTTTCGATTCGAAAGTCTGCTGGTTTGGTTATGGACAACACGTTAGTGGTAATGGTTCCACATGCAGTGGATACCTTGTTGAATCGTATGAAGACACAGCATTTAACTAGTGCTCGGTTGTCGGGTTACGAGTTGACATTGTTAGCGAGTCATGTGCACATTAAACGATGCAACGCGTTGAATCCAGCCACGTTTTTGCCAATTACAGTTGAGACAGATAGTGAAGAACAGCATGACTGTTTTCTGAGAACTGAAGAAGAGACGAAAGGGAGAGTAGACCTTAGGGACATTCCTCTTCCTGAGTGTGATGGTACTTTGTGGGTTGATGGTTCGTGCTTTAAGTTGCCGAATGGTGATACGACTGCGGCATATGCTGTTACGACTTTGCATACGATTGTTGAAGCTGCACGTATTTCACATAATTCAGCACAAGCAGCGGAGTTGATTGCATTAACGAGAGCATGTGTGTTGGCGAAAGGAAAACGAATGAATATGTATACTGACAGCCAATATGCATTTGTCGTGGCTCATAGCTTTGGACGTTTGTGGCGTGAACGTGGGTTCCTGACTTCGCATGGGACAAAGATCCAGCATGGACAGTTGGTGAATGAACTTCTTGAATCTCTTACTTTGCCGTTACAAGTAGCGATTGTCAAATGCAGTGCCCATAAGAAAGTTACGGATGTTGTTGGTCGCGGAAATGCGTTTGCGGATGAAGTTGAGAAAGAAACTGCGAGAAATGTGATGAGTCGAATGTATGTTGCGGGTCAGGCAAGATGGGTTCCAGAGAAGAGTATGTGTGAAGATACGATTGAGAACGTGAAGTCCATTCAAGCTGAAGCTACAGAGAAAGAGCTGAATGAATGGAGAGAAAGTAGAGGTAGATTGGATTCGAATGGTTGTTGGACTGATTTGTCGGAGCATCAGAGATGGTTGTTGCCTGACGCGTATGTGCTTCCAGTTGTTACAATGGCTCATGGCATGGCACATATCAGCGTGAACGGGATTTGCAAGTTGTTGGCTCCGGTTTGGCAGAATGCGGGAATTCCGAACTGTGCAGAGAATTTGGTTAAGAACTGTATGGTGTGTTTGATGTACAATCCTGGAAAGGGAACTCCAACACCAGCTGGTCATTTTGCTCCTCCTACGTATCCTTTCGAGGCTTTGCAGCTAGATTTTATCCACATGGAGAGATGCAACAACTTGAAATATGTTTTAGTGGTTGTTTGCTCCTTTTCTAGATGGGTAGAAGCTTATCCCCTTAAGGACAATACTGCCTTGTCCACAGCGAAAGCCCTAATAAAAGAGTTTTTCCCTAGATTTGGAATGCCGAGAATTATCTGGAGTGACAATGGGAGTGAATTTGTGGGTCAAGTCATGAAGAGAGTGTGTGAGGGTCTAGGAATAAGGCAGAAATTCCACGCTGCAAATCACCCCCAATCAGCTGGTTTAGTTGAGTGCTATAATGGCACCTTGAATTTAAAATTGGCCAAAATTCAAGCGAGGACTGGTCTACAGTGGCCAGATGCTTTACCTTTAGCACTTTTGTCCACAAGAATGACTGTGCATTCGAGAATGGGTTTGAGTCCGTATGAGGGGGTCTTTGGTCGCCCAGCAAATATTTGGGGTGTGCCAAGACCAACTAGATTTAGTGAGATTGAACATCCTGTGTTGCTTGACTACTTGCACAAACTGACGACTAAATTGCGTGTTTTACACCAACAGGTTCACGATAGCCTTCCACAAGCTTCTGAGGATCCAGGCCACGCTATCGAACCTGGTTCATGGGTCTTCGTGAGAAACTTCCAGCGGAGCAAGAACGATCAGCCCCGCTGGACGGGACCCTTCCAAGTCCTCTTGTCTACACGATCTGCAGTTCGAGTACAAGGCAAATGAAACTGGATCCACGGCGTGCACTGTAAGCGTGCACCTTTGCCCTTACCGTACGATAAGTGGGTCCAGGAGGGATTTCCAGACTCTGAAACAGACACTGTTCCACGATTTTTGCCATTCAGCGATGCTTGTTTGATTGGTACGAACTCTGAAAGGGAAAGTGATGACATTTTGCAAGAAGCAGTGCCTCCTTCGAATCGATTGAACACTATCGAGCCTGAACTCTTATTCAAAGATCAAGAAGCCGCTATAATTGCGACAGAGAGTCATGGACAAATAAATAAAGACAATTAAAGTTTTCATGATTTTTCTGTTTGCAGGTTAACTCTCCACCGAGGATCTACTCATTTTTGTTTTTCGAACCGCCATCCGGGTTCAGCTGTAGGGTCGCGGTTGACGAAAGTCTTTGGAGTGCAAGCCTGAGACACTAGGTCGAGGGTTCTGGTTGGCCTAAGGGAGTTGCCCTGGGTTGACAGAGGCATTCCTTAGCAGAAACAACCTACCATCGCGAGCAGCATATTTAGTTTAGGATGGATTTCTTTGAGTTGGAGAAACCTACACGAACAATGATTTTTAGAAAGAAGATATGTAAACTCATATCGAAGAAACGTTTTCTAATACCGTGTGTATTTTTACTATTAGGTCTGATGACATTCATAATTGGTTATGTGACATTCTCTTTTAAAGTAACGGTTAATCCCACTGTGCAACCTACACCTCCACCAACTATTTCTTCTCATTCTTTTCATCCTTTGCCTGAGCATGAGGTAGTTAGACGATTGGAATTTGCCAATAATTCCTTTATCCAACTTTTGCACCAACACCGTTAGTGATGAATACGACAAACTGTTGGATTTGCGGTCTCATGCCCCATACGACTGATAAGGGTATTATATATTTAGTTTTGCCCTTTAGTTTAAATGGTTCGATTTGGGCTTACAGAACGATGTTTATTCATGCCCATAGTGTTTATCCTCAACGTTCACCGAAAGACAACCCAAAGAATAGTGCAGTTGCTAGAGGCATAGTCGACATGGTCAAAGGTACTAATGCTGTTGAAACTATTCCGATGGATGAGAAGCAACCCTATAATGGTTGGGATATTACTGGATATGGAATCAGTCTGAGTGTCAACCAGCGAGCGAAAAGTTCTCCACCGATTTGGATGGTGCCCCATCAGGGTCGCTATTGACTGCAGGGTAATGGCAAGAATCCAAGAGCTCAGTTAGGGAAGAGCATTTGTACTGACACCTATGTCTTTACGTACCAGTCTTCCCCAGCATTTTTAGCTGCTGAGGGTACCTACTTTGTTTGCTATGACAAAGCATATACATGGTTGCCCCCTGATTTTTCGGGCACATGTTTTGTTTCTTTCCTGTTGCCTCCCACTTTTACAGCTGCGGCAGATTACCATAAGACAATTGTTGCTAGAGGTGTCTTTAGTGAAGAAGACACTGCAGGGCAAGAGTTGGGAGATTTCTTTAAGGATTTTCTGCCGTTCTGGGGACCGATGGCTAACAGCAGGAATATTCGCCAGTTGATGAGAGTGGTTGAGTCCACCATAGTCGAAACTGCCGGTGCCCTTAGTAACTTGACTGCTGAGCTCCAGTCGGATAGACTTATGACACTCCAAAACAGAGTTGCCCTTGATGTTATATTAGCAGATCGAGGTGGAGTTTGTAAACTGATTTAATCGAGCTGCTGCATTCTCATTCCAGACAACGCTCCGGCAGTTTTCCTGGCCATTTCCAGGCTACATAAGATCTCCGATTCTGTCCATTTGGACAAAGGAGATTGGTCGTTGATGGGATGGTTATGGGGATTGATATCCACTTGGGGTTGGAAGATTTTGATGGTCATTGGGATGGTCTTGGCTATCCTTTTCCTGTTCTGTCTCTGTGTACAGTGTGCTCCTGCTATTTGTGGCCTCTGTGCTACTTCGTGTGCAAGGAGACCTGTCCAGAGAGAGGTACTAAGTAATAGGATGATGCTACAGCAACATATCGATGATCTGATGAATATAGATCCAGATTCAGATTGACATGGGTTTGGGTTTGTTGCCTATGTAAGGGCAAAAGGAGGGTCTGTAGTTCTGTGGTTCGTGAGTGAGGTTCGATGATTCCGAACCCGTTCAATAAAGGTCATCGGAAATAGACGATTTTGGTGTCAGCAGACCGCAAATGACGAGTGTAGTGTGTCTGAGTGTTTTCGCATGAATCGATCAATGGGAACACTCTGTATTTAAGGATTTAGTTCGAACATTCGGGTTCCATTTTGTGTACGGCAGCCATTTTGTATGGTTGCCCTCACATAGGCCGAAGACTACGCCCGAACGAGTCCTTGAGACACGTATGCCTTAGCTGACTTCTGAATGACCTGGCCAAACTGACTCATTGCCCGAGGCTGACCTCGCTGAGCCAGTTCCTTGTTAAGCAGCTGGTCCGATAAAGATCAAAGAGTAGGGCAGGTCCGAGTTTATGGTACACTGCTCACACCTTTCTATCTCACTTCCAATCTGTTTCTGTTCCTTCCTTTATGACATAATTACTGATTTGGGTTGAGGGTTTTATGATGGGTTTGTCCGGCCTGATCGAACAGGAAATCTGGAATTTGCTCGGTCATTTCTGGTGGGCTGGACAACGGAAAGTGGGATTGTCGTTATATGTTACTTTCAAAATGTTACACTGTCATTGGTCTGTTTGTATGAACCTAATGCTAATTTGGAATGTTGCCTGAGGCTTAATTTTTGGCATAAAAGACCATGCTCCGCTCATTGAATTTGTGCAGTCTCTACCGAACCACCCGTGTGTGCTTCGTAGATCTCTGTTCCTGGTTGCAGCCAATAAACTTCGGTCTTTGACGTCATCAAGAAGTATCCCGTGTCTCTGTTTGCCAAGACAGGGGAACTCGAAGGCATCGGGCGTTCTCCCTGACGCCGTTGGGTTCTAAAACCCGGTCCTTCAACTTGTTGGTTTCCTGTTCCATCACAAGTATCTAAACATATTGGGAGAAGGTGTCTCACCCACAATTGTTTGTGGCATGCCTCATCATTGGTGTTTTCTCCCCATTAGTCTAGGTTAATACCACTTGGATGGACTTGATCATAACGAGAAGTTCATAATCATTTTTGTCTGGATATAATCAGGGATCAGGGTATTTTTACAAAGCTGTCTCAGAGATGCTGGTGACAAATGGCATTGAACTGTGATATGACATCTAATATTAGCTATTTTCTCTGCTCCTTCTTTACACATGGATGATAGTTTGTTTCAAATATTTTTGCATAAAAGAGGTTTCCAACCCATGTATCCCCCCCTATATTTTTAGCTTTTTAGACTTATTTTATGGACTTCTGCAGTGAGTAACCCTCACTACTTGAGTCTGACTCACTGTGAGCTCAGATACAATGGATGTATAATGGATAGGGAGTGTCAACATCAGATCCACTGCTATGCCGCTAGGTTCTGGGCTAAGTGCACATGAAAATGAGATCTTTCAACAGACTGGCGCTAGTCACCATCTTGACATGTCACAAACAGCTGTGCCGAATGGTTCGGACATGGTACAAATGAGGATGTGTCATACTACAATTGGACAGAGGGGTCTATCTTCTGAAATCTCTGAGAGAGTGAGAGAGGGAGAGAAAGAGAAAAAGAGAGAGAGAGAGAGAGAGCGAGAGAGAGAGAGAGAGAGAGAGAGAGAATGATTACTTTTGCAGGACCCTGAGGAGGACCACCCCTGTCTGGATGTTGGAGGACCCTGTGTAAAACACACCAGTACATGTCCTACCTTTCACATACGCTGTGTTCTGCTCATGAGGCTACCTTGGGCCTAACTTAGGGGCGCCTTATATTAAGTAAAAGGGAAGGTTTGGGCCTGACAGATGTAGGTCTGAGACATGTTTACAGGGTTACTCTTGTGCGTGGGCACAATCAGTGCTGCAGGCCCACTAGTAGGATTTGATTTATAGGCCCTGGGCACACATAGTGAACTTTACTAGGGACTTAACAGTAAATCAGATATGCCAATTATGGATAACCAATTGTAATCACAAATTACACAGGGAGCACTTGCACTTTGGCACTGGTCTGCAGAGGTAAAGTACCCAGAGCAAACAAACCAGCAAAAACGAAGTCCCTCATACTGTCAAAGATAAAAGAGGTAGAGTAAAAAAGGCAGGGAAAACCACGCCAAGGATGCCAGGTCTAACGGGGACTTAGTGCAAGTTTCAATACTTTATTCGACAGCATTGTCATAAAAGCATTTTTCCCTATTCTAAACAGAAATAAATACTACGCTAAGTTTAAGATCGACATAAAATACACATTAAATTCAATCAAATACAAAAATGCTGGCGAATTCTTTCAGCTTAAAAAATTCATACATAAGAAATCAGAGTCGCAGTGCCTAGTTCATGATAAATGGGATTGATCTTAAAATTAGATATTTTCCATCATGTATAATCAATTGCAGTTAAAGTGCGCGTGCGAATTATCCAGGCCCATCTTAAGTATTTGGCTAAGGCGATTGCAAGACTGGGAGCACAATTTGATCTTAATATTCTTAGTGCTTCTAAGTATTTCCTTATACCCAAATTCCGGGGACTTAGAATCTTCTTCAACTTTTTGAATTGTAGACTTTTGTAGACTTTTATCACGACCAATCTACTTGGTGTATCTGAGTCAGTCTCCATAGTGATCGACCAAAAGTTGCACATTGGTCCCAGTGTACCACGACCATTGATTTACAATAGCCACTTTCTATTTCTTGATGCCTTTCCCAAATAAATGTTTAAACATTCAAATCTCAGGTTTCTCTAATGGAGTTTTGTCATTTGGCTTTTGTGTTTGATTTTTATTATTTTGGAAAATGTGTGTGAAAATTGTGTTGCGTTGTGTCTATCAGTTGTTTTTTTTTGGTACTTCAAAAAGCTGACACATTTTCATTTTCATTAAGTGTGTTTGTTTATGTGTCACAGCTACCAATGTTTGGGCTCAGGTTTATATTACTAAACAAATGGACTGGACACACCGAGTTAGTGACTTAATTTCTTGTGGTCCTCCACCATTCACACCAATTAACAATGCACTTTCTTACAAGTATGATCTTATTTAATTGAACTTTAACATAAAGAAATTTCCCTTCTGTACCACACTGCAAATTTGAAATCCGAAGCTGAAGATTCTTGAAAGAAGATAGCAACTATAAACAGACAATACACCATGCAGGCAACTCCTCTAAGGAACTATTTAAAAGCTTACACACCTGTGTCAAACCCAAGGCATGTACCTCTGACACTCCAGCATCTCAAAACATTTTACCACACTTTGGCTCCTCATTTCCAAACCAAAATTTACAACATCTACAACAGTTTTCATTCCACGATCAATCCATGCATTGTTATACCACACTATTCTATCTCACTGATACTAGAAAGATATGAGCCTATTTCTCGAACACAGATGCTAGCTAAAGCAAAATCGGGGTCACCTTCCGATCCTTGTCCCAAACAGGTTATTACACTACTTTCCCCTCTTCTTACTCCGACTAGTGCAGCATTGTGTAACCAATCTATGACCCAAGCCACTGTCCAGAGACTATGGAAAGCAGCTCATGTTACAGCCATCATGAAGAAATCAACTGCAGACCCCAATGACTCAACTAATTACCAGCCCATAACTCTCCTCCCTCTGCTGAGAAAGGTTCTGGAGATCCACATCAACAAGCAACTCTCAGCCTACTTATAAAGCAACAGTTTGCTGGACATCTTTCAGTCAGACTTATGGCCATTCCTCAGCACTGAGACTGCTTTGCTTGCAGTAGTAGACACTGTTAGGTTATCCCTGGATGCCAAACAGCCTGCCATTCTGGTTCTACTTGATTTATCAGCAGCATTAAATACCATCTTACACTGCATTCTGGTGCAGCGTCTCCAGCAGATAGGTATCCAGGTATCTTCCCTTGACCTGATGGTATACTTCCTTAATGATAGGCTCCAAACAGTTTCCATGGGTACATTTCACTCCAGGACCATCCCCCTGGACAGGGAAGTTCCTCAGGGCTCCTTCTTGCACCCTACATGTTTTAATATCTATGTAGCCCCTTAGATCAACTAGTAAGTTCCTTTGGGTTTAAGATATTTCGGTGCGCAGATAACACTCAGTTGGTCATTTCATTTGGGCTGGACACTGAGGATGTTAAACAGAGATTTATCACCTGTCAAGTCAAGTCAAGTCAATAAATTTGTATAGCGTGCTACATACCCAGAGGGTCTCAAGGCGCTTGAGGAAGGGTGGGGAGTTACTTGTCAAATATCCAAGTTTTAAGTTGCTTTCTGAATGCTAGATGGTTCTGAGTAAGGCGAAGATGAGTGGGAAGTGAGTTCCAGGTTTTAGCTGCCAGGTAGGAGAAGGATCTACCTCCCATGGTGGTTTTGTTGATGCGAGGTACAGTGGCAAGGGCTTGGTTGGAGGATCGTAGCTGGCGGGAGGGGGTGTAGAAGGACAGTCGTGTGTTGAGGCATTCGGGTCCGATTTCGTAGAGTGCTTTGTGTGCGTGGGTTAGGAGCCGGAAAGTAATCCTCTTATTGACGGGGAGCCAGTGGAGGTTTTTCAGGTGGCCAGAGATGTGTTCTTTACGCGGTATGTCTAATATGAGCCTGGCTGAAGCGTTCTGGATGCGTTGGAGTTTTTTCTGGTTTTTTGCGGTGGTACCGGTGTAGAGGGTGTTTCCGTAGTCCAGTCGGCTCGTGACCAGAGCGTGAGTGACTGTTTTTCTAGTTTCGGTGGGGATCCAGCGAAATGTTTTTTTGAGCATGCGAAAAATGTTGTAGCAAGATGAAGAAACGGCGTTGACTTGTCTGTTCATCGAGAGTGAGGAATCCAGGATGACGCCCAGGTTTCGTGCGTGGTCCGTCGGGATAGGTGCTTTTCCAAGGGCCTCTGGCCACCAGAGTCATCCCAGGCGGAGGGGGAGGTGCCTAGGATGAGGACTTCTGTTTTGTCTGAATTCAGTTTCAGACGGCTGTGCTTCATCCATTCGGCTACTTCTTTCATTCCCTCATGCAGGTTGGTTTTGGCCGTGTACGGGTCTTTGGTGAGTGATAGGATCAGTTGAGTGTCGTCGGCGTAGGAGATGATGTTGAGGTTGTGTTGGCGTGCGATGGCCGCGAGGGGGCTCATGTATACATTGAAGAGGGTGGGGCTGAGTGAGGACCCTTGGGGTACGCCGCAGATGACTTCAGAGGCCTCTGACTTGAATGGAGGGAGCCGGACTCTCTGAGTTCTTCCGGCAAGGAACGAGGTGATCCATTCCAGTGCTTTTCCTTGGATTCCGATGTTTCTGAGGCGTTGTAATAGGGTGCTATGACAGACCGTGTCGAAGGCTGCGGAGAGGTCGAGGAGGATGAGGGCGACTGTGTCTCCATTGTCCAGTAGAGTTCGAATGTCGTCTGTTGCTGCGATGAGGGCGGTTTCAGTGCTGTGCTTGGCTCGGAAGCCGGATTGTGAGGAGTTGAGGGATTTGTTGGTTTCGAGGAATGCGGCGAGCTGGTGGTTGACCGCTTTCTCGATGACTTTGGCCGGGAATGGAAGGAGTGAGATAGGGCGGTAGTTTTTGAGTTCGGTGGGGTCAGCTATGGGTTTCTTCAGGAGGGCGCTGAGTTCGGCATGTTTCCAGCTTTCCGGGAAGGTTGCGGAGTTGAGGGAGCAGTTGATGACGTCTCGGAGGTGCGGTGCTATGATGGAGTTTGCTTTGTTAAAGATGTGGTGAGGGCATGGGTCTGTGGGGGATCCTGAGTGGATAGAGTTCATCAGACGGATGGTGTCCTCAGTGGAGATTGGCTTCCAGTCATTGAGGATGTTCAGGGGAGGTGGGGGTCCTGCAGGGGGTTGGGTGGGTTGGTCTTCGGGTCGGTTGTCGAAGCTGTTGTGGATGTCTGCAATTTTGTTGTGGAAGAATGAGGCTAGAGAGTCGCAGAGGGCTTGAGAGGGGGTGATGTCGTTGGAGTTGGCCGAGGGGTTGGTAAATTCCTTGACGATGTTGAATAATTCCTTGCTGTTGTGGGCGTTGTTATCTAGTCGGTCCTTGAAAGCGGCTTTCTTGGCATTCCGGATCAGTTGATGGTGTATGCGGGTGGCGTTTTTGAAGGCCTCCTTGGTGCTGGTGGTTGGGTCTTTTTTCCAGGCCTTTTCAAGGGAGCGGCAGAGTTTCTTGGATTTCTTAAGGTCATCGTTGAACCAGGAGGCCTTCTTGCTGCCTAGTTTCATTTGTCGTTTTTTCAGTGGTGCTAAGATGTCGGCGCTCTTGGATAGCCATTGGGTGAGGTTGGTGGCTGCTTGGTCTGGGTTTGAGGAGTGGGCTGGGGGGTTTTGAAGAAGCGATGAGGAGATCTGGTCGATGGTGATTTTGTTCCAGTTTCTTTGCAGAGTGGGTTGGGGGTGGTTGTTGGAAGTGGGCTTGTTGTAGGTGAAGTGAACGCAGCTGTGGTCAGTCCAAAGGAGAGCTGTGGTGTGGCTGAAGGAGACATGTTTGCTGGAGGTGAAGATAGGGTCGAGTGTGTGACCTGCGATGTGGGTGGAGGTGGTGACAAGTTGTTTAAGTCCGAGGTTGGCGAGGTTGTCCAAAAGGGTGGTGGTGTTGGGGTCGTGGTTCTTTTCAAGGTGAAAGTTGAGGTCTCCCAAAAGGATGTAATCCTTGGAGGGGAGCGCGTGTGGAGTGATGAAGTCCGTGATGTCTTCACTAAACTGTGCACGGGGTCCTGGTGGCCTGTAGAGGAGGGTGCCTCTGAGTGTGGTTTTGGGGTCGATGTGGATCTGGAAGTGAAGGTGTTCAGAGTTGGTAAGATTGACGTCTGAGCTGGTTGAGATGCGGATGGATTTCTTATGGACGATAGCGATACCACCTCCTGTGTGGCCGGTACGGTCCTTGCGGATGATCTTATAGCCTTCCGGGATGGCAATGGTGATGTCTGGGGCTGATGTGGGGTTCATCCATGTTTCTGTTAGGAAGGCGACGTCCGGAGAGATGGTGTCTAGTAGATTCCAGAGGTCAATGGCGTGTCTGTGGACCGATCGGGTGTTGAGCAGGATGCATTGTAGGTGGTTGGGGTCGGATATCTGTTGTGTGTTCGTGGATGAGGAGTTGTTCTTGGTGCCGTCGAACTTGCAGGTGTTGCAGGAAAAGGGTCCATGGGTGTGTCCAGGGGCGGCTTGGACGCAGTTGAGGGAGCGGCCGGAGTTGAAGGCTAGGAGGGTGGCGGCATTGTAAGTAATGCGGGAGGGGTGGACATTACGAGGACCAGGGGCTCTGGTGCTGGGTGCGGTCCAGGCGCGGACGGGCGTAGACGGGCGTAGACGGGCTTACCTTTGGTGCACCTTCGGCGTGGCCGAAGCGCGTGGACGCTGCGCGTGGGGGCATTGGCCATAAATGGAGAGAGATTGCCATGAGAGAGATTGCCATCTGGATGTCCCTCAACTCTGTTTCACTTAATTAGGACAAGACAGAAGATATATCCCCACAGGTACTCATCCAAATATTGAAATTTTTCGCGAAAAAGTTACCCAATCTTTCTACCAAATGCTTGAAAATCCTAAACGTGCTCCCCCTTCCAAATATAATCATACACGCATAGAGTCTGAAGCCCTAAAAAGACTCCAGTCAGACGAAAATATTGTTATCCGAGAGGCGGATAAAGGGGGAAACGTAATTATCATGAACAAGGAAGATTACATGAATGAAATTTCCCGTCAACTTTCTGATTCCACCTGTTACACCAGACTCGGTTATAACCCTATTGAAGCACTCACATCCCATATAAACATGAGACTTACAGAATGGCGAGAGATAGGCTTACTCAGTGGTGAGGAGTGTCAATACCTTACAGTAACAACCCCTTCTTTTCCTTGCATTTATATACTCCCTAAAATTCATAAGGGAGGCCCCTTTCCACCTGGCCGCCCCATTATTTCCGGAGTCAACTCGCCCACGGAAAGACTATCAGAGTATGTGGACACTTTCATCCAGCCCATGGTACAAAATCTTCCGGCCTACTTGAGGGACACTAAAGATATATTGGGCAAACTAGAGGGTTTTACTTGGACGGACACCCTACACTTCGTTACCCTCGATGTAGTTGGGCTTTACACCTGTATCAAAAAGGAATTTGGAATAAAGGCCCTGGAAACCTTTCTGGACAAACGTTCAGCAGACCACATGTCACACAATGGTGTCCTTCTTGAGATGACAGAAATTATACTGTCAAAAAACTTCTTCTTGCATGATTCGACATGGTACCACCAAACGCAAGGGACTGCAATGGGTTCCAAATTTGCTCCCACTTACGCCGGCCTTTTTATGGGCTGGTTTGAGCGGGAGCATGCATGGGGTCGCCACGCAGCCAAATGGATGAACAACATAATTTTCTGTGGTAGGTACATTGATGATGTGATCATGATCTGGGATGGACCTACCCCGGATCTTTTGGATTACTTTGGCTACCTCAATGATAATCCGTTCAATGTTCGCTTCACGATGACACACAATCAGAAAGCAATCGACTTTCTTGATGTGAAACTCTTTGTAGAGAATAATAAGATCCAAAGCTGCACTCATCGTAAGGCGACAGCCTGCAATAGCATTCTACACTATGAGAGCGCACATCCCCGACATGTAATCGAGAACATCCCTTATGGGGAAATGATCCGGATGTGCCGGAATTGCAGTACGGAGGATTCTTTCCTTCACAATATTCAGGAAACTGAAAAACGGTTCCTTGAGAGGGGCTATCCCAGAAAGACCCTTGAAAAAGCCAACAAAAAAGTCCAAAATATATCAAGACAAAGCACCTTAGCATTCAAAACTAGACCACCAGACACTAGCAGACCCCTCTCATTTAATACACAGTACTCTGACCAAAGCAGCAAAGTCTTTAACATCTTAAGAAAACATTGGCATTTGATTGCAGATATACCGAGCCTTCAGGATTCGATCACTAGGACACCTAAAATATGCTATAGGAGAGGAAAAAACCTCCGTAACATCCTCTGCCCAAGCTATATAGAATCCAAAAAGCGGACCAACTGGCTAACTTCTCCCGCTAAAGGCTTTTTCACATGTAGCGACTGCAACATGTGTGCACTGGGCAAAAATAGAACCAAGGAATTCTGTTTCAATACCAACAAAACCTATACAATAGATCACTTGATCAATTGCAATACCAAATATGTTGTCTATATTTTGGGGTGCGGCTGTAACAAGATCTATGTTGGAAGCACCAAGAGAGCTCTAAAGATCCGCATCCAGGAACATGTCCGTGCAAGACGTAATGGTGACATGAGGTATCCCATGACCTTCCATATGCAGGAATACCATAAAGACACGGACAACATGTGGTTTATGGGCATTGATCATCAACCTATCCACCCAAGAGGAGGAGATAGGGAACTTGCATTAAGACAACAGGAGGCGGGTTGGATATGTAGACTACGATGCATAGAACTCGGTCACAACACCGAGGATGAGCTACATTATTTCCTTGATTAGCCCGCTCAATCTGATCCCCCTTTCTTTTCTGCTCATGTTCACCACACAGATCACGCCTCTATCTGTGCATTTAAACAAGTTGAAGGATGACACGTCCCTATACTCTGAAAGAAGATCTAAACAATGGACTGCCAACTTGTAAATAGCGAACCTGTAAATACCCCTTTCCCTTCTGGAAGTATATGTAACATATGAGGTACTCGGTTTCCCTTCCCGCTCAACATGGCGGGCATTCAAAATGTTTCAAACAAAGATTTGTTTTACTTCTCTTTGTTTACATTGTTGCACATCACTGTTGTCTCTTCTCTGTCCTTCTGCACCTTGCTGTCCTCCATTGCTTTCTTCTTGTATGAATTAGACGCTCCTTAATTACCCGGGCTCTAGGGCTACAAGTTAAGCAGGCTAGGATTAATGCTCACCTTACTCGGATTAAGTTGGATACAATCCCATCCGACTTTTTTATTTCCGTTTTTAAATAATCAGGCTGCAGACAGAAAACCTGAGCAGGTGTCCTTAAATTGGACTCATTGCATTGCGGTTTCAAGATCCATTGCATTGTCGCTTCACTACCTTAAAACTGCACCCATTGTAATGTCGCTTCACGACCCAAATAATTTCATAATCCTAGTTCATCTAATTAGGATTAAGGAGACTTCACAATATACGTCCTTTTGTTTCCCCTTAGGGTTCTACACCATCTCTGCATTGTATTCCCGCAGCAATACTCGCCTATTACATCACGAGTGGGAACACAGGCAAAGATGGCCGCCGCAATTTTGTCGCATTTTCCATCTTTCGCACCATGGTATATTATTATTCAGCATCACGCGCGACCGTATCCAACATTTACTCTAAAAACATTCCCTTGCCGGTCTTTCATTTTAATGCGTTTGTAATATACATGGCCCGTTACAGGAGTTAACCAGCTATCCCGGGCGCCGCGAAGGGCGGACATCCACCGAAAAACGGGCATAAGGTAGGGAGGGGTGTACACATACACGCTCTTCTTAGCCACTCCAATATGGCCGCCACCTCTACACATGTTGACATCGCGCATTCCCAACACCCAGCGCTTCCGCGTTGGCGCGTTGGCGCGTTTTTGTCAGGTGTAGGCCCTTAGCGTAATTGTACACGCTATATAACAGTCAAGAGGTGCTCACAATGCTCGAACACGACGTCGCTGTGGGTGTTTCGGCGGGACGAGGGCTGTGGATGGGCGCCGGCCGTTTTACCAGGAACAGTGAGTTCGGTTACATACTTTGTAACCTGTTCATCCCCTCCGTTAGGATCCTGTGCAGTATTGGCCACCAGTAAAGGTCCTTTCCTGGATTATTCTTTCAGTAGGCTTTGTCTTTGCTCAAGGCATAGGTTATTACTGCCTATTAATGTATTCCACTCAAGGGGATTTGCACTCTCAAAAGAGGTTTCCTTATACTTTGGAAATTATCATTCTGTCAAGGACCCTTATCTAGCAAACCAAAATAGCTATTTCATCACTACTTTCTAAATATTGTTCATGCAATTGGACCAACAACCTGGGGCAGAATATCTCTGAATATGTCCACAATGGTCACATACAACTATGGAAATTTATGCAGAAACGTAATTCTATGTTCCCTATTAGTTGTGCCTAATTATTAGACAGCAATTTACCCGTTTTTCACTTGGCAGGCCTGCTGGAACACAGTGCCCACACCCTCCTCCCTTGGACAAATAGGACCATCAGTCCACCACTAGCTCTATAAATCACTCAGGTAAACATCATGTCAAATGAATTCATCTCTTTTCTCACTCTCCTTTTTCCAAGAAATGTTTGTAATTCCTTCACTCTCAAAATCAAAATGCCTTCGCATAGGGTATGACCCTGCTTTCCTTCTTAATGTCTTTCAGTAGACGGCTTAAGACAGAAACAAAACTAAGGTGGCAAGACCGTTTACACTACCCAGGAACCCTGTTAAGCACTGCCTTCATCGCCGATTAGCATGCTTACAGTAAGTAGATAGTAGCTAAGGAACGTTAGACTCAATGACAGGGTTTCTAATGCCCACCCTCACCTGCTGCTAAGTCATATCAAGCACTGCTAACCTTGTCGCCTAACAATACAATGACAAACTTTAAGATGGTTATTTTTCCATTTTCATGTCCCCGCTAAGGTACAACCCTGTTAATTCGACATTGGAATGAACTAATATACATTCCAGCTCGTACATCAGGATTACAATATCCGGGAAGGCGCCCCTTGGACCCCGGTTCCTCTCATATTCTCTCCACAAGCGACGTATAATAAACTTAAAGGTAAATGAGGATTGGGTTCTGTGTAACAATGGTATTCAATGCTAGGCGTAGTTGGATCCTAATTTCTCCGGTCTCCCTCTTTCAATATATGACCGAGTCTGTTTCAGTGGCCATCAACAATATTAAGCTTCTAATATGGAATTAGCCCACTCCCCACACGGGGTTTTCTCTTGTTGTGCTCTCTCCATCCTTTTCTCTTTCTCTTATTCTGGTCCTTTCCTGTGCCACATGTACAAACATAGGCCTAGCATACACCGCATGCCTTTTGTACATATATATCTTCCGCTCGATGAAATCGCTTGTTCGAAATGCAAACAGTCTATGAAATGATCCCTTGTAACTGTAAATTATGTTTATCTTAACTGTAAATAATGTTTATACATTTGTCCATATCCCTACGTTTACATGGAATCCTCCGCTCATAGATTGTCTGTGGGCTGACGCCTTAAGATCAATGAATGCATAAGCTCCATGTCTATCGTTGTAATGTTTTTAAAATGTTTGTTGTTGTACATGTTGTTAGATTGGATGTTGATCTTTGTAGATAGAAATTGATTGAATGTATATGTTTTTTACCGACAGCCCTGAAGAAGTCCCAGCTTGGGACGAAACGCGTCGGCTGTATGTTTTACTGCAAACTGAAAATAAAGATTAAAAGAAGACTATCAACATCTCTTTGAGAAATATTTCTTCATTGTGCTTAAATACCATTTGCACTTATTGTCTTGATTTTTGTGGTGCACCTTTGCGGTTGTTTTATTTGCACTGAAATTCCCTAGGGAATAGGCATAGTGATGATGGGTGCCATCCAGTGTGCACACAATCCCCTTCATTAATTCAAGGGTCAAAGAATATTACGGGGAGAAAGTTAGTCAGGTGCTGACTCTAAGAAGGGTCCATCATTATATTTTGTTCCTTACTTCAGTTCACCCTCATTAGCACTGACACACCCCATACCCAGATCACATATTCATATCGTTATACAAGTGAGACTCCTGTAAAAAGATTGTCTCAAACATGACCAGCTTAAAGATAGACCCCAGGAGCTTGCCCAGGATTTATTCACATCTGGGGCCAAAACAATTGGCACAACAATTCCAAAGGAAGATGGCTTAAAAGCCAAATTCAAAGAATTGGAAAAATTAAAGATGAATGAGATGTCCCGCTGGTGGGATGGCACCACCTTGGGAAAATACTTAGAGAATGAGAAAATCCCACGTGGGTTGAGGATACTTATCTTCCCCACGTTTGAAGACTTAGATACTGACCAACTAGAAGACTGGGAAAATAACTTACGGAACGCATCTTTCACAATGATGCGCATCCTAATTAAAAATGCTGAAAAAAAGGGAGCAAAGGCCCAGCAAGAAATAGAAGAACTGGAAAAGGAGATAGCACAATCCGAATTAATGGATGTGATAAAGAAAAATTATGCTATACTAGACGGGGTGCTAGAAAAACATCAGATCTACCTAAGAGACAAAAAACTGAGGAAAATTAAGAGGGACGACAAGGACTATAGTGATGGGAGGGTATATACTTTTTCCAAAAAATACGACAAGGTGAAAGTCCCGGGTGAGGGCAAAAGACAGAGAGTTGAGACTCCCGAATTGAGTTCTGCAAGCAGCATCACATCACTCTCCTCAGCCGCAAGTTCGGCTTCTATAACTGAACCAATAAGTTCTAATGCAACTTACAAAAGGCCCAATAATTTTTTATTGGAGATGGAGAGGTGGAGGCTAGGGGCACAACCGGTACACAAAGAACCTCCAAGACAAGAAGGGGAGGGAGGAACTGGCAGAAACGCAAACAGAAACTCAAAAAAACCAAACCTAGAATCAGTGGAGAGAATAACAAGATCCAAAAAGAAGGGGAATCCGCCACAATAGTTAGAACTGAGAATGATAACACAGTAAGATCCATTGTTGTAAACCTATCAAAAAGAGAACTAAATCAAGATGAAATCTCTGTCCTCAATAAGGGTTTAGGTTTTTGCCCCAACCAAACGGGTGGAGATGTTGATTTATTTGTTGATCTAATGAAATTTGTTCGACTGGTTAAGCTTAAAGATCATTTTGCACGCAATCCAACTAATCATGTTAACTTGAACAATGTCAATAATGTCACAGATTATACTGTCAATGAAATAAACACCATTCAAGCAATGATTTCTGTGGAACTCGATACATCTATTGACATTGAAAATGTGAGAGATGAATTGAATATTGTTGAAGATGTTTATATTGAAAGTGGACTAAAACCAAGATCTAAATTCATCCCCACAGGTACTCATCCAAATATTGAAATTTTTCGCGAAAAAGTTACCCAATCTTTCTACCAAATGCTTGAAAATCCTAAACGTGCTCCCCCTTCCAAATATAATCTTACACGCATAGAGTCTGAAGCCCTAAAAAGACTCCAGTCAGACGAAAATATTGTTATCCGAGAGGCGGATAAAGGGGGAAACGTAATTATCATGAACAAGGAAGATTACATGAATGAAATTTCCCGTCAACTTTCTGATTCCACCTGTTACACCAGACTCGGTTATAACCCTATAGAAGCACTCACATCCCATATAAACATGAGAATTACAGAATGGCGAGAGATAGGCTTACTCAGTGTTGAGGAGTGTCAATACCTTACAGTAACAACCCCTTCTTTTCCTTGCATTTATATACTCCCTAAAATTCATAAGGGAGGCCCCTTTCCACCTGGCCGCCCCATTATTTCCGGAGTCAACTCGCCCACGGAAAGACTATCAGAGTATGTGGACACTTTCATCCAGCCCATGGTACAAAATCTTCCGGCCTACTTGAGGGACACTAAAGATATATTGGGCAAACTAGAGGGTTTTACTTGGACGGACACCCTACACTTCGTTACCCTCGATGTAGTTGGGCTTTACACCTGTATCAAAAAGGAATTTGGAATAAGGGCCCTGGAAACCTTTCTGGACAAACGTTCAGCAGACCACATGTCACACAATGGTGTCCTTCTTGAAATGACAGAAATTATACTGTCAAAAAACTTCTTCTTGCATGATTCGACATGGTACCACCAAACGCAAGGGACTGCAATGGGTTCCAAATTTGCTCCCGCTTACGCCGGCCTTTTTATGGGCTGGTTTGAGCGGGAGCATGCATGGGGTCGCCACGCAGCCAAATGGATGAACAACATAATTTTCTGGGGTAGGTACATTGATGATGTGATCATGATCTGGGATGGACCTACCCCGGATCTTTTGGATTACTTTGGCTACCTCAATGATAATCTGTTCAATGTTCGCTCCACGATGACACACAATCAGAAAGCAATCAACTTTCTTGATGTGAAACTCTTTGTAGAGAATAATAAGATCCAAAGCTGCACTCATCGTAAGGCGACAGCCTGCAATAGCATTCTACACTATGAGAGCGCACATCCCCGACATGTAATCGAGAACATCCCTTATGGGGAAATGATCCGGATGCGCCGGAATTGCAGTACGGAGGATTCTTTTCTTCACAATATTCAGGAAACTGAAAAACGGTTCCTTGAGAGGGGCTATCCCAGAAAGACCCTTGAAAAAGCCAACAAAAAAGTCCAAAATATATCAAGACAAAGCACCTTAGCACCCAAAACTAGACCACCAGACACTAGCAGACCCCTCTCATTTAATACACAGTACTCTGACCAAAGCAGCAAAGTCTATAACATCTTAAGAAAACATTGGCATTTGATTGCAGATATACCGAGCCTTCAGGATTCGATCACTAGGACACCTAAAATATGCTATAGGAGAGGAAAAAACCTCCGTAACATCCTCTGCCCAAGCTATATAGAATCCAAAAAGCGGACCAACTGGCTAACTTCTCCCGCTAAAGGCTTTTTCACATGTAGCGACTGCAACATGTGTGCACTGGGCAAAAATAGAACCAAGGAATTCTGTTTCAATACCAACAAAACCTATACAATAGATCACTTGATCAATTGCAATACCAAATATGTTGTCTATATTTTGGGGTGCGGCTGTAACAAGATCTATGTTGGAAGCACCAAGAGAGCTCTAAAGATCCGCATCCAGGAACATGTCCGTGCAAGACGTAATGGTGACATGAGGTATCCCATGACCTTCCATATGCAGGAATACCATAAAGACACGGACAACATGTGGTTTATGGGCATTGATCATCAACCTATCCACCCAAGAGGAGGAGATAGGGAACTTGCATTAAGACAACGGGAGGCGGGTTGGATATGTAGACTACGATGCATAGAACTCGGTCACAACACCGAGGATGAGCTACATTATTTCCTTGATTAGCCCGCTCAATCTGATCCCCCTTTCTTTTCTGCTCATGTTCACCACACAGATCACGCCTCTATCTGTGCATTTAAACAAGTTGAAGGATGACACGTCCCTATACTCTGAAAGAAGATCTAAACAATGGACTGCCAACTTGTAAATAGCGAACCTGTAAATACCCCTTTCCCTTCTGGAAGTATATGTAACATATGAGGTACTCGGTTTCCCTTCCCGCTCATCATGGCGGGCATTCAAAAGGTTTCAAACAAAGATTTGTTTTACTTCTCTTTGTTTACATTGTTGCACATCACTGTTGTCTCTTCTCTGTCCTTCTGCACCTTGCTGTCCTCCATTGCTTTCTTCTTGTATGAATTAGACGCTCCTTAATTACCCGGGCTCTAGGGCTACAAGTTAAGCAGGCTAGGATTAATGCTCACCTTACTCGGATTAAGTTGGATACAATCCCATCCGACTTTTTTATTTCCGTTTTTAAATAATCAGGCTGCAGACAGAAAACCTGAGCAGGTGTCCTTAAATTGGACTCATTGCATTGCGGTTTCAAGATCCATTGCATTGTCGCTTCACTACCTTAAAACTGCACCCATTGTAATGTCGCTTCACGACCCAAATAATTTCATAATCCTAGTTCATCTAATTAGGATTAAAGAGACTTCACAATATACGTCCTTTTGTTTCCCCTTAGGGTTCTACACCATCTCTGCATTGTATTCCCACAGCAATACTCGCCTATTACATCACGAGTGGGAACACAGGCAAAGATGGCCGCCGCAATTTCGTCGCATTTTCCATCTTTCGCACCATGGTATATGTCACCCACTCATTACATGCCCTCGTTCCTTTTTCACAACAAACTAGATTTCCTGTCCCTCCACTTCAAACAAGTTTATTATTCAGCATCACGGCCGACCGTATCCAACATTTACTCTAAAAACATTCCCTTGCCGGTCTTTCATGTTAATGCGTTTATAATATACATGGCCCGTTACAGGAGTTAACCAGCTATCCCGGGCGCCGCGAAGGGCGGACATCCACCGAAAAACAGGCATAAGGTAGGGAGGGGTGTACACATACACGCTCTTCTTAGCCACTCCAATATGGCCGCCACCTCTACACATGTTGACATCGCGCATTCCCAACACCCAGCGCTTCCGCGTTGGCGCGTTGGCGCGTTTTTGTCAGGTGTAGGCCCTTAGCGTAATTGTACACGCTATATAACAGTCAAGAGGTGCTCACAATGCTCGAACACGACGTCGCTGTGGGTGTTTTGGCGGGACGAGGGCTGTGGATGGGCGCCGGCCGTTTTACCAGGAACGGTGAGTTCGGTTACATACTTTGTAACCTGTTCATCCCCTCCGTTAGGATCCTGTGCAGTATTGGCCACCAGTAAAGGTCCTTTCCTGGATTATTCTTTCAGTAGGCTTTGTCTTTGCTCAAGACATAGGTTATTACTGCCTATTAATGTATTCCACTCAAGGGGATTTGCACTCTCAAAAGAGGTTTCCTTATACTTTGGAAATTATCATTCTGTCAAGGACCCTTATCTAGCAAACCAAAATAGCTATTTCATCACTACTTTCTAAATATTGTTCATGCAATTGGACCAACAACCTGGGGCAGAATATCTCTGAATATGTCCACAATGGTCACATACAACTATGGAAATTTATGCAGAAACGTAATTCTATGTTCCCTATTAGTTGTGCCTAATTATAAGACAGCAATTTACCCGTTTTTCACTTGGCAGGCCTGCTGGAATACAGTGCCCACACCCTCCTCCCTTGGACAAATAGGACCATCAGTCCACCACTAGCTCTATAAATCACTCAGGTAAACATCATGTCAAATTAAGTCATCTCCTTTCTCACTCTCCTTTTTCCAAGAAATGTTTGTAATTCCTTCACTCTCCAAATCAAAATGCCTTCGCATAGGGTATGACCCTGCTTTCCTTCTTAATGTCTTTCAGTAGACGGCTTAAGACAGACACAAAACTAAGGTGGCAAGACCGTTTACACTACCCAGGAACCCTGTTAAGCACTGCCTTCATCGCCGATTAGCATGCTTACAGTAAGTAGATAGTAGCTAAGGAACGTTAGACTCAATGACAGGGTTTCTAATGCCCCCCCTCACCTGCTGCAAAGTCATATCAAGCACTGCTAACCTTGTCGCCTAACAATACAATGACAAACTTTAAGATGGTTATTTTTCCATTTTCATGTCCCCGCTAAGGTACAACCCTGTTAATTCGACATTGAAATGAACTAATATACATTCCGGCTCGTACATCAGGATTACAATATCCGGGAAGGCGCCCCTTGGACCCCGGTTCCTCTCATATTCTCTCCACAAGCGACGTATCATAAACTTAAAGGTAAATGAGGATTGGGTTCTGTGTAACAATGGTATTCAATGCTAGGCGTAGTTGGATCCTAATTTCTCCGGTCTCCCTCTTTCAATATATGACCGAGTCTGTTTCAGTGGCCATCAACAATATTAAGCTTCTAATATGGAATTAGCCCACTCCCCACACGGGGTTTCCTCTTGTTGTGCTCTCTCCATCCTTTTCTCTTTCTCTTATTCTGGTCCTTTCCTGTGCCACATGTACAAACATAGGCCTAGCATACACCGCATGCCTTTTGTACATATATATCTTCCGCTCGATGAAATCGCTTGTTCGAAATGCAAACAGTCTATGAAATGATCCCTTGTAACTGTAAATTATGTTTATCTTAACTGTAAATAATGTTTATACATTTGTACATATCCCTACGTTTACATGGAATCCTCCGCTCATAGATTGTCTGTGGGCTGACGCCTTAAGATCAATGAATGCATAAGCTCCATGTCTATCGTTGTAATGTTTTTAAAATGTTTGTTGTTGTACATGTTGTTAGATTGGATGTTGATCTTTGTATATAGAAATTGATTGAATGTATATGTTTTTTACCGACAGCCCTGAAGAAGTCCCAGCTTGGGACGAAACGCGTTGGCTGTATGTTTTACTGCAAACTGAAAATAAAGATTAAAAGAAGACTATCAACATCTCTTTGAGAAATATTTCTTCATTGTGCTTAAATACCATTTGCACTTATTGTCTTGCTTTTTGTGGTGCACCTTTGCGGTTGTTTTATTTGCACTGAAATTCCCTAGGGAATAGGCATAGTGATGATGGGTGCCATCCAGTGTGCACACAATCCCCTTCATTAATTCAAGGGTCAAAGAATATTACGGGGACAAAGTTAGTCAGGTGCTGACTCTAGGAAGGGTCCATCATTATATTTTGTTCCTTACTTCAGTTCACCCTCATTAGCACTGACACACCCCATACCCAGATCACATATTCATATCGTTATACAAGTGAGACTCCTGTAAAAAGATTGTCTCAAACATAACCAGCTTTAAAGATAGACGCCAGGAGCTTGCCCAGGATTTATTCACACCTGGGGCCAAAACAATTGGCACAACAATTCCAAAGGAAGATGGCTTAAAACCCAAATTCAAAAAATTGGAAAAATTAAAGATGAATGAGATGTCCCGCTGGTGGGATGGCACCACCTTGGGAAAATACTTAGAGAATGAGAAAATCCCACGTGGGTTGAGGATACTTATCTTCCCCACGTTTGAAGACTTAGATACTGACCAACTAGAAGACTGGGAAAATAACTTACGGAACGCATCTTTCACAATGATGCGCATCCTAATTAAAAATGCTGAAAAAAAGGGAGCAAAGGCTCAGCAAGAAATAGAAGAACTGGAAAAGGAGATAGCACAATCCGAATTAAAGGATGTGATAAAGAAAAATTATGCTATACAAGACGGGGTGCTAGAAAAACATCAGATCTACCTAAGAGACAAAAAACTGAGGAAAATTAAGAGGGACGACAAGGACTATAGTGATGGGAGGGTATATACTTTTTCCAAAAAATACGACAAGGTGAAAGTCCCGGGTGAGGGCAAAAGACAGAGAGTTGAGACTCCCGAATTGAGTTCTGCGAGCAGCATCACATCACTCTCCTCAGCCGCAAGTTCGGCTTCTATAACTGAACCAATAAGTTCTAATGCAACTGACATAAGGCCCAATAATTTTTTATTGGAGATGGAGAGGTGAAGGCTAGGGGCACGACCGGTACACAAAGAACCTCCAAGACAAGAAGGGGAGGGAGGAACTGGCAGAAACGCAAACAGAAACTCGAAAAAACGAAACCTAGAATCAGTGGAGAGAATAACAAGATCCAAAAAGTAGGGGAATCCGCCACAATAGTTAGAACTGAGAATGATAACACAGTAAGATCCATTGTTGTAAACCTATCAAAAAGAGAACTAAATCAAGATGAAATCTCTGTCCTCAATAAGGGTTTAGGTTTTTGCCCCAACCAAACGGGTGGAGATGTTGATTTATTTGTTGATCTAATGAAATTTGTTCGACTGGTTAAGCTTAAAGATCATTTTGCACGCAATCCAACTAATCATGTTAACTTGAACAATGTCAATAATGTCACAGATTATACTGTCAATGAAATAAACACCATTCAAGCAATGATTTCTGTGGAACTCGATACATCTATTGACATTGAAAATGTGAAAGATGAATTGAATATTGTTGAAGATGTTTATATTGAAAGTGGACTAAAACCAAGATCTAAATTCATCCCCACAGGTACTCATCCAAATATTGAAATTTTTCGCGAAAAAGTTACCCAATCTTTCGACCAAATGCTTGAAAATCCTAAACGTGCTCCCCCTTCCAAATATAATCTTACACGCATAGAGTCTGAAGCCCTAAAAAGACTCCAGTCAGACGAAAATATTGTTATCCGAGAGGCGGATAAAGGGGGAAACGTAATTATCATGAACAAGGAAGATTACATGAATGAAATTTCCCGTCAACTTTCTGATTCCACCTGTTACACCAGACTCGGTTATAACCCTATTGAAGCACTCACATCCCATATAAACATGAGACTTACAGAATGGCGAGAGATAGGCTTACTCAGTGTTGAGGAGTGTCAATACCTTACAGTAACAACCCCTTCTTTTCCTTGCATTTATATACTCCCTAAAATTCATAAGGGAGGCCCCTTTCCACCTGGCCGCCCAATTATTTCCGGAGTCAACTCGCCCACGGAAAGACTATCAGAGTATGTGGACACTTTCATCCAGCCCATGGTACAAAATCTTCCGGCCTACTTGAGGGATACTAAAGATATATTGGGCAAACTAGAGGGTTTTACTTGGACGGACACCCTACACTTCGTTACCCTCGATGTAGTTGGGCTTTACACCTGTATCAAAAAGGAATTTGGAATAAGGGCCCTGGAAACCTTTCTGGACAAACGTTCAGCAGACCACATGTCACACAATGGTGTCCTTCTTGAGATGACAGAAATTATACTGTCAAAAAACTTCTTCTTGCATGATTCGACATGGTACCACCAAACGCAAGGGACTGCAATGGGTTCCAAATTTGCTCCCGCTTACGCCGGCCTTTTTATGGGCTGGTTTGAGCGGGAGCATGCATGGGGTCGCCACGCAGCCAAATGGATGAACAACATAATTTTCTGGGGTAGGTACATTGATGATGTGATCATGATCTGGGATGGACCTACCCCGGATCTTTTGGATTACTTTGGCTACCTCAATGATAATCCGTTCAATGTTCGCTTCACGATGACACACAATCAGAAAGCAATCGACTTTCTTGATGTGAAACTCTTTGTAGAGAATAATAAGATCCAAAGATGCACTCATCGTAAGGCGACAGCCTGCAATAGCATTCTACACTATGAGAGCGCACATCCCCGACATGTAATCGAGAACATCCCTTATGGGGAAATGATCCGGATGCGCCGGAATTGCAGTACGGAGGATTCTTTCCTTCACAATATTCAGGAAACTGAAAAACGGTTCCTTGAGAGGGGCTATCCCAGAAATACCCTTGAAAAAGCCAACAAAAAAGTCCAAAATATATCAAGACAAAGCACCTTAGCACCCAAAACTAGACCACCAGACACTAGCAGACCCCTCTCATTTAATACACAGTACTCTGACCAAAGCAGCAAAGTCTTTAACATCTTAAGAAAACATTGGCATTTGATTGCAGATATACCGAGCCTTCAGGATTCGATCACTAGGACACCTAAAATATGCTATAGGAGAGGAAAAAACCTCCGTAACATCCTCTGCCCAAGCTATATAGAGTCCAAAAAGCGGACCAACTGGCTAACTTCTCCCGCTAAAGGCTTTTTCACATGTAGCGACTGCAACATGTGTGCACTGGGCAAAAATAGAACCAAGGAATTCTGTTTCAATACCAACAAAACCTATACAATAGATCACTTGATCAATTGCAATACCAAATATGTTGTCTATATTTTGGGGTGCGGCTGTAACAAGATCTTTGTTGGAAGCACCAAGAGAGCTCTAAAGATCCGCATCCAGGAACATGTCCGTGCAAGACGTAATGGTGACATGAGGTATCCCATGACCTTCCATATGCAGGAATACCATAAAGACACGGACAACATGTGGTTTATGGGCATTGATCATCAACCTATCCACCCAAGAGGAGGAGATAGGGAACTTGCATTAAGACAACGGGAGGCGGGTTGGATATGTAGACTACGATGCATAGAACTCGGTCACAACACCGAGGATGAGCTACATTATTTCCTTGATTAGCCCGCTCAATCTGATCCCCCTTTCTTTTCTGCTCATGTTCACCACACAGATCACGCCTCTATCTGTGCATTTAAACAAGTTGAAGGATGACACGTCCCTATACTCTGAAAGAAGATCTAAACAATGGACTGCCAACTTGTAAATAGCGAACCTGTAAATACCCCTTTCCCTTCTGGAAGTATATGTAACATATGAGGTACTCGGTTTCCCTTCCCGCTCATCATGGTGGGCATTCAAAAGGTTTCAAACAAAGATTTGTTTTACTTCTCTTTGTTTACATTGTTGCACATCACTGTTGTCTCTTCTCTGTCCTTCTGCACCTTGCTGTCCTCCATTGCTTTCTTCTTGTATGAATTAGACGCTCCTTAATTACCCGGGCTCTAGGGCTACAAGTTAAGCAGGCTAGGATTAATGCTCACCTTACTCGGATTAAGTTGGATACAATCCCATCCGACTTTTTTATTTCCGTTTTTAAATAATCAGGCTGCAGACAGAAAACCTGAGCAGGTGTCCTTAAATTGGACTCATTGCATTGCGGTTTCAAGATCCATTGCATTGTCGCTTCACTACCTTAAAACTGCACCCATTGTAATGTCGCTTCACGACCCAAATAATTTCATAATCCTAGTTCATCTAATTAGGATTAAGGAGACTTCACAATATACGTCCTTTTGTTTCCCCTTAGGGTTCTACACCATCTCTGCATTGTATTCCCACAACAATACTCGCCTATTACATCACGAGTGGGAACACAGGCAAAGATGGCCGCCGCAATTTCGTCGCATTTTCCATCTTTCGCACCATGGTATATGTCACCCACTCATTACATGCCCTCGTTCCTTTTTCACAACAAACTAGATTTCCCGTCCCTCCACTTCAAACAAGTTTATTATTCAGCATCACGCGCGACCGTATCCAACATTTACTCTAAAAACATTCCCTTGCCGGTCTTTCATGTTAATGCGTTTATAATATACATGGCCCGTTACAGGAGTTAACCAGCTGTCCCGGGCGCCGCGAAGGGCGGACATCCACCGAAAAACGGGCATAAGGTAGGGAGGGGTGTACACATACACGCTCTTCTTAGCCACTCCAATATGGCCGCCACCTCTACACATGTTGACATCGCGCATTCCCAACACCCAGCGCTTCCGCGTTGGCGCGTTTTTGTCAGGTGTAGGCCCTTAGCGTAATTGTACACGCTATATAACAGTCAAGAGGTGCTCACAATGCTCGAACACGACGTCGCTGTGGGTGTTTCGGCGGGACGAGGGCTGTGGATGGGCGCCGGCCGTTTTACCAGGAACGGTGAGTTCGGTTACATACTTTGTAACCTGTTCATCCCCTCCGTTAGAATCCTGTGCAGTATTGGCCACCAGTAAAGGTCCTTTCCTGGATTATTCTTTCAGTAGGCTTTGTCTTTGCTCAAGACATAGGTTATTACTGCCTATTAATGTATTCCACTCAAGGGGATTTGCACTCTCAAAAGAGGTTTCCTTATACTTTGGAAATTATCATTCTGTCAAGGACCCTTATCTAGCAAACCAAAATAGCTATTTCATCACTACTTTCTAAATATTGTTCATGCAATTGGACCAACAACCTGGGGCAGAATATCTCTGAATATGTCCACAATGGTCACATACAACTATGGAAATTTATGCAGGAACGTAATTCTATGTTCCCTATTAGTTGTGCCTAATTATAAGACAGCAATTTACCCGTTTTTCACTTGGCAGGCCTGCTGGAACACAGTGCCCACACCCTCCTCCCTTGGACAAATAGGACCATCAGTCCACCACTAGCTCTATAAATCACTCAGGTAAACATCATGTCAAATTAATTCATCTCCTTTCTCACTCTCCTTTTTCCAAGAAATGTTTGTAATTCCTTCACTCTCCAAATCAAAATGCCTTCGCATAGGGTATGACCCTGCTTTCCTTCTTAATGTCTTTCAGTAGACGGCTTAAGACAGACACAAAACTAAGGTGGCAAGACCGTTTACACTACCCAGGAACCCTGTTAAGCACTGCCTTCATCGCCGATTAGCATGCTTTCAGTAAGTAGATAGTAGCTAAGGAACGTTAGACTCAATGACAGGGTTTCTAATGCCCCCCCTCACCTGCTGCTAAGTCATATCAAGCACTGCTAACCTTGTCGCCTAACAATACAATGACAAACTTTAAGATGGTTATTTTTCCATTTTCATGTCCCCGCTACGGTACAACCCTGTTAATTCGACATTGGAATGAACTAATATACATTCCGGCTCGTACATCAGGATTACAATATCCGGGAAGGCGCCCCTTGGACCCCGGTTCCTCTCATATTCTCTCCACAAGCGACGTATCATAAACTTAAAGGTAAATGAGGATTGGGTTCTGTGTAACAATGGTATTCAATGCTAGGCGTAGTTGGATCCTAATTTCTCCGGTCTCCCTCTTTCAATATATGACCGAGTCTGTTTCAGTGGCCATCAACAATATTAAGCTTCTAATATGGAATTAGCCCACTCCCCCCACGGGGTTTTCTCTTGTTGTGCTCTCTCCATCCTTTTCTCTTTCTCTTATTCTGGTCCTTTCCTGTGCCACATGTACAAACATAGGCCTAGCATACACCGCATGCCTTTTGTACATATATATCTTCCGCTCGATGAAATCGCTTGTTCGAAATGCAAACAGTCTATGAAATGATCCCTTGTAACTGTAAATTATGTTTATCTTAACTGTAAATAATGTTTATACATTTGTACATATCCCTACGTTTACATGGAATCCTCCGCTCATAGATTGTCTGTGGGCTGACGCCTTAAGATCAATGAATGCATAAGCTCCATGTCTATCGTTGTAATGTTTTTAAAATGTTTGTTGTTGTACATGTTGTTAGATTGGATGTTGATCTTTGTATATAGAAATTGATTGAATGTATATGTTTTTTACCGACAGCCCTGAAGAAGTCCCAGCTTGGGACGAAACGCGTCGGCTGTATGTTTTACTGCAAACTGAAAATAAAGATTAAAAGAAGACTATCAACATCTCTTTGAGAAATATTTCTTCATTGTGCTTAAATACCATTTGCACTTATTGTCTTGCTTTTTGTGGTGCACCTTTGCGGTTGTTTTATTTGCACTGAAATTCCCTAGGGAATAGGCATAGTGATGATGGGTGCCATCCAGTGTGCACACAATCCCCTTCATTAATTCAAGGGTCAAAGAATATTACCGGGAGAAAGTTAGTCAGGTGCTGACTCTAGGAAGGGTCCATCATTATATTTTGTTCCTTACTTCAGTTCACCCTCATTAGCACTGACACACCCCATACCCAGATCACATATTCATATCGTTATACAAGTGAGACTCCTGTAAAAAGATTGTCTCAAACATGACCAGCTTTAAAGATAGATGCCAGGAGCTTGCCCAGGATTTATTCACACCTGGGGCCAAAACAATTGGCACAACAATTCCAAAGGAAGATGGCTTAAAAGCCAAATTCAAAAAATTGGAAAAATTAAAGATGAATGAGATGTCCCGCTGGTGGGATGGCACCACCTTGGGAAAATACTTAGAGAATGAGAAAATCCCACGTGGGTTGAGGATACTTATCTTCCCCACGTTTGAAGACTTAGATACTGACCAACTAGAAGACTGGGAAAATAACTTACGGAACGCATCTTTCACAATGATGCGCATCCTAATTAAAAATGCTGAAAAAAAGGGAGCAAAGGCTCAGCAAGAAATAGAAGAACTGGAAAAGGAGATAGCACAATCCGAATTAAAGGATGTGATAAAGAAAAATTATGCTATACTAGACGGGGTGCTAGAAAAACATCAGATCTACCTAAGAGACAAAAAACTGAGGAAAATTAAGAGGGACGACAAGGACTATAGTGATGGGAGGGTATATACTTTTTCCAAAAAATATGACAAGGTGAAAGTCCCGGGTGAGGGCAAAAGACAGAGAGTTGAGACTCCCGAATTGAGTTCTGCAAGCAGCATCACATCACTCTCCTCAGCCGCAAGTTCGGCTTCTATAACTGAACCAATAAGTTCTGATGCAACTGACATAAGGCCCAATAATTTTTTATTGGAGATGGAGAGGTGGAGGCTAGGGGCACGACCGGTACACAAAGAACCTCCAAGACAAGAAGGGGAGGGAGGAACTGGCAGAAACGCAAACAGAAACTCGAAAAAACCAAACCTAGAATCAGTGGAGAGAATAACAAGATCCAAAAAGAAGGGGAATCCGCCACAATAGTTAGAACTGAGAATGATAACACAGTAAGATCCATTGTTGTAAACCTATCAAAAAGAGAACTAAATCAAGATGAAATCTCTGTCCTCAATAAGGGTTTAGGTTTTTGCCCCAACCAAACGGGTGGAGATGTGGATTTATTTGTTGATCTAATGAAATTTGTTCGACTGGTTAAGCTTAAAGATCATTTTGCACGCTATCCAACTAATCATGTTAACTTGAACAATGTCAATAATGTCACAGATTATACTGTCAATGAAATAAACACCATTCAAGCAATGATTTCTGTGGAACTCGATACATCTATTGACATTGAAAATGTGAGAGATGAATTGAATATTGTTGAAGATGTTTATATTGAAAGTGGACTAAAACCAAGATCTAAATTCATCCCCACAGGTACTCATCCAAATATTGAAATTTTTCGGGCAAAAAGTTACCCAATCTTTCTACCAAATGCTTGAAAATCCTAAACGTGCTCCCCCTTCCAAATATAATCTTACACGCATAGAGTCTGAAGCCCTAAAAAGACTCCAGTCAGACGAAAATATTGTTATCCGAGAGGCGGATAAAGGGGGAAACGTAATTATCATGAACAAGGAAGATTACATGAATGAAATTTCCCGTCAACTTTCTGATTCCACCTGTTACACCAGACTCGGTTATAACCCTATTGAAGCACTCACATCCCATATAAACATGAGACTTACAGAATGGCGAGAGATAGGCTTACTCAGTGTTGAGGAGTGTCAATACCTTACAGTAACAACCCCTTCTTTTCCTTGCATTTATATACTCCCTAAAATTCATAAGGGAGGCCCCTTTCCACCTGGCCGCCCCATTATTTCCGGAGTCAACTCGCCCACGGAAAGACTATCAGAGTATGTGGACACTTTCATCCAGCCCATGGTACAAAATCTTCCGGCCTACTTGAGGGACACTAAAGATATATTGGGCAAACTAGAGGGTTTTACTTGGACGGACACCCTACACTTCGTTACCCTCGATGTAGTTGGGCTTTACACCTGTATCAAAAAGGAATTTGGAATAAGGGCCCTGGAAACCTTTCTGGACAAACGTTCAGCAGACCACATGTCACACAATGGTGTCCTTCTTGAGATGACAGAAATTATACTGTCAAAAAACTTCTTCTTGCATGATTCGACATGGTACCACCAAACGCAAGGGACTGCAATGGGTTCCAAATTTGCTCCCGCTTACGCCGGCCTTTTTATGGGCTGGTTTGAGCGGGAGCATGCATGGGGTCGCCACGCAGCCAAATGGATGAACAACATAATTTTCTGGGGTAGGTACATTGATGATGTGATCATGATCTGGGATGGACCTACCCCGGATCTTTTGGATTACTTTGGCTACCTCAATGATAATCCGTTCAATGTTCGCTTCACGATGACACACAATCAGAAAGCAATCGACTTTCTTGATGTGAAACTCTTTGTAGAGAATAATAAGATCCAAAGCTGCACTCATCGTAAGGCGACAGCCTGCAATAGCATTCTACACTATGAGAGCGCACATCCCCGACATGTAATCGAGAACATCCCTTATGGGGAAATGATCCGGATGCGCCGGAATTGCAGTACGGAGGATTCTTTCCTTCACAATATTCTGGAAACTGAAAAACGGTTCCTTGAGAGGGGCTATCCCGGAAAGACCCTTGAAAAAGCCAACAAAAAAGTCCAAAATATATCAAGACAAAGCACCTTAGCACCCAAAACTAGACCACCAGACACTAGCAGACCCCTCTCATTTAATACACAGTACTCTGACCAAAGCAGCAAAGTCTTTAACATTTTAAGAAAACATTGGCATTTGATTGCAGATATACCGAGCCTTCAGGATTCGATCACTAGGACACCTAAAATATGCTATAGGAGAGGAAAAAACCTCCGTAACATCCTCTGCCCAAGCTATATAGAATCCAAAAAGCGGACCAACTGGCTAACTTCTCCCGCTAAAGGCTTTTTCACATGTAGCGACTGCAACATGTGTGCACTGGGCAAAAATAGAACCAAGGAATTCTGTTTCAATACCAACAAAACCTATACAATAGATCACTTGATCAATTGCAATACCAAATATGTTGTCTATATTTTGGGGTGCGGCTGTAACAAGATCTATGTTGGAAGCACCAAGAGAGCTCTAAAGATCCGCATCCAGGAACATGTCCGTGCAAGACGTAATGGTGACATGAGGTATCCCATGACCTTCCATATGCAGGAATACCATAAAGACACGGACAACATGTGGTTTATGGGCATTGATCATCAACCTATCCACCCAAGAGGAGGAGATAGGGAACTTGCATTAAGACAACGGGAGGCGGGTTGGATATGTAGACTACGATGCATAGAACTCGGTCACAACACCGAGGATGAGCTACATTATTTCCTTGATTAGCCCGCTCAATCTGATCCCCCTTTCTTTTCTGCTCATGTTCACCACACAGATCACGCCTCTATCTGTGCATTTAAACAAGTTGAAGGATGACACGTCCCTATACTCTGAAAGAAGATCTAAACAATGGACTGCCAACTTGTAAATAGCGAACCTGTAAATACCCCTTTCCCTTCTGGAAGTATATGTAACATATGAGGTACTCGGTTTCCCTTCCCGCTCATCATGGTGGGCATTCAAAAGGTTTCAAACAAAGATTTGTTTTACTTCTCTTTGTTTACATTGTTGCACATCACTGTTGTCTCTTCTCTGTCCTTCTGCACCTTGCTGTCCTCCATTGCTTTCTTCTTGTATGAATTAGACGCTCCTTAATTACCCGGGCTCTAGGGCTACAAGTTAAGCAGGCTAGGATTAATGCTCACCTTACTCGGATTAAGTTGGATACAATCCCATCCGACTTTTTTATTTCCGTTTTTAAATAATCAGGCTGCAGACAGAAAACCTGAGCAGGTGTCCTTAAATTGGACTCATTGCATTGCGGTTTCAAGATCCATTGCATTGTCGCTTCACTACCTTAAAACTGCACGCATTGTAATGTCGCTTCACGACCCAAATAATTTCATAATCCTAGTTCATCTAATTAGGATTAAGGAGACTTCACAATATACGTCCTTTTGTTTCCCCTTAGGGTTCTACACCATCTCTGCATTGTATTCCCACAGCAATACTCGCCTATTACATCACGAGTGGGAACACAGGCAAAGATGGCCGCCGCAATTTCGTCGCATTTTCCATCTTTCGCACCATGGTATATGTCACCCACTCATTACATGCCCTCGTTCCTTTTTCACAACAAACTAGATTTCCCGTCCCTCCACTTCAAACAAGTTTATTATTCAGCATCACGCGCGACCGTATCCAACATTTACTCTAAAAACATTCCCTTGCCGGTCTTTCATGTTAATGCGTTTATAATATACATGGCCCGTTACAGGAGTTAACCAGCTGTCCCGGGCCCCGCGAAGGGCGGACATCCACCGAAAAACGGGCATAAGGTAGGGAGGGGTGTACACATACACGCTCTTCTTAGCCACTCCAATATGGCCGCCACCTCTACACATGTTGACATCGCGCATTCCCAACACCCAGCGCTTCCGCGTTGGCGAGTTTTTGTCAGGTGTAGGCCCTTAGCGTAATTGTACACGCTATATAACAGTCAAGAGGTGCTCACAATGCTCGAACACGACGTCGCTGTGGGTGTTTCGGCGGGACGAGGGCTGTGGATGGGCTTCGGCCGTTTTACCAGGAACGGTGAGTTCGGTTACATACTTTGTAACCTGTTCATCCCCTCCGTTAGAACCCTGTGCAGTATTGGCCACCAGTAAAGGTCCTTTCCTGGATTATTCTTTCAGTAGGCTTTGTCTTTGCTCAAGACATAGGTTATTACTGCCTATTAATGTATTCCACTCAAGGGGATTTGCACTCTCAAAAGAGGTGTCCTTATACTTTGGAAATTATCATTCTGTCAAGGACCCTTATCTAGCAAACCAAAATAGCTATTTCATCACTACTTTCTAAATATTGTTCATGCAATTGGACCAACAACCTGGGGCAGAATATCTCTGAATATGTCCACAATGGTCACATACAACTATGGAAATTTATGCAGAAACGTAATTCTATGTTCCCTATTAGTTGTGCCTAATTATAAGACAGCAATTTACCCGTTTTTCACTTGGCAGGCCTGCTGGAACACAGTGCCCACACCCTCCTCCCTTGGACAAATAGGACCATCAGTCCACCACTAGCTCTATAAATCACTCAGGTAAACATCATGTCAAATTAATTCATCTCCTTTCTCACTCTCCTTTTTCCAAGAAATGTTTGTAATTCCTTCACTCTCCAAATCAAAATGCCTTCGCATAGGGTATGACCCTGCTTTCCTTCTTAATGTCTTTCAGTAGACGGCTTAAGACAGACACAAAACTAAGGTGGCAAGACCGTTTACACTACCCAGGAACCCTGTTAAGCACTGCCTTCATCGCCGATTAGCATGCTTTCAGTAAGTAGATAGTAGCTAAGGAACGTTAGACTCAATGACAGGGTTTCTAATGCCCCCCCTCACCTGCTGCTAAGTCATATCAAGCACTGCTAACCTTGTCGCCTAACAATACAATGACAAACTTTAAGATGGTTATTTTTCCATTTTCATGTCCCCGCTAAGGTACAACCCTGTTAATTCGACATTGGAATGAACTAATATACATTCCGGCTCGTACATCAGGATTACAATATCCGGGAAGGCGCCCCTTGGACCCCGGTTCCTCTCATATTCTCTCCACAAGCGACGTATCATAAACTTAAAGGTAAATGAGGATTGGGTTCTGTGTAACAATGGTATTCAATGCTAGGCGTAGTTGGATCCTAATTTCTCCGGTCTCCCTCTTTCAATATATGACCGAGTCTGTTTCAGTGGCCATCAACAATATTAAGCTTCTAATATGGAATTAGCCCACTCCCCCCACGGGGTTTTCTCTTGTTGTGCTCTCTCCATCCTTTTCTCTTTCTCTTATTCTGGTCCTTTCCTGTGCCACATGTACAAACATAGGCCTAGCATACACCGCATGCCTTTTGTACATATATATCTTCCGCTCGATGAAATCGCTTGTTCGAAATGCAAACAGTCTATGAAATGATCCCTTGTAACTGTAAATTATGTTTATCTTAACTGTAAATAATGTTTATACATTTGTACATATCCCTACGTTTACATGGAATCCTCCGCTCATAGATTGTCTGTGGGCTGACGCCTTAAGATCAATGAATGCATAAGCTCCATGTCTATCGTTGTAATGTTTTTAAAATGTTTGTTGTTGTACATGTTGTTAGATTGGATGTTGATCTTTGTATATAGAAATTGATTGAATGTATATGTTTTTTACCGACAGCCCTGAAGAAGTCCCAGCTTGGGACGAAACGCGTCGGCTGTATGTTTTACTGCAAACTGAAAATAAAGATTAAAAGAAGACTATCAACATCTCTTTGAGAAATATTTCTTCATTGTGCTTAAATACCATTTGCACTTATTGTCTTGCTTTTTGTGGTGCACCTTTGCGGTTGTTTTATTTGCACTGAAATTCCCTAGGGAATAGGCATAGTGATGATGGGTGCCATCCAGTGTGCACACAATCCCCTTCATTAATTCAAGGGTCAAAGAATATTACCGGGAGAAAGTTAGTCAGGTGCTGACTCTAGGAAGGGTCCATCATTATATTTTGTTCCTTACTTCAGTTCACCCTCATTAGCACTGACACACCCCATACCCAGATCACATATTCATATCGTTATACAAGTGAGACTCTTGTAAAAAGATTGTCTCAAACATGACCAGCTTTAAAGATAGATGCCAGGAGCTTGCCCAGGATTTATTCACACCTGGGGCCAAAACAATTGGCACAACAATTCCAAAGGAAGATGGCTTAAAAGCCAAATTCAAAAAATTGGAAAAATTAAAGATGAATGAGATGTCCCGCTGGTGGGATGGCACCACCTTGGGAAAATACTTAGAGAATGAGAAAATCCCACGTGGGTTGAGGATACTTATCTTCCCCACGTTTGAAGACTTAGATACTGACCAACTAGAAGACTGGGAAAATAACTTACGGAACTCATCTTTCACAATGATGCGCATCCTAATTAAAAATGCTGAAAAAAAGAGAGCAAAGGCTCAGCAAGAAATAGAAGAACTGGAAAAGGAGATAGCACAATCCGAATTAAAGGATGTGATAAAGAAAAATTATGCTATACTAGACGGGGTGCTAGAAAAACATCAGATCTACCTAAGAGACAAAAAACTGAGGAAAATTAAGAGGGACGACAAGGACTATAGTGATGGGAGGGTATATACTTTTTCCAAAAAATACGACAAGGTGAAAGTCCCGGGTGAGGGCAAAAGACAGAGAGTTGAGACTCCCGAATTGAGTTCTGCAAGCAGCATCACATCACTCTCCTCAGCCGCAAGTTCGGCTTCTATAACTGAACCAATAAGTTCTGATGCAACTGACATAAGGCCCAATAATTTTTTATTGGAGATGGAGAGGTGGAGGCTAGGGGCACGACCGGTACACAAAGAACCTCCAAGACAAGAAGGGGAGGGAGGAACTGGCAGAAACGCAAACAGAAACTCGAAAAAAACAAACCTAGAATCAGTGGAGAGAATAACAAGATCCAAAAAGAAGGGGAATCCGCCACAATAGTTAGAACTGAGAATGATAACACAGTAAGATCCATTGTTGTAAACCTATCAAAAAGAGAACTAAATCAAGATGAAATCTCTGTCCTCAATAAGGGTTTAGGTTTTTGCCCCAACCAAACGGGAGGAGATGTTGATTTATTTGTTGATCTAATGAAATTTGTTCGACTGGTTAAGCTTAAAGATCATTTTGCACGCAATCCAACTAATCATGTTAACTTGAACAATGTCAATAATGTCACAGATTATACTGTCAATGAAATAAACACCATTCAAGCAATGATTTCTGTGGAACTCGATACATCTATTGACATTGAAAATGTGAGAGATGAATTGAATATTGTTGAAGGTGTTTATATTGAAAGTGGACTAAAACCAAGATCTAAATTCATCCCCACAGGTACTCATCCAAATATTGAAATTTTTCGCGCAAAAAGTTACCCAATCTTTCTACCAAATGCTTGAAAATCCTAAACGTGCTCCCCCTTCCAAATATAATCTTACACGCATAGAGTCTGAAGCCCTAAAAAGACTCCAGTCAGACGAAAATATTGTTATCCGAGAGGCGGATAAAGGGGGAAACGTAATTATCATGAACAAGGAAGATTACATGAATGAAATTTCCCGTCAACTTTCTGATTCCACCTGTTACACCAGACTCGGTTATAACCCTATTGAAGCACTCACATCCCATATAAACATGAGACTTACAGAATGGCGAGAGATAGGCTTACTCAGTGTTGAGGAGTGTCAATACCTTACAGTAACAACCCCTTCTTTTCCTTGCATTTATATACTCCCTAAAATTCATAAGGGAGGCCCCTTTCCACCTGGCCGCCCCATTATTTCCGGAGTCAACTCGCCCGTGGAAAGACTATCAGAGTATGTGGACACTTTCATCCAGCCCATGGTACAAAATCTTCCGGCCTACTTGAGGGACACTAAAGATATATTGGGCAAACTAGAGGGTTTTACTTGGACGGACACCCTACACTTCGTTACCCTCGATGTAGTTGGGCTTTACACCTGTATCAAAAAGGAATTTGGAATAAGGGCCCTGGAAACCTTTCTGGACAAACGTTCAGCAGACCACATGTCACACAATGGTGTCCTTCTTGAGATGACAGAAATTATACTGTCAAAAAACTTCTTCTTGCATGATTCGACATGGTACCACCAAACGCAAGGGACTGCAATGGGTTCCAAATTTGCTCCCGCTTACGCCGGCCTTTTTATGGGCTGGTTTGAGCGGGAGCATGCATGGGGTCGCCACGCAGCCAAATGGATGAACAACATAATTTTCTGGGGTAGGTACATTGATGATGTGATCATGATCTGGGATGGACCTACCCCGGATCTTTTGGATTACTTTGGCTACCTCAATGATAATCCGTTCAATGTTCGCTTCACGATGACACACAATCAGAAAGCAATCGACTTTCTTGATGTGAAACTCTTTGTAGAGAATAATAAGATCCAAAGCTGCACTCATCGTAAGGCGACAGCCTGTAATAGCATTCTACACTATGAGAGCGCACATCCCCGACATGTAATCGAGAACATCCCTTATGGGGAAATGATCCGGATGCGCCGGAATTGCAGTACGGAGGATTCTTTCCTTCACAATATTCTGGAAACTGAAAAACGGTTCCTTGAGAGGGGCTATCCCGGAAAGACCCTTGAAAAAGCCAACAAAAAAGTCCAAAATATATCAAGACAAAGCACCTTAGCACCCAAAACTAGACCACCAGACACTAGCAGACCCCTCTCATTTAATACACAGTACTCTGACCAAAGCAGCAAAGTCTTTAACATTTTAAGAAAACATTGGCATTTGATTGCAGATATACCGAGCCTTCAGGATTCGATCACTAGGACACCTAAAATATGCTATAGGAGAGGAAAAAACCTCCGTAACATCCTCTGCCCAAGCTATATAGAATCCAAAAAGCGGACCAACTGGCTAACTTCTCCCGCTAAAGGCTTTTTCACATGTAGCGACTGCAACATGTGTGCACTGGGCAAAAATAGAACCAAGGAATTCTGTTTCAATACCAACAAAACCTATACAATAGATCACTTGATCAATTGCAATACCAAATATGTTGTCTATATTTTGGGGTGCGGCTGTAACAAGATCTATGTTGGAAGCACCAAGAGAGCTCTAAAGATCCGCATCCAGGAACATGTCCGTGCAAGACGTAATGGTGACATGAGGTATCCCATGACCTTCCATATGCAGGAATACCATAAAGACACGGACAACATGTGGTTTATGGGCATTGATCATCAACCTATCCACCCAAGAGGAGGAGATAGGGAACTTGCATTAAGACAACGGGAGGCGGGTTGGATATGTAGACTACGATGCATAGAACTCGGTCACAACACCGAGGATGAGCTACATTATTTCCTTGATTAGCCCGCTCAATCTGATCCCCCTTTCTTTTCTGCTCATGTTCACCACACAGATCACGCCTCTATCTGTGCATTTAAACAAGTTGAAGGATGACACGTCCCTATACTCTGAAAGAAGATCTAAACAATGGACTGCCAACTTGTAAATAGCGAACCTGTAAATACCCCTTTCCCTTCTGGAAGTATATGTAACATATGAGGTACTCGGTTTCCCTTCCCGCTCATCATGGCGGGCATTCAAAATGTTTCAAACAAAGATTTGTTTTACTTCTCTTTGTTTACATTGTTGCACATCACTGTTGTCTCTTCTCTGTCCTTCTGCACCTTGCTGTCCTCCATTGCTTTCTTCTTGTATGAATTAGACACTCCTTAATTACCCGGGCTCTAGGGCTACAAGTTAAGCAGGCTAGGATTAATGCTCACCTTACTCGGATTAAGTTGGATACAATCCCATCCGACTTTTTTATTTCCGTTTTTAAATAATCAGGCTGCAGACAGAAAACCTGAGCAGGTGTCCTTAAATTGGACTCATTGCATTGCGGTTTCAAGATCCATTGCATTGTCGCTTCACTACCTTAAAACTGCACCCATTGTAATGTCGCTTCACGACCCAAATAATTTCATAATCCTAGTTCATCTAATTAGGATTAAGGAGACTTCACAATATACGTCCTTTTGTTTCCCCTTAGGGTTCTACACCATCTCTGCATTGTATTCCCACAGCAATACTCGCCTATTACATCACGAGTGGGAACACAGGCAAAGATGGCCGCCGCAATTTCGTCGCATTTTCCATCTTTCACACCATGGTATATGTCACCCACTCATTACATGCCCTCGTTCCTTTTTCACAACAAACTAGATTTCCCGTCCCTCCACTTCAAACAAGTTTATTATTCAGCATCACGCGCGACCGTATCCAACATTTACTCTAAAAACATTCCCTTGCCGGTCTTTCATGTTAATGCGTTTATAATATACATGGCCCGTTACAGGAGTTAACCAGCTATCCCGGGCGCCGCGAAGGGCGGACATCCACCGAAAAACGGGCATAAGGTAGGGAGGGGTGTACACATACACGCTCTTCTTAGCCACTCCAATATGGCCGCCACCTCTACACATGTTGACATCGCGCATTCCCAACACCCAGCGCTTCCGCGTTGGCACGTTGGCGCGTTTTTGTCAGGTGTAGGCCCTTAGCGTAATTGTACACGCTATATAACAGTCAAGAGGTGCTCACAATGCTCGAACACGACGTCGCTGTGGGTGTTTCGGCGGGACGAGGGCTGTGGATGGGCGCCGCCCGTTTTACCAGGAACGGTGAGTTCGGTTACATACTTTGTAACCTGTTCATCCCCTCCGTTAGGATCCTGTGCAGTATTGGCCACCAGTAAAGGTCCTTTCCTGGATTATTCTTTCAGTAGGCTTTGTCTTTGCTCAAAACATAGGTTATTACTGCCTATTAATGTATTCCACTCAAGGGGATTTGCACTCTCAAAAGAGGTTTCCTTATACTTTGGAAATTATCATTCTGTCAAGGACCCTTATCTAGCAAACCAAAATAGCTATTTCATCACTACTTTCTAAATATTGTTCATGCAATTGGACCAACAACCTGGGGCAGAATATCTCTGAATATGTCCACAATGGTCACATACAACTATGGAAATTTATGCAGAAACGTAATTCTATGTTCCCTATTAGTTGTGCCTAATTATAAGACAGCAATTTACCCGTTTTTCACTTGGCAGGCCTGCTGGAACACAGTGCCCACACCCTCCTCCCTTGGACAAATAGGACCATCAGTCCACCACTAGCTCTATAAATCACTCAGGTAAACATCATGTCAAATTAATTCATCTCCTTTCTCACTCTCCTTTTTCCAAGAAATGTTTGTAATTCCTTCACTCTCCAAATCAAAATGCCTTCGCATAGGGTATGACCCTGCTTTCCTTCTTAATGTCTTTCAGTAGACGGCTTAAGACAGACACAAAACTAAGGTGGCAAGACCGTTTACACTACCCAGGAACCCTGTTAAGCACTGCCTTCATCGCCGATTAGCATGCTTACAGTAAGTAGATAGTAGCTAAGGAACGTTAGACTCAATGACAGGGTTTCTAATGCCCCCCCTCACCTGCTGCTAAGTCATATCAAGCACTGCTAACCTTGTCGCCTAACAATACAATGACAAACTTTAAGATGGTTATTTTTCCATTTTCATGTCCCCGCTAAGGTACAACCCTGTTAATTCGACATTGGAATGAACTAATATACATTCCGGCTCGTACATCAGGATTACAATATCCGGGAAGGCGCCCCTTGGACCCCGGTTCCTCTCATATTCTCTCCACAAGCGACGTATCATAAACTTAAAGGTAAATGAGGATTGGGTTCTGTGTAACAATGGTATTCAATGCTAGGCGTAGTTGGATCCTAATTTCTCCGGTCTCCCTCTTTCAATATATGACCGAGTCTGTTTCAGTGGCCATCAACAATATTAAGCTTCTAATATGGAATTAGCCCACTCCCCACACGGGGTTTTCTCTTGTTGTGCTCTCTCCATCCTTTTCTCTTTCTCTTATTCTGGTACTTTCCTGTGCCACATGTACAAACATAGGCCTAGCATACACCGCATGCCTTTTGTACATATATATCTTCCGCTCGATGAAATCGCTTGTTCGAAATGCAAACAGTCTATGAAATGATCCCTTGTAACTGTAAATTATGTTTATCTTAACTGTAAATAATGTTTATACATTTGTACATATCCCTACGTTTACATGGAATCCTCCGCTCATAGATTGTCTGTGGGCTGACGCCTTAAGATCAATGAATGCATAAGCTCCATGTCTATCGTTGTAATGTTTTTAAAATGTTTGTTGTTGTACATGTTGTTAGATTGGATGTTGATCTTTGTATATAGAAATTGATTGAATGTATATGTTTTTTACCGACAGCCCTGAAGAAGTCCCAGCTTGGGACGAAACGCGTCGGCTGTATGTTTTACTGCAAACTGAAAATAAAGATTAAAAGAAGACTATCAACATCTCTTTGAGAAATATTTCTTCATTGTGCTTAAATACCATTTGCACTTATTGTCTTGCTTTTTGTGGTGCACCTTTGCGGTTGTTTTATTTGCACTGAAATTCCCTAGGGAATAGGCATAGTGATGATGGGTGCCATCCAGTGTGCACACAATCCCCTTCATTAATTCAAGGGTCAAAGAACATTACGGGGAGAAAGTTAGTCAGGTGCTGACTCTAGGAAGGGTCCATCATTATATTTTGTTCCTTAGGACAAGACAGAAGCTTAGCTCTATTGGACAGAGGATTGGTGGCCGGAAGAACTTGCCCCATCCCTTTGCCCACTAGAACCGCTAGAAACCTGGGCATACTCATAGATTACCAATTATCAATGCAGGACGAGATCACCTCCATATGTGAAACCAGCTTTGGTGTTATGTGTCTCCTCATGAAAATGTTTTGGTCGATTCCGTTGAGCTCAAGCAAAACATTTATCCAAGCTCTAAACATCAGTCGCTTGGATTACGGCAATGTCCTGAAACTTGCCTGTAAGAATCCCTTTTATCAAAACTGCAAGTTGTCCAAAACACTGTACCCGTACGGTAAGCAACTTGTCTCCAAATACCGGGTCAGCCCCCACAATCAGAGCCCTACATTGGCTACCCATCCGCAAGAAAGCACTAGGCAAACTGCTCTGCCTGGCCGATGAATCCTTGTCAAGCTCTGGCTCAATATACCTTCAGAATAGCCAATCAAATCTATTATATCACCGGCGTATTTGCACTGCTAAACATGAGGGCAGAGCATTTTCTTATATTGGGCTGCTCCACTCGAACAAACTTCCTCTGTTCATCTGTGCCTGCTCAAATCTATCTGAATAAAAAAAAAATACAGAAGAACCTGGTTGCTTTAATGTTGCCTCTAATACATCTTCCTGCCAATCATGCGCCAAGCCGGTACAAGTAGTGAGCTATATCAAGACTCTAATAACATCACATAACATGATTTTGCCTTAAAGTCGAAGGTGAAGAAACATATCCATGTTTTCAAATATTAACATAATTGCATTAATATGCATTTTGACATATGTATAAATGTATTGGAGCAGACATATATCAATTTTATTCTCGTTCAAGTATTAAAATATTTTACTCGTCTTAACTTGGCTCTATAACCCTTGAACACTGAAAGAAATAACACTGAAACTTTATACATTGTCCATTTCCAGAATTGGGTGCAGTATTGAATATAATTAGCCAAAAGTGTAGTTTAAAGATGACAAATAGAGTAAAGAGATGGACCATGAAAAGGATATAAATGAGACAAGGTATGCAGAAGTAAGAAGCTAAAGAAAGACATTTTGTGAGTACAGAAGGTACAAACCAAGAGCGTACACAGTTCAGCTCCCTGTAATTGTAATATCAAATCACTAAATGGGTACAATTAAGAAAAAAACATTATAAGAATACCCTATAGTATAATTAGAGCAATTATAATTCACCATTGTTCTGAATTCCTGGAAAAAGGTTCATACCGATCAAAAAACACCATTAAATTGTAAGGTGAATTGAAGTGTTTTCAAATATAGATTTTTCCTTTTCTTGTAATAGAAGGATAAAATAAGTCAGATGTATTTCCGCATCATTTAGTCTAAGTCCTAAGGCAGCAAAATCGATGTGCACAGTCACAGTTTCCTTAACAAATTCTTGGTGAATTAACATTTTGTTATCACCCATATTAAGAAATTGTATTACTCTGGCAGCCATTCCAATCTCAGACAAGATGTGATGGTTTAATGCTCTGGAAAGAAATGTGTCCAAATTATGACTTGGTCATTGTTAGACCTGGCATTTTTTTGCTGTTGCCTATTGTGTTTTGGCTATGTTTTTGCTGGTCTAGATGCTTTGGGCACTTTGACACTGCTGTTCAGTGCTAAAGTGCAAGTACTCCCTATTTTAAATTGTTGTAGGGATTAGTGACTCCATGACTGGATTATTTGATTTACTTGTCAGACCCTAGTACAGTGCACCATGTGTGTCCAGTGCCTGTAAATCAAATGCTGCTGGTGGGCTTGCAGCACTGGTTGTGCCACCCACAGAAGCAGCTTGTAAAATATGGCTCAGGCATGCCAGTGCAGAATCTGTGTGCAGTCTGGGACTCCCATGTCGACTTGGCAAGTGCACCCACTTGCCAGTCCCTAAACCTTCGCTTTCCTACATGTTAGTCACCCTTATGGGCAGGGTTCAATGTATCTGAAAGGTAGGACATGCCCTGGTGTGTGTGGCATGTCCTAATAGTGAGTTACAGGTACAGCCAATTTCGTTTTTCACTATTGCAAGGCCACCTCTTCCCATAGGCCAGAGTTGGCAGTTTGATTATAACATCTTATAATGCTAACTGACCCTGGGAAAAATGTAGAAAAACGAGTTTAGTATGCCTGAACTCAGAATGTTAAAACACATCTTTTAGGATGATTTTTACATTCTGTGTTTGAAAATTCCACTTTTAGAAAGTAGGTATTTTCTTGCAAACCACCCAGTATGCCTCTGCTAGGTATGTGTATTCCATGTCTGGTTTGCGAGTGACAGGGGGCCTTGGCTCCAGCAGTCTGATGGGTCAGAGCTGGGTGAATAGGCCCTGCATTGAATAGAGATCAGGGGTAGGAGATTTTCTTTCACTTGCCTGAGCCTTCATAGAATAGAGAGTAGGGGGAGGAGTTTTCCTTTCAGCTACCTGGGCCAGGTCTGCTTTCAAAATGCTGTCTCCACCTCCTGCCAGCAAGCAGCACCAATGAGGACAGAACTGATTTTGACTAGGTACAGACACTCTCTGCCCACAGAGAATAAAGGATTTGGCACTATAAATATACGGGTGCGGGCCATAGAACTTCAGATCACTTCTGGGAATCAAGACAAACCTTTGCCAAGGAGAGAAACCAAGGAAGCTGAAGGAGGAGATTGCCCCTGGGCTGTGTGCTGTTTGGGGTTGGTCTTCAGTGGTTACGTATTGCCAAGGAAAGGAGAAAGTGAACTTTGTGTGTACTTTATCATCTTGAGGAAGATCTCCCAGGGCTTGAAACTGAGCTTGCCTCCTGTTCTGAAGTCTCAGGGACACAAAGACTTTACCCCTTCTGCCTGCTTGCATCTAGAACTGCTGTTTAAGATGCTACAGAAGGAAATTGCAACACTGATGCCGGCGAGCGACGCTGTAACCTGCACCAAAGCCGTGATCGCTGCTCTGACTTGCGACATAGGCTCAATATCAGCTGCCGTGACACATCGAAGCCAGCGTGTGACGCCGTAACCTGCCCAAAGCCATGACCGCTGCTCTAACTTGCGACGTGGGCTCGACGCCTGCTGCTGTGCCGCATAGACTCCGAAACCGACCTCATCATCGCGGAAACGATCCTCGACGTGGGTGACCGTGAATCCATCAACATCGCGCCATCGTAAGGAACAGTGGCTTTGGCCCCATAGTGTCGTCACCGCCCCGACCCAGTAAGTAACAGTCCTCTCACCTCCCCTGCGCTGCAGTAAGGAACAGAGCTGCACCTCCCCTGGGGTTGTAAAGAACCAATTCCATGCAGCACCTATGAACACGCACCTCCCCGACGCCGTGAACTATCTTTGTTTTCATCAATCCCAAGGTACTGTTCTTTGTGGGCCTTCTTGACTCTGGGCTCGATGCCGCGCACCTCGTGGTCGGCACCGTACTTTGGGGTTTCCACCAGCCTCAATGTTGTTATAACTCCAAGTGGAGTTATTTGTTGCTATTAGCTTAATTTAAGTAAATAACCTTTTTATAAGGATACTTTGAATACTGTATTGTGGATTTTCACCGGTTGGTCTTGTTTGGATAAACATATTTATTCTTCTAAACGGGTGTGGTGTCCATTTGTAGTGTTTTCACTGTATTACTCTATGTGCTCACAAGTGCTTTACACACTACCTCTAAAAGTGTATCCCACCCACTTTCCCTGACCAGATGCAAGGGCCCCTATATGGACAAAGAGGAAAACCATTGCCACCTAGAGACCCCCATTTTTAACATTGGTGGTCAGCGGTGAGGATTTGGACTTGCATATGTAACTCATATACAGCGATTGATGTACACTACTAGTGAGTGAAGACCATAACGCAACCACATACATTTTTGGTAGAATTATTTCCTTGGGACTTCTATTTTAGCTAAGAACCGTCAATTTTTGCCAAGATGACCAAAGCAGCATCCAACGCATCTATGGATCTACAATTTGAAGAAGAGAGGGTTGACACCCACTTTATGCCACAGCTTAAATCCTTCTGTAAAAGATTTAAAATCCCTGTGAAAGGCATCACCAAGAAGGAAGAGTTCCAAACCGTGCTGAGAGCCTCTTTGGAATCCAGGAATGCTACTGAGCATCCTGAAGAGCCTAGGGAGAAAGCAAAGAATACAGAGGGGCAGATAGATGAGCCCTTGGGCCTGACCGGGGAGAAAGCACCTTCCAGAGCAGGAAGCAGTGTTTCTTCAAAGGGCCTGTCCCCAGAAGAGCTGGAGGACCAGGAGAACGATAGAATGCATAAGTTGGAGCTATCTAAGCTCAAGCTGGGTGGCCGGATGGAATTAGAAAATAAGAAATTAGCCTTGGAAGAGAAGAGAATGCATTTAGAGCATGAAAGGATGTTAAGGGAGTTGAAGTTGAAAGCCAAGAGTTTAGAAATTACTCCCTCTGGTGGCAGCACACCATCTGTGCCTGTATAAACGAATGTATGTACCCCAAAGATGTAATTACGTAGTTTTACAAGCATGAAGGTATTGGGCAATGGTTTATGGCCTATGGGGTATTTATAACATAACATAACAGGTGTATTTGTAAAGCGCACGTTCACCCCAGCAACGGGGTATCTTGGCACTGAAATAACAGATGTATATGGTTACCCAACTCAATGGTACTCATTTTATCGACCTCAAATGGATGAAAGGCTGAGTGGACCCACCGGGATTTGAACCTGTGACCATGAGGTCGAACACAGGCCCCTGCAGTGGATGCATCAGTCCACTGAGCCACTAGACCCAGCTTAACATTCCACCGGGTCCCTGAGAAGGATTGGGGAGAGGGATTGTGGGGATGGTTTCTCAGTGATGGGCGGGACACCTTGTTAGACTTGCTCTCTGAGGACCAAAATTCCTATGTCCACATGAAGAGAGCCTTAACCCCTTGGGCGCGGCTGCGATTCTGCGCCTGTGCAGCCGTTTTTAAGAGTGGGCCGGTTCATGACGGCCCCAAGTCGTCGTCAGCACATGAGCACCGTGATGCATGACGGCTGTGGGCCGTCATCAGCATGGAAGGGTTTAATGACCAGGTATGGGTTGACCCCAGAGTTTTATAGACAGAGGTTTAGAAATTGTAAGAAACTGGAGTCAAGTACTTGGGTGGAATATATGTCTTTTTTTGGCAGAGCATTAGATGGTTGAGTGAAGTGTAGCAAAGTAAATACATTTTAGGTGCTCCATGATTTGATTGCATGGGAGCACTTGTCTAGTAATTGTTTTCCAGAGCTACGCCAGCACCTGATTGATAGTAAGCTGACTATCCCTAGGAAGCTTGGTGAGGAGGCGGACAGCTGGTTTAGTACCTGGGTCCACAAGGGTCATGTGGCAGACTTCGCAAAAGGTGGGCAGGGTCCCCAGCAGAAGAGTGGGGAGGGCAAGGGTAAATGGAGGGAGTTCCAGAAAGGGCCCCAAAGTAATCCCCAAGGGAACCAAGAGAAGGGTTCCCAGCCTCCCCTTGTGAAGAAGTCAGGGGCCCGACAGATAAGCCTGTTCAGAGGGGTCCCAAGAATTCTTTTGGTTGGGGTCAGGTGGGTCACTTCTACTTGGAGCCTCAGTGCCATAACAACGGTAAAACAGCACCCACTGGTATACCGCTTCGGCAGATGACTGGTATAACCCTGGGAGAGGAGATGGGTACCCAAGGTAGGTGTGGTCCTGCAGAGATGTCCCTAGTCTCTGTAGGAGACTGTGAGGTTGTCTCCAGGACCCAGCTGCCTGATAACACTAAAAAATACAGGCAGTGGGTGACCATCAATGGCCAAAGGGTGGAGGCTCTGAGAGACACCGGAGCCAGTGTGACAGCTGTCAGTTGTCGGCTGATGTCTGAAGAGCAGGTGATCCCCAATGCATTTTTCTCTGTAGTTGCCTCAAACATCTCAGAGAGCCACTGCAAGGCGGTCCAGGGTCCCTTCAAGTGTGGGGGGGTCTCAGGTACCTTTCAAGTAGCTGTGAGGCCAGCCATACCTGTTGACTGTCTGCTAGGCAATGATTTGGAAAGCTCCCCTTGGGCTAAGGTGGAAAGAAGGTCTCACCTGAAGAGGCTGGGTCTGACAGAGTGGGCGTGTGTGACCACTCGGTCAATGGCAGCCAGTAAGGGTATTCAAGAGGACCTGGAGCCTGAAAGAGTGGCCCAGGTGCCTGCCTTAAAGAGAAGAGGCAGAGTGCATGGGAAACCAGTCTCCAAAGTTCCCACGGTCGAGGATGAGGCAGATCTTGAGCAGGATGCCCTTGATCCTACAGGAGACCAAGTAGCTGAACTGGGGGACCTGCCTGAGCTGGCTCATTGGCAGCAGGAAAGAGGACCCTCCAGGGAACAGTTCTGTGAGGAGCAGAAGAAGTACCCTTCTCTTGTGGGTTTGCGGCGACAGGCTGCAAACCAGGTAGCAGGTAATCAGTCTGGATCACATTGGATCTACTGGGAGAATGACCTGTCAGACTTGCCAGGCAAATGGTAAGATTGGGTGGAAGCACAAGGCTCCTCTCCAGCCTTTCCATGTGGTCAGCACCCCTTTGAAAGAGTGGACATTGACATTGTGTGGTCACAGGATCACAAATCAGCCATGGGCAACAGGTTCATCCTGCTCTTGTTTGACCATGCCACCCGGTACCAGGAAGCCATCCCTCTCCGGACTGTGACGGTCCCCGTGGTGAGACATGCGTTGATGAGGATTTTCTCCTGAGTGGGCTTCCCCAGAGAGGAGGTATCAGACCATGATACCAACTTCATATCCAAGTATATGAAGTCCCTGTGGCAGGAGTTTGTTTTGTAACCTACAAGTTCACAACTCCTTACCACCCCCAAGGTAATGGGTTGGTTGAGAGATTCAACCGGACCCTAAAGGGCATGATTATGGGTCTTGAGGAACCCATGAGGCGTAGGGGCTACTTCCTCTTGCCATGCCTTTTGTTTGCTTACAAAGAGGTGCCACAGAAGTCCTTAGGGTTCAGTCCCTTTGAACTGCTGTATGGTCACCCTGTAAGCCGACCTCTCAGTTTGATAATAGAAGGCTGGGAAAAAGCTCCCAGTAAACCTCCCCAGGCTGCATATAGCTACATGCTGGCCTTCAGAAACCAAACTAGGTGTTTCAGACAACTCGCTCAGGCGAATCTGGAAGCCAGAAAGGATGAGATGAAACGGTGGTATGATCAGAATGCCACTCTGATCGAGTTTCAGCCAGGACAGAAAATATGGGTCATGGCCCCCGTGGAGCCTTGTGCGTTCCCAGATAAGTGGACCGGACCATTTGAGGTGGTGGAGCGCAAGAGTGATGTCACCTACTTGGTGGAATTGCGGTCTCCTTGGAACCCTTTGTAGGTCCTGCATGTAAAGACCCTGAAGCCCTGCTTGGAGAGTTCCCGAAGTGGGCATGCTCCTAGCAACAGATGATAGAATGGAGGAGGAGACTGAGCCTCTTCCTGACCTCCTATCTGCAAAAGAGCAAGATGGGTCAGTGGATGGTGTAAACTTCTCTTCGGCCCGGACCCTGAGCAGCAAGATGACTGTCGCCAACTGTTGGGACAGTTTCCTGATCTATTCTCCCTGACTCCCAGTGTCACTGATTGGTGCGTCCATGATGTGGACACTGGGGACCGTCCTCCTGTAAAGCACAAAACTTACAGAGTGATTGACAGGGTGAAAGCTTGCATCAAGGAGGAGGTCTCCAAGATGTTTGCTTTAGGGGTGATTCAGTCTTCAAACAGTTCTTGGGCCAGCCCAGTGGTCTTGGTCCCAAAGGATGCCGCACCGGGCATCACGCCATAATTCTGGTTCTGTGTGGACTACCGAGGACTCAATTAAGTCACCAGGACTGACGTGCACCCCATCCCTAGAGTTGATGAGCTCATTGATCGGTTAGGGGCTGCACAGTACCTCAGTATGTTTGATTTAATGTCTGGGTACTGGCAGATCGACCTAACTGATGGGGTAAAAGAGAGGTCAGCATTCTCCACACCAGGTGAGCACTACCAATTCTGGGCTATTCCTCTTTGGGATGAAGAATGCCCCTGCCTCCTTTCAAAGATTGGTCAACCAGGTGTTAGCTGAACTGGACAATTTCAGTACCTGGATGACGTTGCAGTGTTCAGCGCCAGTTGGGAAGAACATCTGTGCCAACTCTGGGAAGTGTTGATGGCGCTGCGGATGGCAGGCCTCACGCCAGCTTTTGATGCCATGACGACACCTATGTGCACGGCACCCGTGATCCAGGCGCCCAGCTTCTCTAAAGAATTAATTGTGCAGACAGACGCTTCAGAGCATGGTGTCGGAGCTGTACTTTCACAGATGAATGAGGAGGGCCTAGACCAACCTGCAGCCTTGATTAGTAGGAGGTTACTTCCACAGGAACAGAGGTGGAGTGCAATTGAGCATGAGGCATTTGCTGTGGTCTGGGCACTGAAGAAGTTGAGAACATACTTATTTGGGACTCACTTCCGGGTTCAGACAGACCACAGGCCCCTCAGATGGTTGATGCAGATGAGGGGTGAGAACCCAAAGCTGTTGAGGTGGTCCATTTCCATAGAGGGGATAGACTTCATGGTGGAACACCGCCCTGGTACAGAACACGCCAATGCTGATGGCCTGTCCAGATTTTTTTGCCTTAGTGAAGAGAACTCCCAAGGGGTGGGTAGTTATCCCCACATTTCAGCTTGAGGGGACACATGTTCGACCTGGCACCAGTGGCGAGGGTCTCCCTTCCATGTTTTTGCTGTTGCCTCCTGTGTTTTTGCTATGTTTTTGCTAGTCTAGATGCTTTGGCACTTTGCCACTGCTATTCAGAGCCAAAGTGCAAGTCCTCCCGATTGTAAATTGTAGTAAGGATTAGTGACTCCATGATTGGATTATTTGATTTACTTGTCAGACCATGCCTTCCAATCATGCATCAAGATGTGCCTACGGGTACAAGTAGTGCACTATATCAAGACTCTAATAACATAACAACTACATAACATGATTTTGCCTTAAAGCCGAAGGTAATGAAACATATTCATGAATTCAAATATTAACTTAAAAGGATAGCATTTGGACATATGTATAAGTTTATTAGAGTGGACAAATTTCATATTTATTCTAAGTCAAATATTAGGATATTTTCCTCCTCTTAACTTGGTGTTATAACCCTTAAACACTGAAATAAATAACAATGATACTTTATATATTGTTCTTTGCCAGAATTGGGTGTAGTATTGAATATAATAAGCTAAAAGTGTAATTTAAAGATGACAAATAGAGTGAAGGGATAGACCATAAAAAGGATATAGATAAGACAAGGCATGCAAAAGTAAGAAGCAAAAGAAAGTCATTTTGTACAAAAGGTACAAACCAAAAGCCTACACAGTTCAGTTCACTGTAATTGTAATATCATATCACTAAATGGGTATAATTAAAAAATACATTATAAGAATACCCTATAGTATAATTAGAGCAATTATAATTCATCATAGTTCTGGGAATTCCTGGAAAAAGGTTCATACTGATCAAAATACACCATTACAATATAAGGTGAATTGAAGTGTTTTCAAATATAGTTTTTTCATTTTCTTGTAGTAGATGGATAAAACAAGTCAGATATATTTCAGCATCATTTAGTCTAAGTCTTAATGCAGCAAAATCAATGTGCACAGTCACAGTTTCCTTAATAAATTTTTGGTGAATTAACATTTTGTTATCATCCATATTAAGAAATTGTATTACTCTGGCAGCCTTTCAAATCTCAGGCAAGGTGTGATGGTTTAATACTCTGGAAAAAAATGTGTCCAAATTATCACTTGGTGAGTGTTAGACCTGGCATCATTGACTGTCTCCCTTACATTTTTTCACAGTTGCCTCCTGTGTTTTTCCTTTGTTGTTGCTGGTCTAGATGCTTTGGGGGCTTTGCCACTGCTATTCAGTGCCAAAGTGCAAGTGCTCCCTATTGTAAATTGTTGTATGGATTAGTGACTCCATGATAGGATTATTTGATTTACTTGTCAGACCCTAGTAGAGTGCACCATGTGTGCCCAGTGCCTGTAAATCAAAGGCTGATTGTGAGCTTGCAGCACTAGTTGTGCCACCAACAGAACCAGCTTGTAAAATGTGGCTCAGGCCTGCCATTGCAGAGCCTGTGTGCAGTCTGGGACTGCCAGGTCGACTTAGCAAGTGCACTCATTAGCCGGTCCCTAAACCTTCCCTTTCCTACATGTTAGTCACCCGTATGGGCAGGGTGCATTGTATGGAAAGGTAGGACATGCCCTGGTGTGGGTGGCATGTAGTGATAGTGAGTTACAGCCAATTTAGTTTTTCACTATTGCAAGGCTACCTGTTCCCACAGGCCAGAATGGGCAATTTGATTATAACATCTTATAATCCTAACTGACTCAGGGAACAAGGTAGAAAAACGAGTTTAGTATGCCTGTACTCGGAATGTTAAAATACATCTTTTAGTGTGGGTGATTTTTACAATCTGGGCTTGAAAACACCACTTTTAGAAAGTAGGTCTTTGCTTGCCTAACCATCCAGTATGCCTCTGCTAGGTTTGTGTATTCCATGTTTGGTTTGTGAGTGACAGGGGGCCAGAGAGGGCCTTGGTTCAAGCAGTCTTATGGGTCAGGGCTGGACCTAATAGGCCCTGCATTGAATAGAGAGTAGGGGAGGAGATTTCCTTACACCTGCCTGAGCCTTCATAGAGTAGAGATTAGGGAGAGGAGTTTTTCTTTCAGCTACCTGGGCCAGGTCTGCTTTCAACAATCCTTTCGCCACCTCCTGCCAGGAAGCTGTACCAAGGAGGACAGCACTGGGTTTGACTAGGTACAGACACTCTCTACCTTCAGAGAACAAAGGATTTTACAGTATAAATATTGGGGCCCAGACCCCAAAACTTTAGATTACTTATCTAAATCAAGAAAAACCTTTGCCAAGGAGAGAAACCAAGGAAGCTGAAGGAAGAGACTGCCCCTGTGATGTGTGCTGTTTGGGGTTGGCCTGTAGCGGTTACTTATTGAGAAGGAAAGAAGAAAAGGAACTTTGTGTGTACTTTATCATCTTGAGGAAGATCTGCAAAGGCTTGAAACTGAGCTTGCCTCCTGTTTTGAAGTCTCAGGAACACAAAAACTCCGCCCCTACAGTCTGCCTGCGTCTAGAACTTCTGTTTTTGTTGCTACAGAAGGAAAGTGCAACACCGACGCTGGCGAGCGATGCCGTAACCTGCACTGAAGACGTGAGCGCTGCTCTGATTTGCAACATAGGCTCAACGCCAGCTACCATGCCACATTGACGCCAGCAAGCGAGGCCGTAACCTGCCTGAAGCCGTGAGCACTGCTCCAACTTGCGACGTTTGCCCGATGCCTACTGCTGTGCCGCATTGTCTCCGAAACTGACCTCATAATCGCGGAGCTGATCCTCGACGTGGGTGACTGTGAATCCATCGACATTGCGCCATCGTAAGGAACAGTGATTTCAGCGTCATTGTGATGTCACCTCCTAGACGCGGTAAGGAACCATCGTCTCACCTCCCCTGCGCTGCAGTAAGGAACAGAGGCTGCACCTCCCTTGGGGTCGTAAGGAACCAACACTGTGCAGCGCCTACGAAGCCGCACCTCCACGACACCAGGAAATATTTTTGTTTTCATCAATTCCAAGGTACTGTTTTTGTGGGCCTGCTTGACTCGTAGTCCACGCCATACTTTGGGATTTCCACCGTTCACGACGTCGTTATAACTCCAAGTGGAGTTATTTGTTGCTAGAAGCTTGATTTAAGTAAATAACCTATTTTAAAGGATACTTTGAATACTCTATTGTGGATTTTTGGCGATTGGTCTTGTTTAGAAAAAGACATTTATTTTTCCAAACCGTTGTGGTGTCCATTTGTAGTGTTTTCACTGTATTACTGTATGTGCTCACAAATGCTTTACACACTGTCTCTGAGATAATTCTGTCTGCTCGTGCCAAGCTACCAAGGGGTGAGCAGGGGTATTTTAGGAGGGTATCCCACTTTCCCTGACTAGAAGCAAGGACCCCTATTTGGACAAAGGTGCAAACCATTGCCAACTAGAGACCCCCATTTCTAACAGTGATTCTGTAGGGAGAGAGAACTTACACTATCAGATACTACATTCAAATCTCTTTGTATGTTTTTTTATGGGTAGACTTTGGTGGTGAGAATACAGCTTTTTTAGTTCTTGTGTTGATTGTACAGAGGAGATTTGGGTTCATCAAGAGGCAGCCATATTATACAATGCACTATGGGACTTGAAGTAAAGTGAATACAGTCATGTGACTTAACCCTATTAAAAGCACCCCCGAGCGCACTTGAGTGTTTGTTACTTCCATCTATGAACAAGGCTAGTATGCTGAAACGTCGGAATATGGAAGCAGGCACAACCAGACTTTGAAAATAAAACCTCTGGACCTCACTACTTGTTTGCTTACAGTGGTGTAATGATGGGTCCATTGCGTGAACCTGCCGTGAAGGGTCCTGGGCTCTGGGACGGGGACTTGTCTTTTTGGAGTTGAATTGAGGAGCCTGACCCACTCGTGCACCCAGCCTATCAAGGTAAAGGCTAATTGAGCAAAAAGGGATGGCACGAGGAAAGGATTCAGGCAGGATGATATCCTGCCATGATTGTGCTGCATAATGATGTCTTTTATTTTTAATTCATAATGAAAACAAGTACACTGTGGTATTTTACCAACTCACCTGACTGCCTTTTAAAAGTATTCCACATTGACATCAGTGCTTGTGCTTATGGAAATTACCAACAAGACAAATAACATCTGAGGACTTCCAGTCATTTCACTAACTGGCACAATGCACTATGGGACTTGAAATAAAGTGAATACAGTCATGTGACTTAACCCTATTAAAAGCACGCCCGAGCGCACTTGAGTGTTTGTTACTTCCATCTGTGAACAAGGCTAATATGCCGAAACGTCAGAATATCGAAGCAGGCGCTGCCAGACCTTGAAAATAAAACCTCTGTTGCAGTATTGGGCCTCACTACTTGTGTGCTTACAGTGGTGTAATGATGGGTTGCTCCGTGCCCATTGCGTGAGGCTGCCTTGAAGGGTTCGTACAAAACCAGAGAAATTCGGCTGTTACAGTTAGTTGATCTAACTATAACTCGTGCCCCCCAATGCACTGCTGATGATATCACATATTGCATCACTCATGTCATGGTCAGTGACATCACTGATGACATCACTGATGATATCTCAAATAACATCACTGATGACATCATTGATGACATCATCCAGTGACTATGTGTTTCTATAATAAAGTTGAAATATGTTTTATTTATATATAGGCCAAGGTATATTGAAGAATGAGTGAGTGTATGAGTGGCTGAATGGATGATTTAGTAGGTGTGTGACTGACACTATAAGTGAGTGATTAAACGTGTCTTACTGAATGCATGGGCCAGTGACTAAACTATGTGAATGTGTGTATCTGTCTGTCTGTGGGTGTGTAAGCAGCTGCATGGGTTGGTGAGTAGCTACATGAGTGTCTATATGGGTTATTGATTGGTTGTCTGAGTATCTGTATGAGTACCTGAATGTATGTGTGGGTGTATGGGGTGTGTGTGACTCCCTGCATGGATAAGTGAGTGGGTGGTTCACTGGGTGTATGGGTTCAAGAGTGCGTCTGTGAGGGACTGTATGGGTGGGTGAGTGGTGGTATGGCTGTGTTGGTGAGTGAGTGGATGTCTCAGTGGTACATGTGTGAGTAACTACATTTGTGAAAGGCAGTATATGTGAGTGTTGGAGTATATAAGTGACTGTATGTGAGAGTGAATGATTGTGAGAGTGGCTTTATGGATGAGTGGGTGCTTGTGCCAGTGATTGTATAAGAGAGTAAGTATGAGATAGTATCTGTATAAATGAGTGAGGTGGTGTGTGTATGACTGTGTAGGTGAGTGAATGGGAGTGTGATTGATTGTTTGCATGACTGACTAGCTGAGTGAGCAACTGAATGGGTGAGTGGCGGTGTGTGCGTGTCTGTATGGGTGTATGAGTGCATACATGATAGTGGCTGTATCGATGAGTGACTGCATGTATGAGTGACTGTATGGATGAGGCAGTGGATGTGTGTGTAGACCTAGGAATCAGTCAGTGGGTACATAGTAACTGGTATTGGTGTGTCTATGGTTTCGAGAATGGAAGTCTTTATTTTAGAGTGGGTGTATCAAAGGTTATATAGGGTTGTGAGGAGGTCCATCAGAGGATCAAGTGGATGATGTAATCAGTGATATAATTTGAGATGTCATCAGTGATGTCATCAGTGATGTCACTGACCATGTCATGAGTGATGTAATATGTGATATCATCAACAGTGCATTGCGGTGGCAGAAGTTATAATTAGCTCACCTAACTATAACGGCTTAATTTCTCTTGTTTTGTATGAGTGGAATGTCCAACTAACTATATTGTCCCTGAAACCTGTGGTTTTTTCAATGAACTTCTATGGTTTTTTAAATGCTAATTTCTAACTATAACGTCTCTGAAACCTATGTTTTTTTCAGTGAATTTCAAAGGTTTTTTAAATGATAATTTCTAACTATAAAGTCCCTGAAACCTATGTTTTTTTCAGAGAATTTCAAAGGTTTTTTAAAAGATAATTTCTATCTATGCCCTCATAGGTAGGACATGTGCAGAAAGAGGAAGAAGGGTGCAGAAAGAAGCAAGAGAAATGCAGAAAGAAGCAACAGAAGTCCAGAAAGAGGAAGAGGAAGAAAGGTGCAGAAAGAAGCAAGAGATATGACGAAAGAACCAAAAGAGGTGCAGAAAGAAGCCTTGTTGCCAAGTCAACCTGTGCGTGGGCACCCCCCAACGTTTTGCTGACTGGTACTGGTGGTAACTGACTCTGACTGACCCGGGGCTCTGCCTAAGCAGGCCTGGAGCCAGTGCTATGCTGAAAAATACTTAGAATACAATGAGAACACTGACATACAATAGGGTACACTATGGGTTGTAAGGCCCTAGTACAAAATAGGGCATGTGGGATTAAAACTACCTCAGAAAGAGGCAAGAGAAGTTCAGAAAGAGGCAGCAGAGTAACAGAAACAGGCAGAAGAGGTGCAGAAAGATGGAACAGGGGTGCAGAAAGAGAGAAGAGGGATGAAGATAGAGGTACCAGGGGTGCAAACATTTGCAAGGGAGGTGAATAAAGAAACAAGAGCAGTGCAGTAAGAAACAACAAAGGTGCAGAAGGAGGCAGGAGGGGTAGAGAAAGAGGCAAAGGAAGAGCAGAAACAAGCAAAAAAGATGCAGAAAGAGGCTAGAGGGATGCAGAAAGAGGCAAGAGTGGTGCAGAAAGAAGGAACAAGGGTGCAAAAAGAGGGTAGAAGGGTGTAGAGAGAGGCAAATAGGGTGCAGAAGAAGTAAGAGAGGTGTAGAAAAAGAAAGTTAGGAGGAAATGAGGAAAGAACTGTCAGGAAGAGTGAAAGGATGAAATTAAGTGAAAAAAGGTCGAAAAGGTAAAAGGTGACTAATATGGAAGGCGTGGTGGGAGGAAGGAAAAGTGGAAGAGAGTAAACAAGGGACGAATGAGAGGGCGAAATAAGGGAAATGCTGAGGCAGAATATTTGCACATTCCCTAGTGCTGTCTGCGTGGTCCTTCCTCTCTAAGCGCACCATGCCTGCTAGGCAGTGCCTCACTTAACCAGAGCCCGTGCAGTCCTCGGCCGCCCTGCACATGTGTGGCCCTGCTGCAGGTGAGAAGTTCCTGGTGAGGTAAGAGGAGGATTTGCCTGGGGAGATGATCGAGGTGTGGACAGATCCCAGCCCAGCACGCACTAGTTTCCTTCCAGGAGAAAATGGGAGACTGGCAGGTACACATTCCCTCCTTCTAAGTGCTAATTATGTCTCCGACTTCCTGCAGGAGGAGGAAAGTCACTCCCTTCCCCGGGTCTAATGACTGGGCATCCCAGAGGCACTATTCATAGCAAAGGAAATTGCTGGCAGTGTATCTGGGGCAGTCAGCCCCTTGCCCTGGTCACCCCAGCGGGTCAACTGGGCCCACTGCCTCGGACAGCAGAAATATGGCCCGGAGGGCAACTATGGGTAACGGTAACACCTGCTCTGATTAGCGCCTTCGCTCAGCAGAACTGGGCAAGCATGCGCCTCATAAAGTTCAGTTTTGTTGTTTTGAGGTTTACATTTAGTGCTGTTTATTTTATTTTTATTGTTTCTAATATTATGTTTACTGTTCTTGTTTCCTAATAATGTATTTATAGTTCACAGTTTATTTCACAAATGTAGTGAACTTGTGCAAGTGCATCACACGTGGAAATAATTGCAAACCCAAAATGTTTGCATAGGACTGTGGGACTTCCAATGTAAACATTGCAGGGTGTCCTTTACCTAGAGGTCACCTCTCCTGTGTCTATTTTTTTGTTTTGTGCAAATCTCTACCTGTGGGGGTGGGGTCGAGACTGCTGGAAAGAGTTTTTCATGAGGGTGGGGGCATTGGCTTGGGAATGCAGTTGCCTCTGTAAACCCACCACCTTTGAGTACACTTTACAGAGGTAAGCATTTAAGGCAAAGAGAGTTGTAGCTACCCGCCCTTTGATTTGTATTTCGAGCTAGTTAGAATTCAGGAGACGCGGGCCAACACAAAAAGCTTTAGGGACACAACATCTTGACCTGAAAATAGTGTGAGCTGGTGCATGCGTTACAAAAGCACATGTACATTGTTATTGAACATCCAAGACCGTGTGGCTGAAAACTGCATCCGCTTTCATGTACAGGTATTGTATTAAAAAAAGGAATAAAAAACAAAGCACAACTCTGTTGATTACAAAGACCGGGGCTGTCACAGGCAAAATAAATGTTGTCCTCCACTATTCGGTGATATGTTTCTTATGAGTGTTAAAATGCAAAGCTTTGCACTGCTTGTCGAAAGATGTCGTATTGTGAAACGCTTGCCCTCTCACTCCATATGCTAATAAAGATATCACATTTCAAGATGCCCTTCTTCACAAGAATCAAGATTGCTTTTGGCGTAAAAAGGTGCCCCTCCCCCCCTCAACCCCCCTCCTCCCCCCCCAAAAAAAGACCTCTTGGCCTCCATCATCAGTTTTGCAGAGAGTGGGGTTATTAGAAACCGCATGCACCCCACTTGCTATTATTGTAAAGCAACCTAGAATATAACTAATCGTGATTTACAAAGATCTGGACTGCCCTTGACATCAAGCAGCAACACTTGTTCTCTCCGCTTATCTTGGCTCTTGGTGTTGAAAGGCGGAGCCTTGCGCTCTCTGTTGCTCCCGGGGCTTGCTTTATTGGTACCCTGGCCCGTCGCAGGTCATTGGAAGGGTCTTCTGGCTGCATTGATTGGTTCATTTTCCAGACTCTGCACTTAGATCATATCTGGCTTAGAGAAAGTCTTGACGCACAATTTGAAGTTTCAAGTGATGGGCGCCCTGTAAAGGCTGAGGATTTTAAGGGGGACTCCTTTTGTCAAAAAGTTGAATTGAGCGCTACAGACTTGCCCCCAGCACGGTGACAACGTGCAGGGTGCTTCAGCTGGACTTTAATGCTGCAGTTTATATGGTTAATGCAATTATCAGCTAGTACTCCTGTTGCTTATGGAACGTTGCATTTTGCAAATCAGGGGGTCTCAGTAAAGTGGTCGCCAAGCTGCTGCAGCGTCAATTGTTTGGTGTTAAACCTCAGTAAGCATCGGTACTTACCAAATAAATTAATAGCAATCAAGACCCGATTGCCTCCTCTCCAATCCCCACCGCATACACAGTGTACCCCATGCCAAGGAGTTGCTGCCCCTTTATAACGACTTCATGCAAACTTCTCTGCCAGTTAACCCCTCCCTAACAACACACGAGCGACCTATGGCTCAGAGGCACTCAGCCTTTCATCCGTCCAAGGACAATAGACGTCACGTTGAGTCACATCCACTCTTACTTTTAACCCCTTCACTGCAGCGGCAATTCCGCCGCAGTGCTAGGGGTTGGGGGGGTCGCGCGGCTCACCTGTGCTTGTAACGGAACCGCTCCGTCACGCGCCTCGGGTGAGCTGTGCTAGTGACGGAACGGTTCCGTCATGAACGCGCCCGCTCAATAGAACGCGTCGCGCAGGCGCGTCGAGTGGGCCGTGACGTAACCGTTCCGTCACTAGCACAGCTCACCCAAGGCGCGTGACGGAACGGTTCCATCATAAGCGTTGAAGGGGTTAACAGAGTTGTATACTGCTCTGTTCACTACGTTTAATAATAATGGTGGCTATAACAACAAAAATAATAAAACTGATAATAATATAACAGACTAATAGATAAATGAAATGTACCCTAATATAAAAACTTTGTTGAGTGGCCCTTGCACGAGTAAGGGGCAGTAATGCTGTAATACAACTTTAAAACACCTGTATGATGCCTGGAAAGGGCGGCCATCTCAAGGACACTGGGAATCGAAAGGTCTCTAGAACAAATGCAGTACGTGACATTAACAATGCTCAGGACAGGCAGGGGGTACGAGTGAAGAATCTACAGGCCTGGGTGAGGGGACATGCAGAAGCAAAGGACGGCAGCTCTTTGTGACTGTACAGTTATCAGACACCTATGCTGCCAGTCAGGTCCCAGAGTGTATGGGAACTCCCCTACCCCCAACACACACATACGAGCAATGGTGGTCTTGATGTCAGCAGCCCTCCAGAAATGCAAAGAGAAAGGCGGGGCCGGCATCGGCCCCACCGCAGGTATGGCAGGGCACACCGCCCCCCCACCCGCTCTCGGTGGTGGGACGCACCCCCATCGCATCACCATGACGCGGCGGCCGCGCCCCCACATCGATTGGACCCCGGATCTCCTAGTGACCCGGAAGTGACTAAATCACTTACGGGTCACTGTTGAACGAAGGCCAGGCCGGTTAGATCCGGCCTGGCCAGGGAGGGGTTAAAAGGCCAGGGAGCGCGGGAGTCGGCCTCTTTGACCCAGCGCTCTACGGCCTGCCCCTCCAGGCTCAAGGAGGCTGTAATTCTTTTTCTTTTTCACCCTTTCAGGTCGTCGGGACGGAAGAGTGTCGGCAGTTGTGCAACCTGTTCAAGTTCCGGAGTGGAATCATTTTGATGGATTCCGGCAGCAGTGGTGTGCGCGGTCGTAGGGGCAACGAAGAGGAAGCAGCGCCAATGTTGAGTATATGCGGCGTTTGAGTGCACTTTCTATTGGAAGCAGTAAGCTGCCTTGTGCGCGGTAGGCGTGCAGCTTTTGCAATGCAAAGTGAGCAGGTTTGACTGCTAGTTTTCCGACTTTGGCGCTAGAGACCAAGGTTGGAGCCTCGTTGTCACGTCCACATTCTGTGATCTAGTAAATCACTTAATATGAATTTGCGGGTGGCAATGTCACGGTAGTTGGGCATTATTTGTGTTATTTTGAAACGTAATCTGTGCTCATGATTTAAGGCAGGTGGCAAAGCGGGCTTTAAGCGTTGTGTGTTAGTGGGCCCAATGTAGCACAGCACACTGAGGCAGGACTGGTTAATGTACCCATTGGTAGGGTTCAAGTCTCTTCATCCTCTTAATTTTAAAACGATCATGCTGCAACCTTTCTTTGTGTGGTCTTTTTGGGGTTATGCGGGACAAAAAATGTGAGAGTTGGGTGTGGTCCCAGGTGGGTGGTGGGTAGGATGCGCAATTAACAGTGTGGGCGTCCGAGCAAGCAGCAGGCATTGTGCGGTGGGGCGCTCTTTAACAGGCATGACCACGGCGTGGCAGGATAGGCCTTTATTATTATTATTATTATTATTATTATTTATTTTTATAAAGCGCATAGTCACCCGGAAGTATCCCAGCGCTGAGGAACCTAAGAGACATGACTGAGGACTGAGTTAACGGGAGGAGCATAAGGGCTAGGGGAAAAGATGTGTTTTTAATCGTTTCCTGAAACGGAGGTAGTGGGGTTCCAGACGAAGATCTCGTGGGAGGGAGTTCCAAAGACGGGCCGCATGAACCGCGAACCGTCTTCCTCCTGATCGTGCTTTCCTAAACCTTGGGGCATTGATAAGGTTTTCTGCATTAGAGCGAAGGGTTCTTGTGGCTATGTAAGGGGTAATGAAGTTTCGGAGAATTGGAGGGCCTTGGTTATTCAGGGTTTTGTGCACCAAACACAGGGCTTTAAATTTAATTCTCTCCCTTATGGGGAGCCAATGCAGGAGTTTGAGGGCAGGCTTGGCCGAAGATCTGGCCGGGGTGTTGGTAATGATCCGAGCAGCGGTGTTCTGGATCCTCTGCAATTTAGTCAATGTTGCTTCCGGTGCACCCAAATAGATCGCATTACTATAGTCCAGTCTAGATATAATAAGACCCTGGACTAAAAGTTTTTGCGATTTCGGAGGAAGAAGGGGCAGGACTTTCCTCAAGGATTTAAGCAGACCGAAACAGGTCCCTACGACCTTTTTTGCTTGTGGGGCGAAAGAGAGCTCCGAGTCGATCCAGACACCCAAGCTTTTTACCTCTGTCTTTGGGTCTGGGGGGGGACCTAGACATGTTGGCCACATGTCCAACGGAAATGAGGTTCCTTTTGGGCCGAGTACAAGGACCTCGGTTTTTGCCCCGTTTAATTTTAGCGCTGATGTATTCATCCAGTGATGGACCTGCGTGAGGCAGTTAAGGAGATCGGCTTTCTGTTGTTGAGGGTGGGACAACGACACCACTAATTGGGTGTCATCAGCGTAGTTGATGACACTCACTCCGAAAGGGGTAATGACTTCCTCCAATGTGGACATATATATGTTAAATAATGTAGGGCTCAGGGAGGAGCCCTGAGGCACACCACATTGGAGGGGCATTTCGGAGGAGCGGGCGTCTTTCTCCCAGATCTGATAGGATCGTTGTGTCAAGAAGGATGAGAGCCAGGATATGGCTGTGCCTTCTAGACCAACTTTTGCCAGCCTTTCGATGAGGAGCTGGTGGTCCACGGTGTCGAACGCTGCACTAAGGTCGAGGAGGATCACTGCCACTGATCCTCCACCATCTAGCAGCGTTCTGGCTTCCTCTACCGCCGCCAGGAGGGCGATGTCCGTGCCCTGTCCTGGTCGAAAGCCCGTCTGGGAGTTTTTTAGCTTGTTGTTGGCTTCTAAATACTCTGAGAGTTTCTTATTGATGAGTTTTTCCGCAATTTTGCTTACTCCTGGGAGTAAGGAAATGGGCCGATAATTTGCCAGGTTATCAGGGTCCAGAGTGGGTTTCTTTAATAAGGCCTTTATGCAGGGGCATAGAGTGCAGAGGCCTTTGTCCGCCTCTGCACTCTATGCCCCTGCGCATTTTTTCATGGGACCGGGCGATGTTTGTTTGACTTTGGTGCAAGAGAGCAACTTTATGTATAGTATGTTATAGTTCCTTATAGCGCACAGGGTCGGACTGGGACGTGAATTGGTTGCTCATCCCGTTTTTGTAAAGGGACCCCTTCATCTTGTGTCACGCCAATTATTCTAGGGGGGTACGGAAAGGCAGATCCACAACCGCGAGGTGAACTGCATGCATTGCATTCATAGCGGCAGGAAGACGTCCATTATAATGAGAAGCAAACGGCTGTAGGGTAGCCAAAACTTTAACTCTTTTGTTGACCCTGAATAGCAGGCAGACAGCAATTTTAATCGGTGTTTAATATGTAAAAAATAATTTAATGCATACATTAAGTGCAGGTGCCCAAAATTTGCAGTGGACGGACAGTTGAGCTGGTATATCTCATTTCAATCACTGAAGCAGGCCGTTAATTCTTTAAAAAAAACTTACACAGATTGTGACTAAAGCGGGACTTGGGTTGCGTCTGCCTTCAAGACATGTCTCAGTTCTTTTAGTCTAGGACAGATACAAATCACATGGACAATGTCTTCCTTGGCAGTTTTACACAGGCGAGACTGCTGCAAAGAGTTGTTTCTATCCCAGGGTGGGAGGTTGTGGGACGTACCCCATTGCATCACCATGATCCGGCGGCCATGCCCTCACATCGATTGAACCCCGGGTCTCCTAGTGACCCGGAAGTGACTAAATCACTTACGGGTCACTGTTGAACAAAGGCCAGGCCGGTTAGATCCGGCCTGGCCAGGGAGGGGTTAAAAGGCCAGGGAGCGCAGGAGTCGGCCTCTGACCCTGCGCTCTACGACCTGCCCCTCCAGGCTCAAGGAGGCTGTAATTCTTTTTCTTTTTCACCCTTGCAGGTCGTCGGTACGGAGGAGTGTCGGCGGTTGTGCGACCTGTTCAAGTTCCGGAGTGGAATCATTGTGATGGATTCCGGCAGCAGTGGTGTGCGCGGTCTTAGGGGCAATGAAGAGGAAGCAGCGCCAATGTTGAGTATATGCGGCGTTTCAGTGCACTTTTTATTGGAAGCAGTAAGCTGACTTGTGCGCGGTAGGCGTGCAGCTTTTGCAATGCAAAGTGAGCAGGTCTGACTGCTAGTTTGCCGACTTTGGCCCTAGAGACCAAGTTTCGAGCCTCGTTGTCACGTCCACATTCTGTGATCTAGCAAATCACTTAATATAAATTTGCGGGTGGCAATGTCATGGCAGTTGGGCGTTATTTGTGTTATTTTAAAGCTTAATCTGTGCTCATGATTTAAGGCAGGTAGCGAGTCTGGCTTTAAGCGTTGTGTGTTAGTGGGCCCAATGTAGCACAGTACACTGAGGCAGGACTGGTTAATGTACCCATTGGTAGGGTTCAAGTCTCTTCATCCTCTTAATTTTAAAACGATCATGCTGCAACCTTTCTTTGTGGGGTCTTTTTGGGGTTATGCGGGACAAAAAATGTGAGAGTTGGGTGTGGTCCCAGATGGGTGGTGGTGGGTAGGATGCGCAATTAACAGTGTGGGCGTCCGAGCAAGCAGCAGGCATTGTGCGGTGGGGCGCTCTTTAACAGGCATGACCACGGCGTGGCAGGATAGGCCTTTGTCCGCCTCTGCACTCTATGCCCCTGCGCATTTTTTCATGGGACCGGGCGATGTTTGTTTGACTTTGGTGCAAGAGAGCAACTTTATGTATAGTATGTTTTAGTTCCTTATAGTGCACAGGGTCGGACTGGGACGTGAATAGGTTCTCATCCCGTTTTTGTAAGGGGACCCCTTCATCTTGTGTCATGCCAATTATTCTAGGGGGGTACGGAAAGGCAGATCCACAACCGCGAGGAGAACTGCATGCATTGCATTCATAGCGGCAGGAAGACGTCCATTATAATGAGAAGCAAACGGCTGTAGGGTAGCCAAAACCTTAACTCTTTTGTTGACCCTGAATACCACGTCAAATATGAATCAGTAGTGTAAGAAAGTGGATGGTTTGTTGTCTGGGGTGTAAACCCTGGTCAAGCAGCAACCACAAAACTTGTCAGGGTAAGGCACAAGCAAACTCCAAATTAATCTGTGCTCAAACCCCCTGTAGCTTGGCCCAGCGCAGTCAGGCTCAACTTAGAGGCAATTTGTAAAGTATTTAACGAACACTTTAAACATTAACCCAGTAAATACAAACCACAAAAGGAGCCCACAACAGAGTTAAAAAATAGACAAAGTTTTTAAAGAATAAAACAGGACCCAAACAACAAAAATCTAACCAGTATTGGAGTCATGAGTTTCTAAAAATGATAGTGAAATAGCTCCAAAAAGCACAAAGCACAAACTGTCGAAATCTGGTTTTGCAGGACCGGAACAAAGCCACAAGTTCTATCAGAACGCGATAGAGCAAGGGCTAGCTACAGATGTCCCAATTAGGCTTGCTGAACAAAGTACCTTAAATCTGGGTTGTGGAGCTTTGCAAGGATATGCGTCGAACATAAGTCATGCAATTGAAGCAAGGCTTCTGAGATGTGGCGAGGCTGCGATGCAAGGTCCCATGCTGTTGTCGAGGATCCCATCGATGAGGGCTTGTGAGCAAAGTCTGAAGTTGAGGATCTGGTGCACAGCTGGTGGTTTAGAGGAGCTGCAAGACTGTGATACAAAGTCCATCCTCGTTGACTCAGGTGCCGTCAATGAGAGATGTTAGGGCCTTTGATGTCGGGTGATGAGTTGGTTCCAAGGACTGCAGAGGTAATATAGGTCTTTGTGGCAAATCCAATCCACACAGCAGTGGTGATGCATCTGTTCTGCTTCAGGATGTACTGCTCCGCATCAGAGATGCTTTGGTTCTGATCAGGTGTGCACTGCTAAACAGGGAAAACACATTAGTTCTGCTTCGGGATGCGCTGCTCAGAATGGAAGATGCATCTGTTCTGCTGGATCCACAGGGGCTGACAGGCACCATAGGCCCACTTCCAAGGCTCCAGGACTAGGACTAAGGTGGCACCACGTGACCGGGTCAGCCAACAGATGACAGCATCCAGGTGCAACTGCAACATTGTTGGAACATTTTATGTCCCTGAGGCTTCGGATCAGGAGGCAAGCCAACTAGCCCTTGGAGTCACTCTGAGTTCTGGGTTTAAGAGATGAAGGTCCAGTCCTTCTCACCCAGGCAAGAAGGCAGCACACAGCAGTCCATCAGCAGGCCGGCAGTCTTTCTTCCTGGCGGAGTATCCACAGGTCCAGAAGTGCACTGAAGAGTGGGTGCCTGAAGTCCTTCTTTTGTACCCTGGTGCCCTAGTTATGGAAGGTGGGAGAAGCTTCTAGACAGTGGGCCAGATTCACAAAGATGAACTTAGACCAAACATTTAAGCCTATGACTTTGGAAATTCACAAAGGGTGTTTGAAAATGTGGACATGAAGATAGTACTCGTAAATGCCCTTTGTGAATTCTCAAAGTCGTTAATTAGACTTTTAATCTAAGTTTAGAACAAATGTCTTAGTTCACCTTTGTGAATCTGGCCCAGTGTCTTTGAAGTGCATGGAATTCCCTACTTCTCTTACCCTAACTCAAAGCTGGCTGAGGTGAGAATGCAGGGTAGTGTAAGTGGGGCTGTGCCCAGCTCTTCCCACCCATCCTGCCAGTGATGGCCCACCTATACTTCCTATTGTTTGTGCCTGTCTAGGAGGGATACACAGAGCCCGACTGTGACCCACACCCAGTCATGTGACCCAGAGACAGGCTGCAGGCACCAAATGGGTAAGGCAAGAAAATGCCACCTGTCTAAAAGGGGCTTTTTTGGAATGGCAAATTAAAATCAAACCTCACCATAAGTTAGGATTTTAAATTGTGATTCCAGAGACACCAAACTTGAACCCAACATCACTTCCTATTTGGAACTTACAATTATAAATGTAATAAGGCAACTCCAAAGTAATACCATGTGAGAGATAGGCTGTTTAGTAGTGAAGAATGAATTTGAGAGGTTTTCACTTCCAGGACATGTACAACTTAGAAGAATGTGCTATCCTTTTTAAATACTTTTTTAAAATACATTGCACCCTGCCCCCTGAGCTGACCAGAGCTTACTCTAGTGGTGACTTATGTGTATAAAAAGGGGAAGGTTTGGGCCTGGCAGAAGGTTTATTTGCCAAGACCATTTAAAAAGCACACACAAGCTCTATAATGGAAGGCCTGAGACATGTTTAAAAGGGTAACTAAGTGGGAGAGTAATCAGTGCTGCAGGCCCTCTAGTAGCATTTAATTTACAGTCCCTGGGTACATGTAGTGCCAATTTACTAGGGACTTAAGAGTAAATTAAAAATTATAGTTGGGTATTAACCAATATTACCTTGTTTTAAGGTGGGAACACAAGTACTTTAGCACTGATTGGAAGTGGTAAAGTGTGCAAACAGGAGGAGAGAAGGGAAAGTGGTTGGGGTGACCCTGCAAAGAGGGCCAGGTCCAACAAGTAGCAATACTACAGAGCAGGTATTATAAAAACATAACACTGAAAGAGCTGCTGCACCTCTCAGGTAAGGATAAATGAAAACTAAGAATGTCACTTTCTGTCAGTAAAGCAGGTATGTTTGTTCACAAGAGATTACAGGCCGGACCCTTCTGATGTGTTGCTGTTTATGACTGGATTCTTCTGAGGAGAAAAGGCTTCACATATTCAAACACAGCACTAAGCACCCTGTTCTGAGACACGTTGCTATTTTCCCATCATCCTGCTGCAGAGAGCAAGGGAAAATAAGGCTGATTGCGCGAGCTCCAGTGGAATGACGCTAAGCCATTGTTCCCTGCTCATCGTGCTGCAGGTATGCCACAGCTAAGAAAGATGCTCCATGCTCCCTTTGTTGGCATTTCTGATGTCAACTTACCTGAGCAACTTTTTAATCAAAACATTTCTTGTGAAGCAGTGCGATTTATGCACATGATTATTCTAGCATTTCCTAATCCATATTGATGGAGAGATATGACCGATATGGTTAGTTAGATTATATGCTATTCATAGTCTCCCTTATCTCAGAATACGCTAAAAATAGATTTATTTTGTTAACAAGGGGCCAGATGTAGGTAATATCAAATTTGTGAGTCCTTAATAGCGAATTTTACCGATTCGCTATTAAGGACTTGCAAATTTTAATGTAGGTAGAAATCGCTAAAATATTAGCGATTCCTTATTATTCCTTAATAACGAATCGCAAATGGAGATACGTTAATAAGGAATACCGACCCAAACATCCCTATGGACTAGGAGGCCCATAGGAATGAGTGGAAAGATATTCACTATTTGTGATTCCCTATTAAAGAATCACAAATAGCGGGAGCTATTTCAAGGGTACCAGGGTGTCAAAAGGACACCCTGCTGCACCCCTGAAATGTGCATTTGTGCATATGTGACACACATACATGCCCTAAGGGCATGAATGTGGGCCACATGGCACCTTAAAAAAAGCAAAAAAGTGCTTTCTCACAGGAAATCGCTAATTACCACCAAATTGAAGTTGGCGGTAATTAGCGATTCCTTAAGCCTAAAGTGCACTTTCTTTTGTGCTACCTACATTGCATTTAAAGAACCGCAAATTGCGACTCCTTAAATGCAAGAGCAAAATAAGGAATCACAAATTTTGCGATTCATTTTTTTGTTAGCAGGTTGAAACTCATCTACATTGCTCTCAGCCAAAAACCGATCGCAAACACTGAAATTCTGCGAATTTCAGCGTTAGCGATCGGTATTTGGCCACCTACATCTGGCCCAAGGTGCCATATGCATGATATAATAGGATAGGATGAGATAGGATAGGATAGGATTGGATAAGATAAGATAGGATAGAATAGTATAGGGTAGGGTATGGTAGGGTACAGTAGGGTAGTGTAGGGCAAAGCAGGGCAGGATAGGATAGGATTGGGATACCATAGGATAAGATGGGTATAGGAGAGGATAGGATTGAGATGCCATAGGATAAGATGAGATGGAGCAGGATAGGATAGGTTATCTTAAAATAGTATTGGGATGCCATAGGATAAGATGGGATGGAGCAGCATAGGACAGGATAAGCTTGTGCAGGATACAACAGAACAGAGTATAATAGGATAAGATAAGACAGCACAAGATAGGTTAGGATGTGTTAGGGAAGATCATTTGTGAATAGAGAAAGCGGCAAAATGTAATGTTACATAACAACTTTCATTAAAGCCACATCTGCTGCTGATGAATTTGCATTCAGTCCTTGATCCATTGTGTTTCCTCCCTGCCAGGGAAAGAAAGGTTGAGTCTCTAATTGTGAGAATCATTGAAGGAAATATTTAATTGATCTAATGGCGCCAAATTAAATCAACTCATGTCCACTCACAAAACATCCTTCTTACTGCTAAATCTATTGAACTTGCCAGTTTGAACCGGTGCCTCTATTAATCAGCCTAATGAAATATAACGTTTTGTACTGCATCAGTCCTTCACCTGAATATTTCAATGTTCATTGCTAGAAGCTTAACTTCCTTCCTAGCAAGTTGAATGCAGAGTGCTCATTCAGTAAAACTCCATTCCCATACCCACTAAAGGAGTCAGCTGTGAGCAGCATATCAGGTATTCAAAGGTATCCGAAAAAGCCCCATGGGTCATCTCAGGAAACCTTGTCCAGATGGTTGGTGGTACAGACAGAGCCATTGCAATAGATATTCTTCTTATAACACCTGTAGTAGTTATTGAGTATCCACACCTGGGTTCCTGAAGAGTTGAATACTGCCATGGATCCAATCAACGTCAAGGAGGATCAGGCATCCATTAGTCACAAAACAGTACTAGCATACTAAGGGTCATCATAGATGGTTGGTGACCCCACAGCTCACTGGACTGCATCATTGTTGCCTAGGCAATCCGCTAGTATTATGCTGCACATATACTGGAGTTTCCATAAAGGGAGCACTGTTTCAGTGTCAGTGTAGTTTTTACAAAAGTTTATCATCAATACTGATGTAGTAAAAGTAGACAAGGACATGAAGTGGACTGCTACTACCCCCCAGAGTCCATGAACCTATGAATCTTCATAGGTTTTACAGATCGTGTTCTTTGCACAGTCCTCTGTTATTGGAAGATGGAAAAGATGGACCACTGTGCCTTTTACTAGGCCGGGTCACCCACCACCAGCCCATTGGCCGCCCTGCTCCCGCCTCCCAGCTGACCCGCCCTCCCGGCTCCAGATTTAAGGGAAGTGCTGCAGGCGATTCAGGAGTGACCACTGTGCCTTTTACTAGGCCGGGTCACCCCTCCTGCTGCCTATGCCTTCCTGTCTGCCTGTCTGTACCGAGCGACCCAGCCGCCGCTGAGCCGCCCGTCTGCGCCGATTCCCGACGCTGCCTCCCTGCGGCCCTGCCCACCACCAGCCCATTGGCCGCCCCGCTCCCGCCTCCCAGCTGACCCGCCCTCCCGGCTCCAGATTTATGACACCCCCAGAGCGACCGTGCAGCGGACGTTCGCAGCGGGAGCGCCGACTGAGCGGCAAAGGTGCGCCAAAGGTAAGCCCGTCAGCACCCGTCCGCGCCTGGACCGCGCCCAGTGCCAGACCCCCTGGCCCCCGCAGACCCCAGCCCACCCGCCGGACGTACGACGCCGCCGCCCTCAACGCCCTCAACGCCGGCCGATCCCTGGGTTGCTACCGAGCCACCCCGAGACGCACCCACAGACCCTTCTGCTGCAACTCCTGCAAGTTCACCTGCATCAGGACCTGCACTACTCCAGCACCAACCAAGACCAAGACGAGCAACAGCAGCAGCCACCTGAAATGCATCCTGCTCAACACCCGCTCCGTCCACAGGCACGCCATCGAGATCTGGAACCTACTCGACACCACAGCCCCAAACGTCGCCTTCTTCACAGAAAACTGGATGAACGCCTCCTCAGCGCCCAAACATCGCCATCGCCATCCCAGACGGCTACAAGATCATCCGAAGGGACCGCATCAACCACACCGGAGGAGGCATCGCCATCGTCCACAGGAACACCATCCGCATCACGACCAACACAGAGGACACCCCCGCAACCGCCGAGCACCTGCACTTTCAGGTCCACATCAACCCCAAGACCACCCTCAGAGGCACCCTCATCTACAGACCCCCGGGACAACGCACACAATTCAGCGAAGACATCGCCGACTTCATCAGCCCGCACGCCCTCTGCTCCGCTGACTACATCCTCCTAGGGAACCTCAACTTCCACCTGGAGAACGACAACGACCGCAACACCACCACCCTGCTGGACAACCTCGCCAACCTGGGACTCAAGCAGCTGGTCACCACCCCGACTCACTATGCCGGACACACACTCGATCCCGTCTTCTCATCCAGCAAGGACATTGCCTTCAGCCACGCCACCGGACTCCACTGGACGGACCACAGCTGCGTCCACTTCAGCTTCGGAAGGACCACGGTCCACCACCACCAGCAACAGGTTGCACGCAGGAGCTGGAACAAGATCACAGCCAACCAGCTCGCGACCTCCCTGAGCATGAACCCCCCCACCAGCACAACAAACCCTAGCCAGGCGGCCACCAACCTCATGAAGTGGAACAGCGACTGCGCAGACGAGCTCGCCCCCCTGAGGACCCCGCCCAGCAGACCCGGTAGCAAGAAAGCCCCATGGTTCACCGACGAACTCAAGAGCTCCAAGAAGAACTGCCGAGCCCTCGAGAGAACCTGGCGCAGAGACCCAACACCGGACAACATGACTGCCCTCAAGCTCGCCACCCGAAAACACCACCAACTCATCCACGCCACCAAGAAAACTGCATTCAAGGAACGACTGGACAACAACGCACACAACAGCAAGGAACTCTTCAACATCGTCAAAGAGCTCTCCAACCCCAATGCCGAAAACAACGACATCACCCCTTCGCAAGACCTCTTCAACTCCCTCGCCTCCTACTTCCACAACAAGATCGCGGACATACACAACAGCTTCAGCACTCAACCGACCAACGCCACGACCGAACCACCGCCCCCCACCACCACCCTCCGCGCCTGGACACCGATCAGCACCGAAGACACCGTCCGCACGATGAACTCCATCCACTCCGGATCTCCGACCGACCCCTGCCCTCACCACGTCTTCAACAAGGCCGACGCTGTCATCGCATCCCACCTGCGGGACATCATCAACACCTCCTTCGACGCCGCTACCTTCCCGGAGAGCTGGAAGCACGCCGAACTCAGCGCCCTACTCAAGAAGCCATCGGCCGACCCCACCGACCTCAAGAACTACCGCCCCATCTCGCTGCTCCCGTTTCCTGAAAAAGTCATCGAGAAGACCGTCAACAAGCAGCTGGCCGCCTTCCTCGAGACGAACGGATCCCTCGACCCCTCGCAGTCTGGCTTCCGGGCCAACCACAGAACCGAGACCGCCCTGATCGCAGCCACCGATGACATTCGAGCGCTGCTCGACAACGGAGAAACAGCGGCCCTCATCCTCCTCGACCTCTCCGCGGCCTTCGACACTTATTGCCACCGTACCCTAGTGCAACGCCTCAGCAACGTCGGAGTCCAGGAGAAGGCACTGGAGTGGATCATCTCCTTCCTCGCCGGAAGGACACAGAGAGTCCGCCTCCCTCCGTTCAGATCTGAAGCCACCGAAGTCATCTGCGGCGTTTCTCAAGGCTCCTCGCCCAGTCCAACCCTCTTCAACGTCTACATGAGCCCCCTCGCAGACATCGCACGCCAGCACAACCTCAACATCATCTCCTACGCCGACGACACCCAGCTGATCCTCTCCCTCACCAATGACCCCGCCACCGCCGGAGCCAACCTTCACGAAGGAATGAAAGAGGTAGCCGAATGGATGAAGAACAGCTGCCTGAAACTGAACTCGGACAAGACGGAAGTCCTCATCCTGGGATCCTCACCCGCCGCTTGGGACGACTCCTGGTGGCCCCCCGCCCTAGGCAGCGCACCCAGACCACGCACGCAACCTGGGCTTCATCCTGGACTCCTCCCTCTCCATGACCAGACAAGTCAACGCCGTCTCCTCGTCGTGCTTCAACATCTCCCTCTACGCAGGAACCACCGCCAAACTCCAGAAGAGACTCCAGCGGATCCAGAACGCCTCAGCACGACTCATCCTGGACATCCCCCGTTGCAGCCACATCTCCGGACACCTGAGAGACCTGCACTGGCTCCCGGTCAACAAGAGAATCACCTTCCGTCTCCTCACCCACGCACACAAAGCCCTACACAACCAAGGCCCAGGATACCTCAACAGCCGCCTCAACTTCTACGCTCTCAAACGCCAGCTTCGATCAACCAGCCATGCCCTCGCCGCCGTCCCCCGCATCCAAAGAGCCACCACAGGGGGACGGTCCTTCTCCTACCTCGCCGCCAAGACATGGCACTCACTCCCCACCCACCTCCGCCTGACCCAGGACCACCTCGCCTTCAGGAAGCAACTCAAGACCTGGCTGTTCGAGCAGTAACGGACCCCCCTCCCCCAGCGCCTTGAGACCCTCTGGGTGAGTAGTGCGCTTTATAAATGCGATGATTGATTGATTGAAGGTCAAAAAGAGGACAATGCCAGAGTGTTCATTGTTATAATAACTCTCAAAAGTTCTACCAATCAAGCTGCAGCACACATTGAGGTTTTCTAGTGTCTGTCTTCTGGCATCCCAAATGAAAACTGCTTAAAACATATTGAAACATCGTAAAGGTTAACAGATATGGAGGAAGTGCCTCTTTAGTAGATTTTAGAAGAATAGAAAGAATATCTCAACAGTAACTCGCTATGAAGGAATGGATTTCACACCCCTCTGCCTGAGTCACAGGGCTCTTAGACAGTGGCTGCTCCTCCGCTAATATCGGGGAGCATCCCCCCGCTGCTTTTCAGCAGTGTAAGGAAAACAACATGATGATAACTCAATGTTATTATCATTTTATGTTTTCCTGTTGCGGGCGCAACAGCTTGGCCAGGGGAGGGCCGGGCGGGGCGGGGCTTCTCTGCTGTCAGAGCAGGGGAGGGAGGAGTGGTTTTCACTGCCTAAGTGTGAATGAATGATTGGCCCGCCGTCTCGGGATGCCCAAACATTCATATACACTTAGCATGTTCTCCAACCAGGCTGCATTACAGATTGGGTGGGGAACATGCCCAGGCTCTCAGTCCCTGTCTGAGTGCCGAACTCCGATGCTCAGACCAATCCTGGGTGCTTCCTGCTCCGCGTTGTGGCCAGAGGGATGAGTAGGAGAGACGATACGATGAGGACGCAGCAAGGAAGACGTCGCAAGGAGGTACATTTAATTTTATTTTTTATTTACCCCCACATCTCTGCCTTGACTTACTGCCCCAGATCCGTGCCTGCTGCGAAAGCTCTCAGTGCCACTCTGCCTGACTCACAGGGCTCCCAGTGTCAGTCTGCCTGACTCACAGGGCTCCCAGTGTCAGTCTGCCTGACTCACAGGGCTATCAGTGTCACTCTGCCTAACTTACAGGGCTCTCAGTGTCACTTCACCTGATTCACGGGGCTCTCAGTGATACTCTGCCTAAATGAAGAGCTCTCAGTGCCACTCTGCCTGACTCACAGGGCTCCCAGTGTCAGTCTGCCTGACTCACAGGGATATCAGTGTAACTCTGCCTGACCCACAGGGCTCCCAGTGTCAGTCTGCCTGACTCACAGGGCTATCAGTGTCACTCTGCCTGATTCACGGGGCTCTCAGTGGTACTCTGCCTAAATAACAGGGCTCTCAGTGCCACTCTGCCTCACTCACAGGGCTCCCAGTGTCAGTCTGCCTGACTCACAGGGCTCCCAGTGTAACTCTGCCTGACTTACAGGGCTCTCAGTGTCACTGTGCCTGACTCACTGGGCTCCCAGTGTCAGTCTGCCTGACTCACAGGGCTATCAGTGTCACTGTGCCTGACTCACAGGGCTATCAGTGTCACTTCACCTGATTTGCAGGGCACTCAGTGATACTCTGCCTAAATCACAGGGCTCTCAGTGTCACTGTGCCTGACTCACTGGGCTCCCAGTGTCAGTCTGCCTGACTCACAGGGCTCCCAGTGTAACTCTGCCTGACTTACAGGGCTCTCAGTGTCACTGTGCCTGACTCACTGGGCTCCCAGTGTCAGTCTGCCTGACTCACAGGGCTATCAGTGTCACTGTGCCTGACTCACAGGGCTATCAGTGTCACTTCACCTGATTTGCAGGGCACTCAGTGATACTCTGCCTAAATCACAGGGCTCTCAGTGTCACTGTGCCTGACTCACTGGGCTCCCAGTGTCAGTCTGCCTGACTCACAGGGCTCCCAGTGTAACTCTGCCTGACTTACAGGGCTCTCAGTGTCACTGTGCCTGACTCACTGGGCTCCCAGTGTCAGTCTGCCTGACTCACAGGGCTATCAGTGTCACTGTGCCTGACTCACAGGGCTATCAGTGTCACTTCACCTGATTTGCAGGGCACTCAGTGATACTCTGCCTAAATCACAGGGCTCTCAGTGTCACTGTGCCTGACCCACAGGGCTCCCAGTGTCACTCTGCTTGACTTACAGGGCTTTCAGTGTCACTTCACCTGATTCAGGGGGCTCTCAGTGATACTCTGCCTAAATCAAGGACTCTCATGCTTATGGAGCCCATTAGACTCACCCTGAATACTTAATATGTGTTTTCTCCCTTTTACCCTCTGCTTGTAACTGGTCTCATGATACTGTATACTTTGTATTAGGTTACAAATAAGTACATAAATAAACAGAAGGGTGGAATTTATGTCAGCTCTTCCCACGATTGGCCTCCATTAAGTTCTAACATTTAAATATTCATTTTGATTTATTTGTAGGTGTATACATGTAGAGTGACGGAAGTAGCTACCAGCACCTTCTGCAATGCTGGGTGATCGCCTAACCAAAGCATGTGTGGATACCTGAAGTTTGTTTGGCTGTTTCTTGGATTCTCCATTGAGAATACAAATGTGAATCAGTGTCTGGCTTGGAATTCCCAGCAAATCCTGATGCTAGCAAGCTGGTGTTGGTGCATTGCAAATCTACTGAGCCAATGCTTAAAGTAAAATGCACAATAAAAACGTTTTATTGAGTCCAACCAAAGTACATAATCTTTCACATGAATGATGCACAATTAATCTTAGGTGGCTGTTACCTCGCAGGTTAATTTTGAACTTTTCAGAAAGTGCTTGGGGCAAGTCTAAGAGTGTGGATGCATCAGCAATCAATCGCGAAGGCACCTGAAATAGCTCACCATTAGGCCATTTAAAAAGCGAGTTGATCTGACCTTCAAGAATCATCTCATTGTCCTCTCCTGGTTTACCATAAGCAAAGATCAGTCTTGGCAACTGACTGCTCCAAAATGTGCTCGGAACACTAACAAAAAAATGAAACAGCAAGTCCTACACATTTATCAGAGATTTCAGAAGCTATCATCTGCAGATTAATATGGCTCACATGAAAGACCTGTTAATGCAATGTTAGACAGAATATTTGAGATATCTGAGCAGATGTAAAGCACAGGCAAGCAATGTTAAGATGTAAACATGCACAGGTATATTCATAATATGCATTGCTTGAATTCCTAACTCTGGACAGTTTTGTCTCAAAATCCCTATCCATTTAATAACAGGGGGACTTTAGGCTCAAAAACATTCTTTCATCAATCACTCTGAATAACACCGCAGGGAAAGGTGATTTTTTTTATTCTTTGATGTATGTGAACTGCATTATTGCCTTTTAGTACCTCTAGCCGTAATGTGACAAGTCCCAAGTAGGAGAGGCAAAGGGTGATAAGTAACAAGAACACTGCATGCCTTGGAGTCCCCTGGAGGCTGACACCTTGGCATCACCCTCTTGTGCCCTTTTGTACAATATCTTTGACACTTTGGCAGCTTTAATAGGTACCCAGGAGGCAGAACACAGAGAGAATATATCTCTGCAAACCATCTTGTCTTTCCAAAATGCTGAGCGATGTAGCACACCGCAGCAGTGACTTTGCTCTGCTCACTCAGAGCAGAGCAACTTTCATGCTTTCTTTCCCAAGAGGAATCCCAAAATAGGACTAGAATGAAACATTATTAGTACACATAAGAAATACAGTGTAAATTATAATGAGTTATCATCCCATGCCAAAAGAAAAATACACGCAAAAAGAAAGTGTTATGGAAAATGATGAGATCTAGACAAATAAAACACAGCAAACCACATATTACACAACCACATGCAATACAGTTGTACTGGTGTCGCGAAACCGTGATTTCCAGTTGACACTTTAACAAATGGCATCCACTAGATCCAGTTGCTGGAGTATGGATTTTTAGTATTATGAATTACTATGTAGATTATAGTTGATTCCAGTTTAAAATGTCAATGTTTTATTATAGCCTTTAGCCCACCGTAGCTGTCTATACAGTCCATTAAAGGACCGCTCCAGCATTAAAGGGAGCAGGAGTTTAATGCCAGTACAGCCCAGCTACTGTGGGCGATAAGACTATTAGAACTTTCCACTCTTTAGAGGACAGAATGTTCTAACAAATAAAACACAGGCCTCGCGGAGCATGAGGGGATTGAAATACCCTTCTGGATCTGTGAGGTCTTTGTTCACAGCAACAGCTGTGAATGACAACATTGGAATGTTGGAGCTCCAGGCTTCTACCGCCATTAGAAGCCTGGAGCACTTAATTTTCTTTCAATGGAACTCCCAACATTCCAATGCTCTAATTGTGGTTAATTGTGTCTATTACTTTTAGTTAGTATTTTGTTATACTAGTAATCTAGTCCCCTCTCATTCAGTGTGACGTTCAATGTTGTAAAATAGATCTGCTGCAACTCAATGTAGTAGAGGCCATTTCTAAATGGGCAACTTCGATTTCTGGCAGAATGAAAAGAATTCTGAAATGATCTAAAGTGTTGGTTGGTCTACGCACATTATTTTACTATCACACGTACCCCGCAAAGAAAATGTAAACACAGTATTAAAGAGATGAGAAGGCTACTCACCATGGAGGAATCTCTGCTTCCATTCCCAAAGAGAGCTCCCTCGGCACAGGTGGGTAGTAGGTCCAGAGACAGCTGACTATCCCTGCCTCCAGCTATGACATCACCTGCTACCTCATAAAAGGTAGTGAAAGTGCTCTGCACTGCTGTCTGATTTCCGAAAGATACAGAAAAGAGAAAGAGTGAGAGAGCAGGAGAGAGCATTGGACCCTTTTTCATAGGGGAAGAGAATCATGCCTGAGTTAAAGGGCATTAAACTTAGGAAGGGTAACAGAAACTCTTTAAAAAGAAGAAGAGTCTAAGATTTCCATTCCTCTGGCTTAAAATCCCCAACACATCTTGAGATATCAACACACAAAAGACCATGTAGATATTAATATTCTTGTTACACAATTTAAAATATGGGCTTGTGGACATCTAGTGCGTGCATTCTGCAGCGTGGTCGTTTTCCTGCTTCAAAATATTGGTATATAGATCTAGCGATTGTTATGAGAAGAGCAGCGGCCAACCCGAATGCCTGACGCTCAAGAGCTGTCAGACCTAAGGACAGAGCACGTTCACCTTTTATCAGGTAGGAGGTGATGTCATTGCTTATGGCAGGGCCTGCCAACTGCCCCACAAACTGATGGGGATATAACCCAAAGGTGCTAATAGATGCACAAGGAGGATCTTTAAAGCCATAGCACACATTTAAAGGTGAAAATATGGTGCATTGTTATATGAATTATGGAAATAAAAGTCAATTGGTTACCATGAAATAATTACATTGATCCATAGGTTTGCATGTATTGCCTGGGTCAAGGTTTTGTATCCATATTTCAATTACATGAGTTTACTTATGAACCAACACACAATACCATTTTAAGATCATTGGCACACACATTAGTAAGTGAGCATGCTTTGTCAAAAGCAAACATGTTGAAGAATATATTTCAATAATTGTTCATCTGCTTCTATCGACATTTTCTGCCATAAAAACAGGGCATTTCTATGGGTGTAAGGAACAACTATGTATTTCTGTGTTTTACCTCTGTCAAAAAATTCAATAAAATCATTTTGAACTAAAAAGATTTGTATATTATGAAGGATTATTAAATCTTTCCTTAAGGGTTCCCTCCATGCACATTTATATCTGTTGATTAATAAGGGCTTTTAAAGGAATTTAAAAATGACATGACTATTCACAAAATAGCAATGTATAATATTCCCTGAGCTCTCAAAGGTGGCTTTGGCTAGAATGTGTGCTCATCCTTACTCAACTATGTTTGCCTCCTTTTAGAGATACTGTAGACCTCAGATTACGATACTTAACCCTGTGTAGTCTTTCGTGCAATCACATATCACTCCTTCTAATTAAACCAAAGAACATATTCAAGGTTCTCCATTACTTTTGAAATGTAGATGCGTTTTGGGATATCAGGGTGGTAGATGCTGACCATATCACATGCAAAAGGAAAACACAATAAACAACAGATGCACATAAAATTGATGATTGATTAGTGCCCAGAATATTCTTCACCAGTTTTTCTTATTATCTGATTCCTATTTCCTAGAAAAGTTGCATGTCACTCATGGCAAGTTGTATCATCAATAACATCACAGATAACATTCTGAAATGCCATCATTGATGACAACACTGTGCAAGGTGAGGGCATGATTTATAGTTATTTCAGTTCAATTTATTTTCGCGTTGAGTTTTGAACATTAAATTCTAACTAACATTTTGACCTATCTATAAAGTAACTTTAACTTTTTTTTTAATCCAGTACCCTTGATACTTCAAGCGATTCAAATACCCCTTAAATGTGAGAGGATAAGTATTGGTGCCTGCCTAGGAGCATACGTGCCTACAGGTTCTAAATATTATATAGTATTTACAACTGGATATAAGTGCATTTTTTATGTCAAGGTCGTTCTTAACTATACCTAACTCTATATCTAAACAAAAAGACATGCGCTAAATCCTTTAACTGTGGAGAGTTTAAATAAAGTGAATCTATATGCAGCCAAGACCACCCCACCCCCGTACACACACACACACACACACACAATGCCACAAGCCAAAATAAACACCAGAATTCCCTTAACAGGCTGAAAATAGTATATATAAACTCTCTGCGACAAAGAAAGTGCAGTCCACTAAGCTCCATATTGCCTACACTCAATACACATACATATACATGTCCAGCTCAATAATATTTTTACTTTTGAAACAGGGGGCTGGATCATAAACATTTTGGACTGATGATATTTCACTTCCTTGGTGGAAAGCTAAGCCAGTGCTTGCTGCAAACACCTTTTACCTCAATATTATGAAAACCTGATTCTGAAGCTGATAATGTGTGACTAGAACATTTCTGCCCAATTGATTTGTGGAATTTTATTTTGTTGGTGATATACTATTTTGCTTTTTAGGCTGCTGTGCTTCTTGATGCATTATTGCATTGTGATGTTATTGAGTTTTGCCTTGGTTTTTGTGTTGCATTCTGTTTTTCCTTTTTTGTTTTGTTGTGCCCTGTTATGTTTTCATTTAGTTGTTATGTTGCGTTGTCCATGCTATTGTTATGTTCTGTTGTTTACTTTAAATATGTCAACAAATGCTGCCAAATTTCCAGCCAAAAGCAGCACATTACTGTAAGGTTACCACGGCATCCCACCGTTTACCACAACCAATGTTGATAATATAGCACTGTTCCCACTCCTCAACTATTTAAGACACCAGTCAGTCAAAACTGTGGCAGTGACTGAACCTAAAGGGAGGGTTTGCCGTGCTCTTTTATTTGAGACACCCCTCTGGACTTACATCTGGCAAAATCTATAATATTAGAAACTTTCACATAAGCAATGATCTTATTTTTTTTATATATTCATTTATTTATATATGAATTATTACTCATGGTGTGTTTCATATTTCCAAACACATAAAGAAGCAAATTCACACCCTTTGTTTACAAGTTTCAGAACACAACATATTTTTATGTTTACTTTGACCAAAATGTAACGAAACTTGATAAACACGGCAAATGTTTTGTCATATATAAAATGATTTGCTTTCCTTGATGTAGCAGACTGATATTAATGTCAAATTATGAATCTGAAAGACCATTAAAAATGTTTTGAAATCTTCAGGATGTAAAGAAGACCGTAGTAGACTTAAAAGCGCGTAATCAAGTGGAAACTCCGAGGACAGGTCATATGCAATTAGATTTAGCTCAGTTTGATTACATATAATGAAATACTTAATATATAGTGAAGTTGAGTGGAAGAGAAACATATTTTCTCTCAATTTAAAGAAAACCAAACAAATCTTTTTCACGCATTCTGCATGGACTTAACCCCTTGTGTGCTTGTGACGGAACCGCTCCGTCACAAGCCACGGGTGAGCTGTACTTGTGACGGAACGGTTCCGTCACGGCCCGCTCGGCGCGCCTGCGCGGCGCGTTCCATTGAGCGGGCCCGTTCGTGACGGAACAGTTCTGTCACAAGCACAGTTCACCCGCGAGCCGTGACGGAGCGGTTCCGTCACAATCACGTGACCACTGCGGGGCCGCCCTACCCCCTTACCGCTGCGACGGAATAGCCGCCGCAGCGAAGGGGTTAAAAAGGAGAACAACTTGTACACTGTAATGCATCACGTTTTATGAAACAGTTCCAGAGTTCAATCCTTTCAATTAAATATAATTTTAAAATAACACCCATAAGCAACAAGGATTGCAAATTCCATTTGCCGTTTGAATACTTTATTTCGGTCAATAGACCATAAAAATGCAAGTGCAATAAAATCTTACAATGCATTACATTAATGTAACCGTTGTTAAAATACAGATTTAAGTAACCCAGGAATATCCTTAATTAATATAAAATTACCCGCCACAGTTCATGGACCCTCACGACAGCATATAACAACAACCCTAAGAACTGAATCTACTGTAATGCGCCCTATTAAAACGTTCTTAAAACTGAGTGTTTGATTCTCCCTCAAAGTTTAAAAAAAGATAATCCTGATAATAGTGTTGAACCTTTGACAATTGGACAGTGGTCTTTGGACCCTTTATAACCATCTTAAACATAAAATGGTTACAATGTGTCCAAACGACTCTGATTAAAAATCCTGTCCATTAGGTTGCTTAATCCTGATTGAACTGGTGCATCTATGATCCATCTTAATTAAAACCCACTAGGGAGGGGAAAATCATTGGGCTTGGTTGGGGAATGTGAGGTCTTGAAAAGTACATATACCCTACTGATGACAAGTGAGATGTAAAACATAAACCATTGGCAGGCTAGTTATTAGCTGGTTTCGAATAGCGCTGCGTGACCACCTCACATCTCCAACTAAAGTTTCTCAGAGGTTGGTACCCTCCTATTTGTTCAAAAATGAGTGTAGGAGGAGTGACCCACACCTAAATTGTAAATGTAGCTGCCTTGTTAATGCGGGCTCTGTCTCATTTATGAAACACTCCAAATTATATTGGTCTTTAATTTTCATAAAGGATACTGTTGGAGAGCCTAATACTGAGCTCTCCTGTGGGTGAGCATGTTTTCCTTCTCCATACCTCCTAGCCAGTTCCTTCCTTGATTGTTGCGGGACACAATATTTCTGGGTCACTCCATATACTAATTCTTCCTATACTATAGAGTGTATTCCTAATGTATGCGAGCAAACAATTTTCCCTGCCCCTGAAAGACCCATTATCTGTTTAAGCTCAGATATGTAAGCTACCAATTCCCGGGTCACCCATATGCGTTGCCAGAAGGTTAGCGGTCTGAGACCTAATTCCTCTGTGATCAATCTCACACCAAGAGCCAAACACAGAGGAACGAGTGGGGTGCTAATAGGAAGTCCAAATAGTAGCCTGATGAAGTTAATCACAATTATAGTTATGTTTTTTGTAGGTCTATGCCCCCAGAGTTCAGCCCCATACACAGCTGTGCCCCTAATTTGCACTTTATAGACCTCAGTGAACGGGGCGACGGGTTTGCAAAAAGAATTCCTAAATACCTTGGCCAGCCCCCCTCCCCCCATTTGACTTTGCTAACTTAAGGCTTGTTTTATCAATTTGTGATGTCCAATCGTTTTTTTTCCGTTAGGATAACCCCATAATATTCAAACACAAATACACTCTCAAGTGGGGCGCCATTCAGACAGGAATTAGGGGTGTGTCGTGCATGCTGGATTGAAACCATATATTTGGTGTTCTGAGTATTGATCTCCAACCCTCTATTATTGCAAAAAGCACCACATTTAGTAGGGATCCTCTGAATACCCATTGGTGACTTAGAGAGCAGGAGTGTGTCATCAGCAAGCATCATTGTTGGTATTTTATTTTATGCTATCTTCTAGGCATCAATGTCCTTGTCCTCATAAAATGTGTTAACCAGTGCATTGATATATAGACAAAACAATGTAAGGGCTAGCACACATCACTGTCTGACTCCTCTGTTTACTACGAGAGGCGCAGTGAGTTCACCATGCTTCCCGAATCTAATTTGAGCATAGGTGGCTTTGTGCAATCTCCTGATCATAGGGACCCCAATGTCACTTAGATCAGGCCATAGCTTGTCCCTGGGTACCAGGTCGAAAGCAGTTTTTAGATCGACAAACATTAAATAAAGAACGTATCCCTCTAGAATCACGGTTTTCCGGTTCAAGTGTGATCAACGGTGGAGGTGTTTATCTCTGAAACCAGCTTGAAAGGGACTCCGGATTTGTGATCGTCCATCCAATAAGTGCCAATAGTAGCCGGGCAAAGATTTTCTGTGTTCTATCAATTAAGCTAATAGGTCTATAATTAGCAGGTAGTAGTGGGGAGCCCTTCTTATAGACTGGAAGAATTTCAGCACCAGCCTAGGTTGTGGGGATTGACATACCCTGCAGTACTGCATTAAATAAAGCCCACAAATATGGACCCCAGATTAACGGTTCTGAGCGGCAGAGATCCCCCGGTATTTTATCTAGCCCTGGTGCTTTTACTTAGGGCACTTAGTATTTCTTTCAGGGTTATCTCTATAATCTCCCAGGGTGCATTCTGCTGTGGGCTTTTTACTGTGCTTAAGTTGGTTCCTTCGGCCTCACAGGTGGTATATAAGACCTGGTAATAACCTTTCCAGGTTTCTGCAACAATATTAGGCGTGTGAGCCGATTTACCTTCACTACAGCCTGTGTTGACTATATTCCGAAAGACCTTCAAGTCATTAACTGATAGGGCCATTCTCAAGGAGTCCCATTAATTCAGCTCCCAAGTGCAATGTATTCCCTATATAGAGCCAGCTTTGATTTAATTTCCAGCAATGCTGATTTGGCCTCTCGACATTTACCAGCAAACCAGGATTGCAGGGAATTTCTTTTTCCACTGGGATGTCCTATTGGGAAAAATAAATCAGCCAGTTTGGAAGTCAATACTTTGTGGATCTCTGCAACACCTGATATAGAGGTAATAACACATTTCACTGATATAAACTTATTCACATCCTGTAGGGCCAAAGTAATAGCCTTATATTGGGAAGCCATCTTGCTAGGGGATTGTTGCATTGCCGGCCAACATATTTTTCTCCTGTTATTAGTAAGTGATAGTCTTTCATCTAGGTATGTGTTAGACCTGGCACCTTTGGCGTGGTTTCCCCTGTCTTTATGCCTTTGCCTCCTGTATTTTTGACGCTTGACAATTTCGTTTTTGCTGCTTTAGATGCGTTGGGCACTTTGCCACTGCTGATCAGTGTCAAAGTGCAAGTGCTCCCTGTGTAAATTGTTATTGTAATTGGTTATCCATGATTGGCAGTGCACTGAGTTTGCCTGGGCTGGTGATCCAAATGCTACTAGTGGACCTGCAGCACTGATTGTGCCACCCACATGAGTAGCCCTAAATGGTGTCTCAAGCCTGCCACCGCAGTGCCTGTGTGCAGTCTGTGAACTGCCATGTCCTACTGGTCTGTGTCCCCACTGACCAGGCCTAACCCTTCCCTTTCTGTGCACATTAGTCACCCCAATGGAAGGCCCAAGGTATCCCCTTGGGCAGGGTGCAGTGTATGTGAAAGGTAGAGCATGTACTAGCGCAGGTGAAATGCTCTGGTAGTGAATGGCAGCCATTTTAGTTTTTCACTACTGTATGGCTACATTGCCCATAGGCTATCATGGGGAATGTTGGCTACAGTGGCTACCCGCATATCAAGGTAGCACATAAAAGTCTGGTATCCCTGAAATCAGAATTTAATAACACATCTTTTAGGAAAGGTGGTTTTTAAATCCTGTGTTTGAGAACAGAACTTTTAGAAAGTTGCTGTTCCCTTGTCCAACCTTTCTGTGTGCCTTGGCCTGTTTGTGAATTGACTGTCTGGTTTGTGAGTGGCAGGGGCTGGGTGGCTCCCAGAGGCTGAGTGGGCCATCCCTGGGCTGAATAGCTCCATCTGCATCTAGAGTGGTGGGAGGGGGTAGCACCTGGACCTGAATAGGGCTGTGCCTGCCTTCCACAATGCTGGCTCCACTTCCTGCTGGGCGGCTGACGACCCTGCCCCTCTCTCTGAAAGGAAAGGAGAGGCCAGGAAAACAAAGTGCTCAAGGAGCACCCAGAACTGGTTCAGACTGGGCTCAGAGGGAACAAAGACTATTAGGGGTATAAGTACAGGACCCAGACCACTGAACTTTAGATCATCCTGGAATCAAGAAAGGAACCTCTGCCAAGGAGAAAGCTGAAACTGAAGAAGGAAAACTGTCCTGCTGTTGCTCTGCTGGACTGACCTGCTGTTGCTTTTCTGCCTAGGAGAGAGTAAGGACTTTGCTTTGTGCTGTGTTCCCTTGCCTGAAGGAATCTCCAAGGGCCTGAGAAGAGCTGGCTCCCTGTTAAGAAGTCCCAGGAACAAAAAGACACCCCCAGCTTCCCTCAACTCTGCTGAGAGAGTTCTGTCCTTCCTGGAGTGTAATGTAATGTAATGTAATGTATGTGTTCTTGTAAAGCGCACTGCTGCCCTGAGGCGTCGTGGCGCTGTAGACCGCTGGGGAACCCGTCCTGGCTATCCCTGTGAGATGGTCCCTACTGGGTATCTCCAAGGTGAAACCAGGCATCCCCGGCGAATGTGGGGGGCCGTTGTAGAGATGAGGCAAGCTAATGCCCAGAGTTGCCGAGTGTGATCCCTGGTTAGAGTAGGCACCGAGGCGAGAATTATTGAGTCCACTGACCCTGGTCCACGACCCTGCCGCGTGCTTGGCCCATGTGTGGTGCCTCTGGAAGTTGTAGCTGTAAACCAAGATTTAAAGAACTTTCTGCAAAGTTTATCGCATCGCTCGCTTACGGAGCGCATCCCCGTCAGTGCAAGAAAATTCCCGCCGAGATCGTCGCAGCGCCTGTTGTCGCTGCCAGAGTCATCGCATCCTTCATTTGCCGGACGCATCAGTCCAGTCCGGGGAGGTACCATTGCTGCGAGTATCGTCACAGAGCCTGTCGTCACTGGGTGAGTTCGCCACACCGCTTGCTTGCGGACCGCATCACGTCGCTGCAAGGGTCGTCGCAGAGCCATTACATCGAGGGGCCACGAGAGGAGAAGATCACGGCTGAGCCGCGCATCGTCGTCGCATCGGAGATCGTCGCTGCCCCGGAGATCGTCGCATCGTACTTTTGCGAGCCGCTTCCACCGGAACCTGTGCACCGGAATCCATGCAAGGTATCGCATCCCTCCCCATACAGACCGGAGTCACCGCAACAAACCCGCTGCGTCCAGCGGGGTTGTTGCATTGACTCCCAGGGTCTCAGGAGTGACGCATCGCTTGCTTTTCAACGCTACAGCTTTCATTGGAACTTTTGTCGCATCTAAAGGTATTGTTGGCTAAAACGTGACACAACTGTGAATTAATTTTAACGCAACCTTAAGAACTCTTTTTGCAACCATATTCTTGAACTGTGTATGTTGGATTTTTGTTGTTTTGGTCTTGTGTAGTTTAGATTAAATACCTGTATTTTTCTAAACTGTTGTGGAGTCAGTTTGTGGTGTTTTCACTGTGTTACTGTGAGTGTTTGTACAAATACTTTACACATTGCCTTCGATATGCCTTGACTGGTCGTGCCAAGCTACCCATAGGGTGAGCAGAGGTTATTTAAGAGTGTTTTCTCCGTACCCTGACTAGACGCAAGGGTTCCTATTTGGACAGTGGTACCTACCTCTGCCAACTAGCGACCCCCAGTTCTAACAGTATGTTTCTATGAAAGAACTATTTCAAGAAACCGGTAGCTCCAACATCAATGTGTTATGGTCACTTGCATACCATGCATGGGCTGAGCAGAGCTCTGCGTAGTTCCACTGAGTTTTTTTTTTTAACTCCATGGAAATCCGCGGAGCACCACTATGCATACTCCGCCCAGGCTTAGTGCAGAGGCAGGACAGCAAAGTCAATGACCCTATGCAACATCCTGGTTTCTACCAGGATGTAATCTATTGTAGAAGAGTGGCCAACTCTGTTAAAGGTATGCTTCCTCGGGGATTCTGATTTTGTGCACCTGTTACACACCCTTAATGAGTGGTTTAGAGTGAATGCTTTAATCAGGGGGGCTAGTGGGGCACATGCCTTAATAGGTGGAATATTCGGCTTGGGAACATCCCAAAGCATATCTACTTCGCAAACAGCTCCACCATTGGGTTTGACCAAGAGCTCAAATTGGCAATTAAAATCACCTCCTATCACCATAAAGGTGCCATTCACTATAACGGACATAAAAGAAGCCAGTTGGTCCAAGGTCGAAAAGTCATGTCCTGTCCTCACGGGTCTAGAACAGACATTGATCAATGCTATTTTGAACTTAGGAGTAAAGGTGAGTAGGATGCACAAGATATCATTGGGGAACAACTCCATCTGCTTGGCCGGGCATCCCAGGTGTGTACCTACCCATATACAAAGACCACCTTGTGATGGCACCCATTGTGAAGGATGCAAATCCCATCCGTGATATATCCTCCCTGTCTCAGGATATTGTGTTGTTCTACGAAAGACCCCCAGTCAGCGGAATCCAATTTGCTGTTTAGACAAGCAATGTTCCAGGAGAGTACCCTCAGCGTGGTCGGCGGTCTATCTTTATCTTGGTTTCCAGGAAGAGTATCGATATTTGGGGACAATGTCACTCTCTGAGGGTCACTTGGGCTCCTCCCCCGACAACATTATTGCTCACTACTGGATTGAAAAAGGTTAACTTGAGGCCTTGGGCCTTCAGACTTTCCTATGCTGTTACCCTGGGCCGAAATCATAGGGGTTTTGATGGATAAGTCAGGCTGGTTAACGTTACATTACTGATTCTTAACCGTTAGCCCTTCCCTATACCCCCCTTGTCCCTTACTCTGATTCAGTTTGCATCTTTGTTCTTTCATCCCCCTCCCCATGGATACTCTTTAGGTTACACAGCCACGTGTTGGTGTTTACCCTCACCGTGTGGCTCCCTTCAAGGTTTTTTGCCTGATCAGACTTGTGTTGTTCTATTAGTTAGTCTACCTCCTCCAGGACACCTAACCTGTTGGATGTAGGTAGATAGAACAGCTGGGGTCTGGGTAACTGGTACATAGGTCCAATTTTCTGATGGTTTGGGTTCCGCATGCCCTGCACTGGACTACTATATGCCCTGATTGATGTTATTTGAAGGGGTTTATAGAAGTAACGAAGGGGGAGGGACCTTATCTCTGTGCCCAAGTCCTGGTTGAAATAGTTTGTGTGCAAGACTCTGTGGACAGTCATTAGATTTCTAAAATTGATCACAACACAGTCCCCTTGGATGTCTTCAGGTCTATTTCCTACCCAGCTAACCCTGCTGGTCATGAGAATCTCCCCTGCTTTTTTGTAAGCAAACTGCCTGTGTCTGACCAGCCAAAACAAATATTTATTGATTAACTTATGCTGGGTTTCCCTCTGGTTTATTTTAATCTGGGGTACACCTGCTAATACGAGGACATATGGAGATGAGGCAGGGGGTAGGTTTATGGTAGGAAACTATCCCAACAGCCCTGCCCTTTCTGCTGTTCTTATTCCCTTCCACCTCCATACGGCTCATAGGGTCACATGTTTGAATGCTATTGCTCATTGGAGCCAATTTGGAATGTGCCAAGCCAACTGTCATATCCACACAGTTACCACTAAGCGTATCAGTGTTAGGGGTATAATTTTGAGCTCATGGTGAGTCTTGGTTAGGTACAGACATTAAATTGGGATTGACTGTCTGACAACTTGCATTAGTCCCCCCTACTGTGGCCATCGGGCCGTTTGCTACACCTTAGCCCGCTTTTCACAAAGTTCAACTAGGCGCGCTAGGAGGGGGTGAGTTTTTTTTTACGATGGATCTAATCTGTTCCTCTAAGCCCACCAGTAGATTTGATGCCCATAAGTGATGTTCACGGTCCACTAGTATGCTATCACTATGGCCAGAGTTTAGCTTGTCAGAGGAAGAGATGTTCTTAGGAGTTTCATCGTTAAACTTCTTTCCTTTGGCCGCTGCCCAAGGGCCTGCGATCTTAAACCCTTTCTGCAGATACTCTTTAGGGGCGGCTCCAGCCCAAATAAATATTTCCTGTTGGATCAAAGATGACTTAGGCTCTAAGACAGCAACCACTGGACGGGGGGCAGAGCCTGCCGAACAACGGGGGTCTGGGGTTAGGGACGGCCATCTTTCAGTGAGTTCAATTTCAGTTGCCACTAATCCTACTGCCCTCTGTAACATTCTATCAATCAATGTAGGAGGCAGAGAGAAGGTAAGTGGCTGGGCCTGCGGCTGCGGCTTGTCGTGGTAGACCTGCTTCCCCATGATTGCTTAATATTACCAAAGGGAGCCCATCTATACTGTGTAACAGAAGCACAACCGGAGTAAGGAGGAAAGGTGTAGGGATATGCAATGTGCAGCATTAAAACCAAAAGCCACATAAAATGCTTCACTGACCGAAGAATTCACCCGCCACTGCAGGGGCAGCCAAGCTGGATCTTAGGCGGCCTCAGAGTTTGTTTGTTTTTTGCCGATGAAAGGGACGAGGCCCAGCTCAGCCCTGCCTTGGCCAGCCATTGATGGGTGCAGATGGGCCCGCCCTTGGCCTAGGCATTACCTGCGCTGCAGGAGTCGCATTGATGCCCTGTGGCATTGGGGAGTAGCTGGCTCCACCTTCAAATGTTAGGGCTGCAGAAGCAGTGAAAGGCGCATCGAGGGCTGACTCTGCCCGATTCAAATGATTGCAAATTTTTCAAAAGACTCATCATTGATGTCTTCCAAATGAAAATAGCAAAATGCTTTTCTGGACTGCATTTCTACAAACGTTCTCAATGATTAATAAACCAAAGTTAAACAAAGATATGCACATTTCATCGAAACAAATCAAAGATGGTCTCATAGACCAATCTTTGTGTTCTCACAGTACTTTCACAAGGAAGATTCTAATATAACGTATTTCTAAACTTTGCCAATTTTTTTGGGATTAGGTAGATTCCAAGTAACTCTCCTCATGAGGCAGCTTCAGCTGTCTGTTGGCAGAGCCATTGTTTCAATACATAACATAGTTTTAGATTGTAATTAGGGTGAGCCCAGTGCTCATGACTGGAAGTCTGTGTTGTCTATCTCAGCTATTTTCTCTTAATTCACTGGTCTTCCTCCCTCGTCTTCTGTTTGTCGTGCCACTGCCAGGGGCCATTTAGGTCTCATGGTGACTGCTGGCTTGAGGGGCTCTTTTTTCCAAGGACTCAAAGGCAGTGTATGTGTTTCTTTGATTTCTCTCCAGTTCTTCCTCTTCCCCATGCACTCTTATTTAATTACCCTTACCTGCTCTCAGACGCTCACATCCTGCAACCAGTTTTCATGTTTTTATTTGCATTTTCTTAAACTTTTATTTTGTTTTTACTTTTAATTTACCATACCAAAATGGCTATCTGCCAGGTTGGAATGATACATTAAAAATTCCAAAATGGCAGTTGGTCAGGCACATGATTATGCCATAGCACAAGTGCGCACAGACATCACAATGCATGTGCATTCCTACATTATAATGCAAGGGCATGCTTTGATCATGATGAACCTGTGCACTTGCATTGCAATGCATGTGTATGCATGGCTCTTCTTTCATAGAAAATGTATTTCAAGATGGCCTGCTGTGCATCTGTCTTATTATGAATGTATCTTGACTCATATGTTCACATGCATTGTGATGCCCTGGTAGTCATGTTCCTCTGTCAATACCAATAGGACAGCATTAGCATAGCCAGTAACTTGTTCTTTAAACGGCCAAGCCTTTTTGTCTTTGCCAATGTTTTAAATTGCAAATGCCTTCATGCAATTTCAACCAATGAACCAGCTTTATTCCAGAACGAAAGAGTATTCAATTATCGTCTTACTTTCAAAAGATGTTGACAATGTTAGTGGTCTCACATCTATTCACAGGAGCGTCAATTAATATTTCTTCCAGTTTTGCCTGTTCCCAAAGGATTCATGTAACATTATAGTTCACAATATTTTTACACAGCTTTATTCCTTTTTTAAAACATTACAATTTATATAAAAATCTGATAGTTTAAAGAATTTTAGAGGACACGAGCAAAGTAAATCAAACAAGTCCTGCTCAATTGCAGACACATACAATACCTACCTAGTACATTATACTCAATGTCTTCCAGCAACTATTGCAGTGTGTGTCTGCACCATACATTTAATGTAATTTCCACTATTCATCTCATCAAACCCTTTTGCTATCAACTTGTTAAGAATACAAAATCCTGCCTTTGTTGTTTTAAAAATAAAGAAATATATTTATCATTAAATATACATTTCTAATAAAGACAACACATCATAATCTCTCGAAGTTAGTTGGAGTCAAGTGCTTGTATAGCAGCAGCAGCTCTGTGCTGAGGAATTGAGCCTACCCTCCTGATCTTCGTCGGTGATTCTATAACATGTATCATTGGGTATATAGCGACACAGGGAGAAATGTAAGCTGTTGCCCTGCATAGTTGGCAATGTATCATTAAATGTGTTTTCTCTAAATGTACTACATTTCCTTCAACATTACCTGTAAAAAGTAAATGTATTAAAGTGTGAATAATGAATTTTGTATTATGAATCACTGATGACAATTATGTATTTTTTGAAGAAACTTTTAAGCTGAAAATAATGAAATGAAAAGAAGTACTAAATGAAACAATAATTTAAATAAAAAGAAAATGAGAAAGTTAAATGATTCTGTCATTGGATTTTGGTTGTGCCCATGTCTGAATTTAGAGGTCAAATCCCGTAAGAAAATAGAGAGGTCACGAGGGAGCTGTTTCATAGTGTTTGCTGTTTTTTTCCCCTCTTCTCCCTGACCTGAAAGTAATTATATTAGAGGGGTCCCATAATTCTTACTTACTATTCACGGTTCTTGTAACTGTGGGATTCCATTACCCATGGGTGTGGTTTAAGTCAAATTTTGACATTTGGATTGGACCTATATATGTATGTTTCTTGTATGTTTTATTTTGTTGTGTGTTAGGTTGGGTGAGTAACAATTTGTTTTTCTCTTAAATTATTGTTCCATGCACTGTCAGTCATGCTGTGTCTGTACTTTCTTGCACTGGGGTGTAGAAAGATTCTACTCTTGTTTCTTATTTGTTAAAGATTTCCTCTGCGTGCACCACTGGAACTATGGAGGGTCTCAAAACTTTTGGGTTTACAGATGATGATTTTACTGCGCTAATAAGAAGGGCTCTGACAAGTGACAGTGTAACTCCCTTACAGCCTAGTGAAAATGGTGAATGGAATAACTTACTCATATGAGAAAAAAACTGAAGCGTTATGAATCACATGCCCACTATATGCTCCAGTATTTAAGGTCAGGGGTAATACCATCTGGCTTGAGAGTACGGAATGTCCCAGCATTATTTGTGGAAGTCCGTAAGTTCCTGGAGCGGTGGTCACTTATTGCGAACCGCTGCTCCAGGGACAGGATGATCCTGATAATAGAAACAGCCAGGGAAATGATGGAAGCCCTGAGTAAGGAAATTACATAATTGGAGGAAAAACTAAACACCTCAACGGATATATTTGACTAATAAAAAAACAGAAAAGTCAAAAAAGGATATTAGGTGGTACACTCAAGAGAGGCCCTATTCGTACCTTAACTCCACCTACTATCAAGAATCAAATCACAATCAGGGTCAGCAAGGTTGTACAAACAATCTATCGTAGGAGAATTTTAAATTTCTCCGATACATTTTCATCAGATTCGGATAATGATGTTGCCTAAGAGATGAATGAGCCACAATATGACACTCACCCTTACCGGGGCAGACAAATGGGAGTGTTAAGCACAGGAGGTATCTACCATAAGCTGTTATGTTTTAAAATTTTCGAGAATTTTTGGGGAAAATTATATATAACCCTGATGAAGGTGGTCTGACCATATGATCCACCGAAACGCGTCGCATAACAAAAGGAGGATTGTGCTTTATATTGATTTATATTGATTAGAAAATAATTCTGACGTTACTGCTGAATTTAATTTTCTGTCTATACCTCCTTTTTTACTAATAGGAATTCATTGTTTCCTTTCTTTTAATGGTCTACCCCGTCTTCTTAATTATTGTTGAATTATTATGTTTTAACATTGCATTGTGTAATAAATTGTTCAGGTTTTTTCATAAGTTCGTTTGTGTTTTGCCTCATGAGTACAGTATTTTGTTAGTCTATATGTTTCTATTTTAGCTGTTTGCTAAACGCTTTGTCATCCTAATAAGGTGTCCCAAAGGGATTTTTTTCTGCTCTTGGCACCCCATCCCTTTGGTTGTGGGGTCCCTCTCTCTTTTACTAGACAGACAAATGGGACAAGAACCCTTTCGAGGCAACCTCCTTTTTTATCGAGGGGTCAGTATCGAGGGAGGAATAAGAGATGGGCACCAGACAGGGGAGAGCCACAACAGATGGCCCCTCAACATCAGCAGCCATATTTGAAAACCAGGAATCATCAGTACTGGTGGTAGATGTTGTAGACAGGGGAGATCAGGAAAGAACGGATGTTCTACCCATTTTTAACTTGTCATCACTAAACTTAAACTTAGAAGGACGCTCAGTTGTTAGTCGGGGTCTGTCATTTGTCCCCAGTACCCGGCCAAACTTGTTCAAGTTACATGAGGATCTGTTTTCTTTCTTTAGAAAAGTAAGATTCAACATTTTTTCCAGGATCGACCGATGGAAAGTGAGGAGGTAAACCAGTCCAAATGTGAGCCCCCATCTCAATTTACACCAACTTTAGAGATGGTGGGCCCAGAAGTTCATATTTTTTAACAGAATGTTTTGAAAGAAATTGCCAGGGTTATTAAACATCTCCCCTTGGTGCAAAATAATCTGTCACCCACAGAAAACAAAGCACTACAGAACATCAACTCAAATAAAGACCTGATTATAAAACCCTGTGATGAGTAAGCTCGAATATGATGACAAGATTGAAAAAATGTTGGCTGTACCACAGCATTACAAAAAATCTCAATCGAGAGAATTGTCTAAGTTGAGAGACATTATTGAAGAGACAAAAGTGAGAGCATTAGAGCGAGGTGACATCTGCCAGCAGGAGTACAATTTTTTAAATAAATCTTGTCCCAAAATCCCAGCATTATATGGTCTTCCTAAGACGCACAAAGATGTATTAAATTCACCTATGCGTCCTGTTATATCAACCATAGGCTCAAGTACGGAGCCACTGTCAAGGTATATTGACTCATATTTGTGTCCTCTAACCCAGACATACGCTTCATTTATTCGCGATACTGGAGATATCATTGGCAAACTTGAAGGAATGCAATTCAACCCTAACACTGAAATATTAGTAACGCTTGACATCGAGGCGCTGTACACTAACATCCCTCAATGTCAAGCATTACAGGCAGTGGCAGCCCTTTTACAAAGGACCCCACGAGATAGACCAGATGGCTTTTTGCTTGAATGTTTGGAAATATTTCTTATGAATAATTTCTTCGAGTTTAATGGGTTTTTACACCAACAGATCAAGGGCATCAGAATGGGGGCTTCCTGTGCTGCTAGTGTCGCAAATATTTACAAGGGAGAGTGGGAGAGGTGAAATGTTTTCAATGAGGCGGCTCTGTTTTTTGACAATGTCGGAACGTGGAGTTGCTTCATGGACAACATCTTCTTTATTTGGAAAGGAGACAGTGACTCCCTTGAAGAGTATGTCCTGTGGCTAAATGCAAGCGACCCGAATCGAAGTTGGCATTTTCTTCTACTAGCCATTAGGGCCTGCTGCCTTTTCCCGGGTCACATGACTAGGTATAGTTGACAGTAGTCTTTGTGTATTCCTCCAAGACAGCATCACAAAGGGTGTTGGCAGGATGGGCCATCTTTGAATCAACAAGGGAGGAGAGGAGCTCTCACCTAACACACTTGCACTTCAAAGGAACCGGGTCAGCTAACACACAAAGGAGTAAACACTAGCCTATTGTCCCCCCAGACAGACTGAGACCAGGGCACAGAATCAGGAAATTCCAGACTCCTCTGTAGGTATGAACTCCAGAGGCTTTTTACACTTTAAAGTGGGCACCAGGTAAAGTGGGCACCAGGTAAAAATATTGGGCGCTCAGACCCACACTTCAGATCACGTCTGGATCTGTGGAAGTCTAAGGAGAAAAACTGCTCTACTGTCCTGCTCCTCTGCTGCAAACAGATCAGCCCTGCAGCCCTACTGCCTGAATAAGAAATATCAGGGCTGCACCTTTAACCCAGCACCCCTAGAGTGACTTCAAGGGCTAGTTTGTTTGCCTCCTGATCAGAGTCCTTGGGACAAAATCGGCTTCAACCATCTTGAATCCTGCACCGGACCTCTGCCTGCTGTGAGCCCTAAAGTGGTGCCTCTCCAGTCAGGCACAATTGAAAGTGGGGATAATGTTGCCCTGATACCCCAGCTGTGGTCCCATTAGAACCTATGCAGTGCAATTCAACCCAATGCAGCCCTGACTGCTCCTCATCTGAGAGTAACGCAGCTCACAACGTAGCCCTCACAGCTTCTAATCAGAACTGACAAAGCATTATGAATGACCGTACATTGCTTCCCTTTGAAGTGCTGCTGTGTGGCACAATGCCCCACATGAAGGGCATAAGGTACAATGCCCAATGGGTCTAACCTGGATCCTGTATCTGGCCACTCTCCATTGCTGTGGGCCTGAACCTGCGACTTTGTTCCAGACAGGCACAACCAGATAACTACAGTTGCCGCTTTGTGCTTTAAGCACTATTCTTTATCTAAAACTTTAAATTGCAAATTTCTGGTTCTACTTATTGCATTTTTATTGTTTTAGTGGCAAATCATTTATTTAAATTCAATCTATTTTCATAAATTACTGTAGGATATTTTGTGAGAGGTGTTTTCCCCTTTTTACTGTTTGTGTAATGCATAAATACTCTACACATTAGCTTTAAGTTAAGCCTGACTGATTGTATGCCAAACTGCCATATAATTAAGCAATGGTTACATTGGTGACTTTCCTGGCCCCCCCTTGGGGCATTGTGGCTGTTGCCTAAGAAGGGCTCACACCCTCCTCAACCAACAACCCCATTTCTCATCCTTGTCCTCATAAAGGGGCTCAGCAAGGGAAGTCAACAGTCTGGGGAAACACCACACAAAAGATTGTAATCCCAGTACGTTATTTACATAATTAGATAAATAGATTAAACCATATGCAGTTGGCAAAATGGTTGTCAAATGTAAAGCTTTTCTAATACTAGTCACAATTGATTGGGGAAAAAAACAACCCATGCTGCTCTTAAGTAACCAACCCTTACCTGTGTGTTTAATTTAGCAATAGTGACAGAGAATTACTCCCCTCCATGCTTTAATCCCCTTAAAGTTGATTGACTTGCATGCAAGCTATTGCACTACGATTATTACATTGTTCTGTATTACTGGGACACTATGATTTAGGTTCTGGGGTTTCAATTTTGGAAATATTGAAATCTGGTACATACAATCTACTTGGATTTTTTATCAACACAGGCTCCATCTCCCAGATCATAAAAGTTTAAGGAAAGTCATTAAATGGGCATGCGTTTCCCCGTTACATACACGTATTTAACGCCTAGTCAGTTAGGAAAAACCTATCTATGTGTCTGTGTGGACTACAAACCCTTTCTGTTTGTAACGCCTGATTAGTGTTCCAGTCAAATATGTGGGAGCTCCTTTGATGTCAATGAACTTCACAAGCCTCATGCTCCCAAGCCCAAACAAAAAACCAATAATGAATCCCTTGATCGATAAACAGCTCACACGAGCAAAAATGTAGTGTCCTCATTATTGCTTTAACTGTGCAGAAAAATGCAGACTTATTAAACCTTTAATGAAAATGTGTAGTGATGTTTATTGGGTGCAGTCATACAATGACAAATGTGTGGCCTTAGTGTGAAAATTTCAAAGCCTTTAATGTGTTGGGGACTTTAATACTGGGATCTTGACCATAGCCGGAGTGAGAATGATTACCAGGAAAGAGGGGTGTAGTGTTTCACTGTGTGAATGCAGCTTATGACAATCCTTTATATCTTACTCATTTGACTCTATAGTATGTAGTTCTACTACGAGGTGTAAGTACTTCACTTTTTCATACAAGATAAGCATAGGGTTGTACATTACAGTTTTGTGTCCATAGGTTGACTGTTCTAAGCTCTTGCCTCCCACACTACCTCCCTGTGAAACCAGTAACAGCTAATCCATACTCTTCTGGGAGATTGTTGTACTTGGCTTAGTTTGAAGAGCAATAGTAGGCAGACCAAAGAGAACCACTAGCTAAATTATCTCTTCCACCATGGTGACGGCCCAGTGCAGCTGCCTCCTTGTTTGGAGCAAGGTGTGACATATCCTCTGTGAAAAATATGCAAATTTTTACAAATGGTTAAATCACTTTGACATGATCTTATCACTTTCTTCTAGGTTATAGACCTTCCAAGATCATTGTCTACATAAATTATTTATCATCTACGGTTTTAGGACTTGACCTCTGCTCCACGTTGGAACAAGGGCACTGTGAAAATTTGGCACTGCTTGGCTGGCACAAAATAAATGAATATGTGATTTATCCATGGTTCAGAGTCCATCCTGTGAGGCATCCGGCCTCAATAGAAGCACTAGTATGAATTGAGCTTGACTACACCAATAAATGGAAGTCTATGGCTTTGATGCTCACAGATGGTTTTGAGAATGACTGTCTCTGAATGACCACCACAAACTTTTTGCCTACTGTCTCCTGTTTTTCCTGATTCTTTTTTTTTGGCCTAGGACTCTGAGCACTTTACCACTGCTAACCAGTGCTAAAATGCATGTGGGTCTACCTGAAATATGCTGACATTGGTGTATAAACAATTGACATATTTTGTTTACATGTAAGTCCCTTGTAAAGTGGAATACCATATACCCAGGGCCTGTAAATGAAATGCTACTAGTGGGCTTGCAGCTTTAATTGTGTCACCCACATAAGTAGCGTTTCAAACCTGTCTCAGGCCTGCCATTTCAGGGACTAAGGGGCATATTGTCAAGGGTGGCGATAGTGAATTATTGCCGCTTTAGCGGCCGTTTTCATCCTCATCCTCTAAGCAGCGATAATTCTATCGCCCCATTAGCAAGCTGTAGCTAACAGCAGTTAGCGACAGCTTGTAGGCGATAGCGAGCGGTTTTGGGGCCCGCTTTGCATGTCAGCGATATTTATCGCTAATGACATGCAAAGTGGGCATTCCCAACATGTTAGCGACCGACAGCAGTCGCTAACACCTATTAGCAACACAGGAGTAGCATTGGAAATATTTGCGCTAAGCGCGAATATCTCCAAAAACGAATGCCTGCTCAGACCAGTTCTTGGCCATGTTATCCAATGGGAGGTGGCTAACATGGCTAAGAGCATTTCATCGCTAATGCATGAATATCGCTGTATTCTCAGCGATATTCACGCATTTCGCCGCTATCGCCGGAAAATTTATCGCTTTGGAGATAAACGGTGCTAAAAGCACGTTATCTCAACGATAAACTCTGGCGATGCTCAGCGATAAAAAAATTGTTGCTAAGCCTATTTAGCGATAAATATTGTGACTTGTTGGTAATATGCCCCTGTGTGTGCAGTTTACTGCCACTTCAACTTGACATTTAAAGCTACTTGCCAAGCCTTAAACCCCCCTTTTATTACATATAAGTTACCCCTAAGAAACCAAAAGGGTGGGGTACATTTAAGTAAAAGGTAGGACATGTGTGTTTAATCTTCACTGTCCTGGTAGTGACAAACATTCAAATTCATTTTTCACTACTGTGAGGCCTACAACTCTCATAGGCTAGCATTAGGAATTCTTTGATACGCTTTTAAGCTGTAATTCATGATCAGAGAGGAGAAGCTTTTCATGTTTCATATCTTTGGAATGGTAACAACAAATCCTCCTTACTGGTGAAGTTGGATTTAACATTACTGTTTTAGAAATACCTCTTTTAGAAAATGCTCATTTCTCTGCACTTACTGCTCCGTGTGCCTGACAGCCTGTCTCCAATACACGTCTGGGATGAGTGACAGCTACACTTTGCATTCCCTCTAGACAGCCACAACATAAGAATGAAAGGTCTGTCTCAGTACCGACTTACATACATCTGCATTCTGATGGCCTTGCCTGGGCAGGTTGGAAGGAAGGGGCTAACAGTTCACTTGAATAGGCTGTGTCTTGTCCCCAAACGAAGGACTGAATAGCCCTCACAGATAGCCTGGCAGACAGGACTGGGTTGAAAGAGATACTTGTGCACTTCAGAGAGCTGCTTTGAAGTCACCACCACATCAAAGGCACTTTCTGACCCCCTAAAATCAGTCATTTCTGGACTTGTAACTGAAGCTCTGCCAGAAGAACTGCTGTGCTGCTTAAATGACTCAACTTAAACACTGATCTGGAAGGCCTGTGTCTCTGTTTGCTGCCCTGCTGCCTGCTGCTCTCTTAATCTGCTTAAGGAGAGTTGCCCTCTGTCTTCTCGCCAAGTGATCTCCAAGGGCTTGTTGGCTTGACTCCTGTTGATTGAGTCTCATGAATATCAAAGTGTCTACCTCTGCACCTGTGCCTGGCTCACTGTAAGTGGCCCAGATACTAGCAACACACATTTTGAGGCATCTCTTGTCTGTGTGTAGAAGAACTGGTGGCAGGAGTACAATCGGCGAATCATATCAGAACCGTCACTTTGCCTCCAGAGATCTGTATGCATCGAACAGTGTATTGTCGCTGCTGCAGTTTGATGAGCTCGATACATCCCCTTGACTGTATGGCAGAATCCGGTACATCGCTCAAGGCTTCTTGACTCAGGCACCCGTCTTCGGAACTGACACATTTCCTTCTCTGCATGGAGAAAATGGACTCGTCCTGCACCTATGGGAATTGATATGGGCGCATCTCATTGTTTGCGACTAGGAAAGGTACTTTGTTTGCTGATGCCTGTGTGGGTCCTGTAGCTGGCCCGCACTCCATCGCAGCCAGCCTGAACTTTAACTTTTCCTTGGTCAAGTGTGACCTAAAGTAACCTTTTTTGTTGCACTACTTGCTTCTAAGCACTTTACATCACTTATTCCTTTAAAATTCCATATCACATCTTCAATACAGTGGATTTTTGTTGTTTTGGTCTTGTTTTGTTTATAATATAATAATATATTCCTGTGTGGAGTCTTTTTGTTGTGTATTCGTTGTGTTGCTGTGTGTGTTGCACAAATTCTTTACCCATTGCCTCTTTATATAAGCCTGACTGCTCTGTGCTAAGGTACCGAGGGTGAGCATAGGTTATTGTATAGTGTGTACTTGACTAGAGTGTTGGTTCCTGCCTGGCCTAGGTGCATCCCTCAGCCAACCAGGAAACCTATTTCCACAGATTGCATCAGTTGAAACCTGTAGGTCACAAGTTTGAAATCTTTCAAGGCAATTCTACATTCATTGCTTCTGGTGTCAGTGAAACAATCAATTGCGTAGTTCTAGTTATTTCTGTAATGCTACGATCTTATTTTACTGCCCTTAAACGGTGGTAAAACTACAGCGTGAAGCGCTATGTAAATACAAATTATTGCTATGTTTGTTGAAGTCTGCAGGGACCATGCAGAAGTTAAGAAAGAGTGATAAAGATATCTAATCATTTATTCTGACAAAAAGTAGCGATTCATGTAAGCCGTCTACTGGGACAGGCAGGTACAGTACGAGATGTCTGTTGACCTGGAAAGAACATCTACTATCATCCAAAAATACTCCATTAAGAAAACACCATTTTGCATGATAGGCTCTGGAAAGGGTGCATTTCCTGAGCTCTGACTATGCCTCGCAGTACTCAGGGGATCGCAGCTTTTATAGACTGCAGTACAACAAAGGTTGCTGCTCTTCAGAGTCCATTACCGCAGGTGCACTTGACCCGCAGAGAACTCCCTTCTCCTTTCTGTACCACGTTAAAAGACACTTTATGCTAACCTATGACATGCAGGCCAAACAAATTCAAGAGAACAGGGCACATGGAATGAATTCTTTAAAGTGGTTCTCAAAGTATGTGATGCTGGCATTTCCAGGCGCCTGCAGGAGATGGAGTGAATTAAAAAAAAGTCCCCGCTATGACATCTTTTCAATTCTATCACTGTATTTTGTTCTTGCCAATTCACTGTTCAAAGCAGAAGTATTCTTGCGACTGTAAGACCCTTCTCCCAGGGAGAGAGTGACACCAATACCAACAGGGTGTGTTCCAGAGTCACCACTACAAAGTTTGCCTGAGAAGGTCAGACAATAACAAGTAGAAAAAAATGCAGAATTCCAATCTTTTGCAGCATTTAAAAGAAGAAACAAGGGGCCCGATTTACAGAATGAACTTAAGACTCAATCCTAAACTTACTACTATTTTGGTATTCACAGAATGCACTTACTACTTTTGGCATTCACAGAATGAAATTACTACTTTTGGTATTCACAGAAGTTAGGATTTTGTCTTAAGTCTGTCTTAAGTCTGTCTTCAGTTTGTCTCAAGACTACCAAAAGTAGTATGTTCATTCTGTGAATGCCAAAAGTAGTAAGTGCATTCTGTGAATACCAAAAGAGTAGTAAGTTTAGGATTGAGTCTTAAGTTCATTCTGTAAATCGGGCCCAAGGTGTTTATCACATTGTGCATATGTTTATCTGTAGGACGGGTAATGCATAGTAATATTTACCAGGGAAAAGGCGTACCTGTGGAATTATTGTTTACATATGCTGTTTACTAATCACAGCAATAGGTCCCAAAGACTTGCCCTTTTTCACCAAACTTTCTGGGAGAAATTTAAAATCCACTACTTCCCACAGTGTCATAATGAAACTTGAGGAGGCCCCCCTGAATTGTACATGGAGGACCTCGTACCAGACCCACTGAGGAGCTCTCAGGCCAGGGGCCCGCCGCCCATGGACAGTGTTGTGTCCTGAGGGACACAGTCTAGTGTTTTACCTGCTGCTCCCAGCAGGGCTGACCCACACACACACCCACCCCACACCCATCCAACACAGGCGTCACCAGTCCAATAAAAGGGCCGGAATGCATGTGCTCATGGACAGTTAATAGTACCCTATACTTTGAGTCTGTGTCCTTATTTTCAAAGTCCAAAGTACTTTACACACAGTACTGTAGTGGGGCCCCGGGTGCTCGCGGCCCGCACCCTGTGGTCTGCGGGGCTTGTGTTATGAAACTGGCTTACCACCCCCTCTCCCCACCCCCATCAATAAAAGTATTCTGTCCATGAACAGGCACTTGTATAACAAAAACCCCAAAGCACTGCTAAAGGATACAACAGTGGACTCTGTGCCTTTCTTTTTATTGAATTTCTCTGGGGGGTGCAGGTCATTTTAAAAGCAATAATTTGATATTGGGAATGTGGGAACTTTGTTACTGAAAAAGGGGCCGCCGGCTGCGAGAAGGGCATTTTGGAACTTTTGTCAGGCATGCTCTAGTATTTCACAGGCTAATTGGAAGAGGTTCTGTTCTTGGAAAATAAACTAATGGCTGCAGTGTGGCCATGCCACTGGCGCGCCTAAGGCAAGTGCATGTGCACCCGCCCGCGTCCTGACCGCAGCCAGCACCAGACATTATGCTGGTTGTACAACAGACACACTCCCCAGAGCCACTTGTAGGGATGAGAGGGGAGATTTCGGGAACTATTCAAGCATTAAAAGTGCAGTCGACAAAAGAGGTCGGAAGGAAATTAGAGCATTGGTGAACGTCCCGTTCTTTATACAAACATGCTTAGATATGTATGATCTGTTAAAGAAGACGACCCTGGATACACTTTTTATGACTGAAACAAGGATGAAGAAAGATGCTTGTCCCGATTTGCACTTTGCTATCCCGGAGGCTTATGTATGTGCGCATGAAGTATTATCCCCTAAATGCATCTCTTTTGCCAACTTCATCATGCTGGGTGATTTTAACATTCAGCTAGTTATGGCTGAGGAGCATTTAACGAGGCACCTAATGAAACTCTTACCCCCTTTAATTTATTGAGAATTCCCACAAGACCTACACACATGGTTGGTTGCTCCATCGATGGCACGTTCTTTAATGCAACATTAAGTGCGTGTTCCCCCAGCAAATACCATGGTAGGACCATTTCCTCCTTCCTTTTCCATGGAAGTTTGATTATCTAAAGTATCCCCATCCTTCTTTGCTACAGATTTAGAATATATGCTGGAGTAGGATGCCCTTGGATGTGTTAAGGAACAACCTAATGGACTCTAAACCCATGATCCCGGACTTGGTAATAGAAGGGTACATGGCGATTAGCTCATGGCCCAGGAAGGCGGCTGATCTTGTAGACCCCATTTCAGCATCAAGAAAAGCTACAAAAACAACAGTAGTTTGCTGGTTCTCGCAGGAATTAGTTCAGGAAAGAGTAGCATGAAAGAAGTTAGAAAGAGTGTGAGTGTGTGAGTATTTGGATGCCTACAAAGCTCATAATAAATTAGCCCTGAAGGCTTACCATAGTAACCTTAAGAGTACTTGCAGCACCTTCTACATGCATTGAATCAGTGAGATTGAGAATGATAGGAGGGAACATTTTAAAATCGTAACTCAATTTACATATCCTAAAGTCATGTCCCCTCCGTTGGAACCTAGTCAGACACTTTGCTCAAGATTGAGTGACTAATTTGGGGAGAAAAAGTTAAAATTTAGATCAACTTGTCAGGGGGAATAATGATGATATTCTGGGAGAAGGGGATCGAGGCGATCCAGAGAGTCGAATACTACATTCAACATTGGCAATGTTTGTGGTGTCAAATCTGGAGGACGTGAAGACCTCTTTTTTGAATTACTGGTCCGGGTCACTAAGGGATCCCTCACTCCCTCACATATCGAAGTGTATTTCAGACATCATCGATCCGATGTATCAGGAGCTATTTACTATTTCCCTCCGCTCAGGTGAAATACCCGATGATTGTAAAAAGAATAGGGTGATTCCTTTATTAAAAAGCAAATGCTGATCCTGTCGCCTAAAAGGTGCTGGAGAAGTTGGTAAACAAACAACTCACTACCTTTCTGATAGTGAACAACTTATTTGCCCCCTCCTAATCGTGGTTTAGAGCTGGCCACAGCACCTAGACCACACTATTAGAAGCATCTGAGTCCTTTAAGCTCTCTCTAGACACAGGACGCAATGTGTCTGTGGTGCGGGTAGCCCTGTCAGCAACATTTCGCATGGCGGACCACAATATCTTGCTGCACAGGCTCGAGCATTTGGGAAGGACAGGTTCTGCGCTGAGCTGGCAAGGCTTTTACCTCAAAGGACCTGAGCAGATGGTATGGATGAAGCTGTATGCCTCAAGAGGTAAAGTTTTGAAATGGGGGTGCCGCAATGCTCCTCCTTCAGTCCCACACTTTTCTACATTTACATGTCTCCTATAGCATATTTGGTGGAATCCTTTAACATCAAGATCATCCCATGTGCTTATGATACACAGCTGCTACTCACATATGAAGAGGATCCTGTGACTGCAAGGGATGCATTTGCTAGCTTTCAGGTAGCACTGCTAAGATTGGCTGAAGGCTAACAGATTACAGTGTAATCCCGATAAAACAGACGTTTTAGTGTTTGGGTATGATCCTCTCCTGGGCTGGGTGAAGCTCGGCTGGATAACATCCCAGAAATCTGGGTCTGTTGTTTGGTGACCAGCTTTCATTTGGACCACAGGTGTCAGCAGTAGTGAAATCATGTTTCTGGATACTTGGTATGTCGAAGAAATGTCTTCACCTGCAGCCCTATGAGGCCAAAGTGACAGTGGTCAGGTCATTGATTTTATCCAGGCTGGACTATTCCAATGTCCTATACCTTGGTCTCCAGGATCATTTGATCTGTTGGCTTCAGGGAATGCAGAACATGGCTGTTCATTTATTATTTCAAATCCCAAAATATGCCTCTTTGCCATCATATAGGGATAAACTTCACTGGCGGCCAATCTGACAGCGTATTAACCCCTTGGTTGTGGCGGTAATTCCGCCGCAGCGCTAGGGGGAGGGGGGTCCGCGCGGCGCTGCCTTACTCGTGACGTAACCACTTCGTCACGAGCCTCGGGCGCGCTGTGCTTGTGATGGAGTGGTTCCGTTACGGCCCCGCCCGCTCAATAAAACGCTCAGCACCAGCACAGAAGGGGTTAAGGAAAAAGCTCTGATGCTAACTCATCAAGCCCTCCACAATAGAGGCCCAAGGTATCTAAATGAACACATTGTGACATACTGCCCTGGGAGGCTCCTGCGCTCCAGTTCTGCGGGTCTAATTGTTATTCCTCGCTTTTGGAAATAGCAGATGGAGGCTCCATTTTTACTCTGAAAGTTGCAATCGTATCGAATAAACTCCCTGAACATCTGAGACTTATATCTGTGAACGGTAAATTAAAAGGGAACTGCATTTATTTTTAATTAGACTCTAGTGGAGAACATGGGCGGACAAACCCTCTGTACTTTTCACTTAGGCAGTACTAGGTGTACCGGACTCTCTTACAAGTAGCAGTGCACTATAGAAATACCCTCATTCATTATTTCATTCATTCATTCACATCTAGGTAATATACAAACTATTTCACATGGTTTATAGTATGCAATAGTCCCCATATTCAATATGCCTAACCAGTATTTATTTTCTAAAATCAGGGAGGGGCCCATAGATTTACTTATCAGCTCACTGCCACTGTTGTGTGAATGTCAGGATTGCCGAACACCAAGGCTGCCTAGTCTCTCCCTTTGTCAGTATCTCTCTTCTTCTCTCCTTCTCCATTTTCTGCCTTTCCCTGGGTCTAAACTTGAAGATGAAAAAGAAGTTCTGGTCCATGTTGCCGAACACCTGAACAAATTTAGCACAGGTCTCCCAGAAAAGACCTCAATGAACTTAATACACCATTCTGTTGCCGTCCCTTACTGCGCCCAATGCTGCAATCAGAAAAAAATATAAATACCATATATAAAGTGGAAAAGATACTTTAAAAATATAGAGTAGGAAAACAGCCTTTGTAATAAAATTCATGTCATTCACTTACCCAATTAATTTACATCTACTGGTGTATATGTCCTTTAAGCTTTCTGCCGGCAAAGTTCGCAGGGACATTTCTATCAGAAAATGTATTTATTTGTCGAATATGAAACATGCATTTCTAAATTTTCGATGTTTTCATCAGACTGTCATTAAAAAATAAGAAAAATGGGAGAAAAGCACATTCTTTGTACCAGACAGGGCACTTATCCTCTAATGCACTGTGCGATTTCTCTTGCTTTTCTCACAAAGGTAATTTTGCCATTGTATGCTAAGTGGGATTGAGGCACATCTGAAAGTAAACATGCTGTTATAGGACAGCCTGCGGCGTAGGTTAGTGAGTCCAATACTTGCTTTGAGGTAAGTGTGCAAGTACCTTTTTTTTAAAGAGTTTTTTACCTTGTAATGAATTTCAAAATCTACCAGTGAAGTTGTCTTTTAAATAGATATTGATTAGGAACCTTAATCACCATAACTTTCTGTTAAACATTTACAATTTAAATCCTTGGAATTAAGGAAGAAAACTGTTAGTAGACCATTGGTATGACTTCCTGCCGCACTATTTTTAGGCCCAGATTTAAATCCTTAAATACATGTCTCAAAATTTTATTTCCAGTGATCATGTGTAGGAAAATGACTTTTTTTGTAAATGATCACCCCTATTTGTTTTCAAACTGATGCTGTTGGTTTTTGTACTCTGTAAACTGGGTCCCTGTAAAGCAGGCCTAGTGTATGTGCTCTGAAACCTAAAACAATTGTTGAATTGGTTACGAATCCTAGTTGGCACTTTTACTTTACCTATAATATATGCATCAAAAAAACAACGGGAGAGATAGGGATAAAGGACACTCCTATTCCCCAAGCAAAATACTAAAGAACAACAAAGGAGTGGCACAAACTAGTAATAAAGGAAAGAAAAAGAGAGTTACGATATCCAAGATGTTCCTATCTGGATAACCAGTCTCTAAAAGACCGCACGTGCTATTTAAAGAGAAACTAGATTGCACGAGAGGAGGACACAGGAGAGTGTTAGACTGGGTAGAAAGCAATTATTGCTTATAAGAAAAGAACTCTCACTCATCAACATAGTTGATGACATGCTTCATCATAGGGTTCTACCAGGGAGACCGAATGTCTCCCTGGCACGCTACCACGCCTGTGTTACAGCGGAGCAGGTTACAAAAAGACGTGTGATGGAAGTGCTCAAAAAGTATCAGTGAGGTTAAAAAATAGGCGACTGTACTCAAAAGTAATTTTAATAAAGAGTCAGACCACAATTATTAAAAACTAGTGATTCGGACATTATTGGCCATCAATTTGAGCCAAATATGTCCAATGTGAATTAAAGGACCAAAACGAAAAAAATGTTAAACTTCCGAGGCGGTATAAGCACCCTAAGGTGCACCCTAACCTTGGGAATGTTTGTGCAAGTGGTGGTAAACTCACGGTTTTACCCGGTTGTAGGCTGTCTTGGATTTTCCAAAACCTACAAATTTGAAATATTCAGGCGCGGATGTGCGCTGATTAGGTAGCCAATGGGGAGGGTACACAGTCAAAATATTGAGTATTAAGTATCGACCCACCAAAATATTGTGTTTGAAATTTCTAAGGTGCAGAAAATCGATGTCAAGAATATCGACCCTAAGGTAAGTAATATCGAAATTCTTTATATCGATGTAAGTAATATCGAAGTTAGTAATATCGATAGCATATATATCGATGTCACTAATTTCGAAGACACTAATATCGATATTTGTATTATTTTTTTGTTTTTTATTATGTATGTGTTGTATGTTTAACGTAAGTATTTAAAATAATTAATATTATATGTGTATTAATTGTATATATTAATACATTTATTTATAAGCAAATTATAAGTTTTAGTACCGGAGCGGGTTGTGGGTTTATAGGGGAATAGGGTGTGAAGTAATTTAATTATGTTAAATTGTTTATTAATTAGTAGGATTTATTAATAAATTGTAATTAATTGGTAATTATTATTAATTAATTGGAAATTAATTTTAATTAATTGATTAATTGATAAATATGTTCTGTAGCGGGTTATGGGTTTATAGAGAAATAGGGTGGGAAGTAATATAAGTATGTTAAATTATTTATTATTAGTAGTTATTATTAAATAATTTTAAATAATTGGTAAATAAATTTAATTAATTGGTATTTCATTTTAATTAATTGATTAATTGATATATATGTTCTGTAGCGGGTTGTGGGTTTATAGGGGAATAGGGTGGGAAGTAATTTAATTATGTTTAATTAATTATTAATTAGTAGGAATTATAAATTAATTTTAATTAATTGGTAATTAATTTCAATTAATTGGTAAATAATTTTAAATAATTCATAAATAGATAAATATGTTCTGTTGCGGGTAGTGGGTTTATATGGGAATATGGTGGGAAGTAATTTAAATGTAATTAAGTAATAATGTTTTCAAAATAATTGTTTAGTTAATAATATAATTGTTAATTATTATTAATTGCTAATTAAATATTATAAAGTGATATTTTTTAATATTTATTTTTGGTTAAATATATTTAGCTAATCAAGTTTTTTATAATTATGTATAGGTATTGTATATGGTTTATATTTATTTAATAGTTTATATTTTTATTATTAAAAAAAGCTTTTATTTATAAGTATGTTATTTTAACCCCTACGCTATCCAACACTTTCCCTACTGTTGCACTCTCTGGAGTTGGAATAGTAATTGTTACCCCTAAGCTATCCAATGCTTTCCCTACTGTTGCACTCTCTGGAGTGGGAATAGTAATTTTTACCCCTACGCTATCCAACGCTTTCCCTACTGTTGCACTCTCTGGAGTGAGAATAGTAATTGTTACCCCTACGCTATCCAACGCTTTCCCTACTGTTGCACTCTCTGGAGTGGGAATAGTAAAGTTTACTCATACGCTATCCAACGCTTTCCCTACTGTTGCACTCTCTGGAGTGGAAATAGTATTTTTTACCCCTACGCTATCCAACGCTTTCCCTACTGTTGCACTCTCTGGAGTCCGAATAGTAATTTTTACCCCTACGCTATCCAACGCTTTCCCTACTGTTGCACTCTCTGGAGTGGGAATAGTAATTTTTACTCCTACGCTATCCAACGCTTTCCCTACTGTTGCACTTTCTGGAGTGGGAATAGTAATTTTTACTCCTACGCTATCCAACGCTTTCCTTACTGTTGCACTCTCTGGAGTGGGAATAGTAATTTTTACCCCTAAGCTATCCAACGCTTTCCCTTCTGTTGCACTATCTGGAGTGGGAATAGTATTTTTACCCCTACGCTATCCAACGCTTTCCCTACTGTTGCACTCTGTGGAGTGGGAATAGTAATTTTTACCCCTACGCTATCCAACGCATTCCCAACTGTTGCACTCCCTGGAGTGGGAATAGTCATTTTTACTCCTACGCTATCCAACGCTTTCCCTACTGTTGTACTCTCTGGAGTGGGAATACTAATTTTTACTCCTACGCTATCCAACGCTTTCCCTACTGTTGCACTCTCTGGAGTGGGAATAGTAATTTTTACCCCTACGCTATCCAACGCTTTTCCTACTGTTGCACTCTCTGGAGTGGGAATAGTAATTTTTACTCCTACGCTATCCAACACTTTCCCTACTGTTGCACTCTGTGGAGTGGGAATAGTAATTTTTACTCCTATGCTATCCAACGCTTTCCCTACTGTTGCACTCTCTGGAGTGGGAATAGTAATTTATACTCCTAAGCTAGTCCAACGCTTTCCCTACTGTTGCACTATCTGGAGTGGGAATAGTAATTTTTACTCCTACGCTATCCAACGCTTTTCCTACTGTTGCACTCTCTGGAGTGGGAATATAAATTTTTACTCCTACGCTATCCAACGCTTTCCCTACTGTTGCACTCTCTGGAGTGGGAATAGTAATTTTTACCACTACGCTATCCAACACTTTCCCTACTGTTGCACTCTCTGGAGTGAGAATAGTAATTTTTATTCCTACGCTATCCAACGCTTTCCCTACGGTTGCACTTTCTGGAGTGGGAATAGTAATTTTTACTCCTACGCTATCCAACGCTTTCCCTACTGTTGCAATCTCTGGAGTGGGAATAGTAATTTTTACTCCTACGCTATCCAACACTTTCCCTACTGTTGCACTCTCTGGAGTGGGAATAGTAATTTTTACCCCTACGCTATCCAACGCTTTCCCTACTGTTGCACTCTCTGGAGTGGGAATAGTAATTTTTACTCCTACGCTATCTAACACTTTCCCTACTGTTGCACTCTCTGGAGTGGGAATAGTACTTTTTACCCCTACACTATGCAACGCTTTCCCTACTGTTGCACTCTCCGGAGTGGAATAGTAATTTTTACTCCTATGCTATCCAACGCTTTCCCTACTGTTGCACTCTGTGGAGTGGGAATAGTAATTTTTACTCCTATGCTATCCAACGCTTTCCCTACTATTGCACTCTCTGGAGTGGGAATAGTAATTTTTACCCCTACGCTATCCAACGGTTTGTCTACTGTTGCCCTCTTTGGAGTGGGAATAGTAATTTTTATTCCTACGCTATCCAACGCTTTCCCTACTGTTGCACTCTGTGGAGTTGGAATAGTAATTTTTACTCTTATGCTATCCAATGCTTTCCCTACTGTTGCACTCTCTAGAGTGGGAATAGTAATTTTTACTCCTACGCTATCCAACGCTTTCCCTACTATTGCACTCTCTAGAGTGGGAATAATAATTTTTACCCCTACCCTATCCAACGCTTTCCCTACTGTTGCACTCTCTGGAGTGGGAATAGTCATTTTTACTCCTATGCTATCCAACGCTTTCCCTACTGTTGCACTCTGTGGAGTGCGAATAGTAATTTTTACCCTTACGCTATCCAACGTTTTATATAATTAATTTTAAAAATATTAAAAGTATATTTAATGTTTTATATTTTTTACATTTTATTTATGTTATTGTTTTATGTTTGTAAATGTATTTGTAATTTAGATTATATTTTATTAGTTTATAAATTAGTAAAATAATTATTACAACTTATTGTTCAGTACATATATATTATATATTTACTGTATATATTTAATTAATGTATTATTATTATATATGTATTATTTATTAATTTTAAACATTATTAGATACTTTTAACTATGTAGATTTTATTTATTAGTGTTATTTACTTTATTTTACATTTATATTTTAAAAGAAAAAAAAACAATATTTTTAACATCGATATTTTTAACATATATATTATTTTTTTGATATTTTTGTACTTACTATGTTGTAGATAGGATGTCGATATTCTTGCCCTTGATATTTTTGACTCGATATTCCTGTAGGTCGATATTTTGTCAGTGATCCAATGGGGAGCCGGCGAGAATGAAATTATCCTAGCTTCGAAGAATACCCCTGCCGCAGTGCCCAGGAAGCACTACATTTTAATATTTCAAATTTGTAGGTTCTGGAAAATCCGAGAAAACCTACAACCGGGTAAAACCATGAGTTTACCACCACTTGCACAAACATTCCCAAGGTTAGGGTACGCCTTAGGGTGCGTATACCGCCTGGGAAGTTTAAAAAAAATGTGGGTTCTGATGAAAGCTTCGCTGATTTAGCATTTTGAAAGTAGAAACATGTCGGCCTTTAATTCACATTGGAAATATTTGACTCAAATTGATGGCCAATAATGTCTGAATCACTAGTTTTTAATAATTGTGGTCTGACTCTTTATTAAATTTACTTTTGAGTACAGTCCGCCTATTTTTTAATCTCATTGATACTTTTTGAGCACTTCCATCACACGTCTTTTTGTAACCTGCTCCGCTGTAACACAGGCGTTGTAGCATGCCAGGGAGACATTCGGTCTCCCTGGTAGAACCGTATGATGAAGCATGTCATCAACTATGTTGATGAGTGAGGGTTCTTCTTATAAGCAATAATTGCTTTGTACCCAGTCTTACACTCTCCTGTGTCCTCCACTCTTGCAACCTAGTTTCTCTTTAAATAGCATATGCGGTCTTTTAGAGACTGGCTATCAAGATAGGAACATCTTGGATATTGTAACTATCTTTTTCTTTCCTTTATTACTGGTTTGTGCCACTCCTTTGTTGTTCTTTACTATAATATATGCAACCAGGTGTACTCAGGGTGTGAATGGCTCCTAGGAATGGAAACAAAAGAGCTCATACTCCTGAAAGGAGAGCCTAAAGGATGTACCCTCATTGGCACATTCGTCAAAGAGACATCCCTGTCAAAGGCAGAAGGAACTCACACCTATGCCAGCCCTTACCACTGTGCAAGTAGCCAAAGGCCAGAGTGACACCAACAAACCTGTTTCATAACAGGTTTGTAGGGAGTTACCTCTTTTCCCTAGACATACCTCAGGGGTGTGTCTAGAGCCCTACCAAGGGGAAGTAGGTTTTGTCATGTTGGAATTTAGCAGAACAGTGCATTGTGGGTTTTCCAAACCCCCTGACGTGATGTCAAAGTGGGTAGGTTTCACTATTGGTCAGGGAGTCTCCCCCAACCACAAGCTTCTACCAGGCATAAAAGTGGCACACATGGGTACCTTTTTCAGCACACCTCTGGGCATGTTGAAGTGGAAGAAGGACTGCACTTACTGCTGTGGAGAGAAACCCCAAGAGCTTGACTTGCTCCCCACTTGTACACAGGACAGAAGAGTTTACTCCAAGGTTACTTGTCAAGTCTTCTGTTCAGATCCAGGAACACAAAAGCCGCAAGAATTCCAAATCTCTGCTGAGCACAGCCGACCAGTTTCAACTGCATTTTACCTGGATCCTGCTGGTGGCTTCTGGGAGATTGGGTCCTGACCCCCAAAAGGTGTCCAGAAGGTCCTGGTCCCATGGCTAATTTTAGAGTGTATTTTTTCAACCTTTAAAATTTCAAGACAGGAAACGTATTTCTGAACTTTGAATGAAAAGAAGCCAAGGCTACCACCAGATCGCTGGTAAGGCGCTGCAGCTTACATCAAACTGCTGGTCGGATTCAACTTGTTTGTTTGTCCAGCTACAAGGATCCTGACATCCAGAAAAGATCCAAAGTCTGAATGTAGAGTACTTCACCGGGACCAAAGCTGAGGAGCACCCCACCAATAATGATACATTCCTGGGTGAGGAATTTGATCGCTTGTAGTTTTCCTGTCTTCGATGTTGAGAGCCTGAAACAACCTGCCAGAACCGAGGTTTCCAATGTGGTCCTGCACTGCAGCTGGCCACCATCATCAAGGACTTTACTCCTTAGGGGCCTGGTCCCTGTATTCCATTTGCGCTCCATCGCGACTGGTACATTAAGTTTTTAGTGTGACCTGGTCTAGTGTGACTAGATACTCATGGTTGGCGCTTTGTGCATTTTTTTAAACTCTGAAAATTAGGTATGGTTCACCACATCAGATTGTTGCCATTTTGGTGTCTCTTTGCTCAAAACGAAGTACCCTGTTTTATAAATTGGAATGGAGTGGAGTTTTGTTATGTTTTCTACTTTTTAACTATTTTGATAGCTTTTACACATTTTTCCAAAGCTAAGCCTGCCTTCTCTGTGCTAATGCTACAAAGGATTGAAATTAGGCTTAAATTATAGAGGCCTAACTGGACCTACGGCTGGAATGGTGCCATTATTACTCAAAGAGGACTACCATCTCCTTCAACTAATAATCCACTTCCCCAGAATTAAAAATAGGACCATTCAGTTGGGTAAGTATATAACTTTTAATTTAGTGTACTGTACCAAACCTTTTTAATTCATAAACCTTAAATGATGTGCATGTGTTCATATGTATAAATAATGAACAAATCTCCTAGATTTATATTCGTAAAGAATCAAATATATAACAGGAGAAGTGCAGCAGGAACTTGTTTTGTTATGTCAAAATACTTATATAGCATAGACAGCTACCCACTCTGGGTTTTCTAGTGACTTTTAGCAACATATCAATTCAGATGAATTCAAAACAGCCACGTCTTCAGTTGTCTGCAAAAAGAAGGCAGCGAGGTGCAGGATCTCAGATGTTCCAGCAGAGCGTTCCAGAGTTTAAGACCAAGCAATGTAAAGGAGCAACTTCACATTCTAGTAAGTTTAATCTTAAGGACGGGGCACAGCGAGAGGATACTGGAGCATAGATAGGGAGTTGACTGATACAGCTTTATCAAACCATTGATTTGGTGGGGAGCGATTCCTGCCCTTGCCTTGAATATATAGCACAGATCCTTGAATTGGACAAGTTTTTCCACCACTAATCAATTAAGTTCATGATGGTGAGATGTAGCAGAAGCATTTTTTTGGCAGTCTATAATTCAGCATTGCAGCCGCATTCTGCACTACCTGCATGAATCTCACAGAGGCTTTGTAAACCCCCAGGTAAAGGATGTTATTATAGTCCAGGCAGTATAAGATAAGAGCCTGGATGACAGTTCTTTGGACAGATAAGTGGAGAATCCAGATGAATTTTCATAACCATTTAAAAGTCGCTAAGCAATTAATTCCCAAAAACCTTGGTGACATGGGGCTTCATGGAGAGCTTACTGTATTTTGCCTTTGACAGCAAGGATGGGGATATCACCCAGAGCATCCGACCAATGCTGGGGTACCCAAAGGCATCGGTTCTACACAGTTCAGTTTCAGTGAGTTTTTATTCATCCATGAGGCTACATGAGCCAAATAGGAATACAGGAACATGGAGCTGTGGTCAAGAGCAGATGGTAAAGAGAAGATGATTTTGGGTATCCTCCACATAGGATAATAGAGTGAAGCCACAGAATTCCACCATATTGGCCCGGGGACAAACATAGATATTTAAAAGTGCTGGATCCCTGAGGAGCTTCCTAAGAAACCCTGGAAGGATTGACCCTTTAGGAAAGAAGATAGCCACGCTAATGCCATTTCCTGGATCCCCAATTGTGCCAGTCCCCTGATCAGCACGTCATGGGACACAGTATCGGAGGCAGCGCTGAGATCGAGTACAAGCAGCCCTGCTATTTCGCCCTCCTCTAGGGGCCTCCTGAGATGTTTTGTAACTCTCAGGAGGGTAGACCTGTTACTATGTCCTGCTTTAAACCCTGATTGGGAATCATGTAAAACATTCAGAGACTCCACACAAAAGCAGAGTTGAATACAGACATGCTTATCTACAATTTTAGAAAGAATGGGAAGCAGAGAAATAGGTCTATAATTAGACTACTTGGCAATGTCCAAGTTGGGATTCTTTAAAAGGGGAAGGACATTCACCTGCTTCCACACCTGAGGAATGAAGCCCTCTTGCAATGATCAGTTGAAGAGTCTTACCAGAGGAAGCATGATGTCCAGATCTAGTATACAAAGCCTGGCAGGGGGAAGACGGTCCCTGGAAGAGCCCAAGCTTATGGAATGAGCCAGAGACACAAATGAAGACAGATCCAGAGTATCCCAAGAGTCCAATGTCTGGCAGACAGGAGGAAAACCACCAGAAATCGAGACGTCAGAATCAGAGAATGACGGAGAAATGGTAATCTGAGAATAATCTCCTCTTGCCCTAAAGAAAGACTGCTGAATATCATGCACTTTGCTCACAAAGAAAAGTGCCAAATCCTAGCATTGAACCTGAGATAGTGAAGATGCAGGAACAAGTCTGCTGGGGTCGGAAAGCTCATTGACTATTCTGAAAAGTATTTTGGGGGAGTTATGGACCAAAGTGACCTGATCTGAAAAGAAGGAGTCACAGGTAGTGCTTCAGAACCAGTTTCTATTTGAGCTTAAATGTGTCATCAGAGCTGAGCCTCGAAACCCTCTCTAACCTCTTACAGCCCCTTTTAAGTGTGGTGGAACTCTGAGTTTTTATGGGTAAAATGTGATTTGAAAGAACTTTGTAGCCGATCATCAATGCGAGCGTGGTCCAGCTTGACATCTTCCAATTAGTTCATACATTCATTGTTGCTTGCCTGTCAGCCCTAAACCTTCACGTGCATGTGTCCTCAGAAGAGACAATGCACATGGTTAGGGTTAAAAACAATATGGAAGTTAATATCTTTTCAAATATAATTTTACATAATTTTCTTTTACTTGTAAAACATTTTCAGTCTGAGGAAAGCTTTACTGCTAGTCTTCCTAAAATGTAAGTGACTTGGACAATGTCCTACTCACTGAGCTCTAAACTAAAGATAAATGTAACTTCAAGGTAAAGACTTTGGTATTGTTTGCCAATTTGTTCATAGTCAGGACTGCCTTGCAATGTATTTCTACTGGAATACTCTGTTGTTGCTTACCTCACTGAAACATACGACTGGTGTAAATATAACTGGAGGATTTTCTGCAGTAGTGAGGAGAAGTGTCACTGAAAAACATCAGCACGTCATAATTCTTTAAGTCTGGATATGTAATTACTGGTAGGGTTGCACTTGAACGATTAACTAAATATTTTAGAATCACAACAAGAATATAATAGGCACACAATGGACAGTGCCTAACCCATAGGTTGTTGCTGGACATTAACAATGATATAAAGGCATGAACCTATATGGTAGTATAAATATAGGCACATGCTGTACACAGTATTCTATGGTATTCACATGACAAGTATCTCAATATGCACCTAAATCCAACACAATTTTCAAACACAACTGCTTTTCACAAAGAGGTCCCTTTTTAAATGCCAGAGATGCAAACCCAGTCTGGGCATGTGAATGGTTTTGCAATGGCCATACTTTGGTGATTCAGAATGATTTACATCTACAACAAATGTAAATGGCCCTGACATAAGAACATGTTGAACCTCGCAAACAACAGGAATTTGGTAAATTATGACCTGGGCATATGTGGCAAGGGGTTTTTCTATTTATAACTAAAAACCAGGAGATATGGTCATATTTTCACCAACACCTACCTATTTATGTATTTGAGGGTTTTATACGTAGGGACTAGAAAACTAATAACGATTCTCACAGTGCTGGATGCATATTATCATTGCAGAAAGTGTCCTTCTTGTTGTAATAAAATTCTTGACTTAAGCTAATTGAAATTGGTGTAAATATTAAAGGGCAAAAATAGCACATCATTTATTTCTGTTGAATGAGAATCAGCAAATGTCTTCATCTTTGTTTTCCCCATTGTGGGAGTAAATCACACTTGGGCTCCTGTATGTGGATACCACATGAACACTCCACTTGTTCATGTACAAAAAAAAGATTTTGTTTATCCATTCCTGTCACCACATACTTATACTGGACACTTGCCAGATTAAGTGTACACTTCTCTTAGCTATCCATTCAGAGTTTAGTTGTTCCTTCCTACTTATTGACCAGGAAGATGGTCCACTTGTCTGTTGAGCAACATGCCTGCTTGAGAGATATGGGAAGGAGTGCATTTCGGATGGATATTTTAATCAATGTGAAAATGAAGAATGGTATTTTAAGAAAATTTTTTTATTAGTTGGGGAGGATCTGAGTGCTTCTCAAGTAAGTCCGAAATCCTTTTGGGCCTATCACATAACGCTCAATAAATAAACCTGGGCTCAACCCCTGGTAGCTTTGGTAAATAGCAGACAGGCTTAACTAAGGGAAACTACAGAATACTCAGAGTGGGGCTGTGGGCATCCTCTGACACCACACAGTCAAATCCTGCTTGACAAGTATGTTGAGCCACTCGTAGCACTTCGGGTGTACTTGAAAGGCAGATAACAGGATGACAAGACAATTCTTGTGTATCTCGTGGCTGGTTGGTCCCCTGACAAGAACCCTGCTTTTGACCTAACAAACTACAGTCATGGGTTTTGTTGTAGGGACAGTGCCTGCATCAAACACTATTTTAGTGTTACATGCAGGACAACACTAGGATTACATAGCACACTCCTCACTCACACCTCCAATATCAGAGCACAATTTTAGTGAGGCCAGAAACTGGTGTATTCTTCAATTTGTCCTGACACATCACATTTTGGCCCTGTTTGCACTAAAGCAAAAAGGAACAACAGCAAAAGTAGATAGGTTAGGGTCTGGTAACCCTAACTCTATCGTTCAGAGATGGGCTAGAAGTATATTCGGGTGCCCCCTATCCAAAGGTTTATGACCCTAAACATATGGACCATCACACAACCTTCTTTAGATCAATACTGGACTAGTGAAAAGATACTGGAGACTGAACCTGCTGCACTTGACCTCTCTGACCTGTGAGAAGGACCTGCACTGGTTGGACTTCCACTTGAAATCCAAGTACAGAAAGATTTCCAAGATTGATCCTATTTGCAGTTCTAGGAACATAACAGTGCAAAAGAGGACATTCATGTGAAGCATTCCAGCTGGCCAGTGGCAACTGGACCTGAACTTTGCTTTCTTCCTCTGCCTGCCACATTGAGAGTCTCTACATGTCTGAGGGCCTGAGGGCTGTGTAAGTATACTCCTGGGGTTGTTTGGACACCAAAAGAAGTGAGTGAACGTTTTCAAAAATTTACTCCAGCGTACCAGAGCTTCAAAGGGACTGACTACAAAAAGTATCTAATTGGTGGTTCCATAGCATCAGATTGAATTTCATGTTAGTGCAGCACAGAGAATAGTTTTACATCAGAAGAATTTCATAGTCCTTTTTAGAACTGGGACTTATAAGCTTTTTGAAACTTACCTACTTCCAAGTCCCACCAGGGCCAATCACGAACACTCGGACCTGAATAGCAGTACCTCACTGTGCGTTATTAACCAACTAGTAGCATCAGACCATGAAAATGGGTGTGACCACACAAAAAGAAGTACTGTCTCATAGGCTTAAGATATAGCATTACAATAACAACCCTGAAAACAAAAAAACATAAGCCACAATTTAATTGCACTATATTAGATGCACAATAAGTGCTAATTCTAAGTCTTTACTAAGCCCTTAACCTAGACCTAGTCATGATGCAAACCTTAACCAAAACCCTAAACCCTTAACAAACTCTGATGCTACCTCCAACCTACTTTTAAAAGGTGGCTATACCTACTTCACTTATATCATGGATTGTATTATTTCTTTTTTTTATTCTACATCTTTTAGTAAAGCTCCTTATAGCATTGCTGACTGCCATTTGGACGAGGAATCTGTTGATTCAGCACCAGGTGCTTACCTTAACTCTATTCCCATTGATTTTATTTGTGTTCCATCTTTGAAATTGTCTTTTATTCCAGGCCTTACTCTACAGCTTCTCAATCTGAGCCAATTGATATCATTTAGGGGTTGCAGCTGCGACTCCTGGCTTACCTCGTGCACCCCCCAACACTGTCATATAATCTCTATTTGTCAGGTTTCAATTTAATCAACCCCTGGTATGATACATTTCCTATTCAGTGGTGCTCTCATGGCATCTAACACCCACCCATGTTGGGTATAAATGCACTAAGATGCAAACCAATGCAGTCTAGTACAATTAATCAAACAATGCACAGAGCACACACAATACTGTTACTCTTATCCAAATAAAAAGTCTCTTTGTTCAGCAGTAGTTTCTTTACAGTCGTTGATTGAAGTTCGAACAGATGATGGTATACAAGGTTTTTCTTATGTACTAAGTGACCGTAGAGGTCATTGCAATAGATGCAGAAAATAAAAGATGCACCCCAAATGACTACGTACGTCTTGGTTAAATAATAGACAGAAAGAATAAGATTAAAATAAAATGCCTCTGTGTGTGTTTGGACACAACCTCATGCAGATTGATCCATGTCATGGCAAAATACCACCGATTTCCCAATAGCATAAGAAAAGGCACCCAATTTAGAGGTGATAAAACCATTTTAATTTAAAAAACGTTATCTCCAAAAAGTTAATATAACCTGATAAAAGTAACATGAAAACCCTTGTCACTAATGTGCTGCAGGTCAGCAACGGATAGGTAACTCTCTAACCATTGCTCTAAAAATGTATTGTCACTGCGTGGAAAGAGGGTTGCAAGAATGACTAGTACCACTGTATTGTACTGTAATCAGCTGTATTTGCACTTATGTCCCTGGGCATTTAACACTCACCGCCCAGGGAAGGTTAATTGATTTTCATCTAAAATGTATGTAATATACTCCAGTAATAAGAGATCCAATCTCATACATTCTATCCCCAGAAAAATATCAATGCATTTCTAAGTCGCTGGACCCTGATAAGTCCTCTGCGAAAATAAGAATTATATATAAAAAATTATTCTATCCTAACAAACTTCTATGTGACGTCTTCGAAAAAGCTAACAAATAACCGTTATTCCTTACAGTGTAACTATTTTGTCATGAATCCTCACGGATGCTAAACTCCTTGTGTAATTTTTCAAACTCCTGTTATCTCGGTCAGTGCCAATGTAGTCACAAAATTAAAAGCGGATCACTGTATGTACCAACCAGACAAAACAGGCAGCGTACATATTTTCCTAGTAAAAAACTACAATCTATCTTATATCGTGTCTATTAAGGATTGTACTCAGTTCAGTTAAGTTCAGTTCTTTTATTTATTTTGAAGGTTAAAAACCATCATAAAAATACATAGTAATACATGATCACATAAAACCATACTGAACATCATAACATTTTTAAAAAAGAGTGACAAGTTAAAAAGGGGTTTTTGTAGATAGTAGAAACAGAATGCAGATATGACACAAGGCCCCATGTGACTTTTTAGTTTCCTCCCATTTCAACCAACTTTATCATCCCCTTGTGTTTCTTAGTTTAAAAGCAATTTTTAGGAAACTCATGATAGCAAACAAAGTATGCATTTCAGTGACTCTTTGCAAAAACAATAAGGCAGATTTGGCATGGATAATGTTTGAGTCCTTTAAAATGTCCACCAGGAATCTTTGGCGCGGTGTTTTGTAAAAAGAACACAGTAGTACAAAATGAAGGGTGTCCTGCGGAGACCTATTGTCGCAGCCGCAGGCACCCTTCTGCTCAATTGTTTGCGTAAACCCAGACGGATAAGCTAAAATGTGGTGCAACAGATTGAGCCTGAAACGAGTCATTAAAAACCTCTCGTGTTGACTGTACATTAAAAAGAGATACGGTTCCATGCCCACTTCATTGCAAACAAGCGAATGAGCAACTACCGAGGGTTTAGTAGAGTCAAGTTCCCTCCTCCTACCATCATATTTTTCCAGTAGTTGCTTTTGTACAGAGTGTCTGGAATATATGTCCACAGTTGAGGGGTCCAGAAATAACCTTTGCTGGTCAATATCCCCCAATGTGTCTTTGACGTATTTCAGCCAGGTGATTTGGAGCCATCTCTCTTTCCGCAGGCAATCCTGGATGATCTGTCTGGACAGTTCCGCATTGGGGTTTGACCAAATTTTAAGCCAGGCCAGTATGGGTCTCAGCCTGATCAGGTCGGATAGGTATGGGGTACCCAACTCTTCATGTGTTATCGCTGCTGGGATGCTCAACGGGAGCTTTAACAGTTTTTTAAAGAATTTGTCTTCTTCTCTTTGTATTAGTTGTGCATCCCTGAAACCCCACACTTCAGCTCCATAAATGGTCTTTGAGATGCTGACCGATCTGTACAATGTCATCACCTGCTCTGGGGACCAATGTCCCATTCGTCAGGCAAAGTTTAATATAGCTCCATTTGCTGAGACTAGTCTCCTGGCCCTCTCCTCTATCAGGGGGCAAACTTGATCTTTTCGTCAAATAAAAGACCCAAATACGGGAATGAGTTGACTGTGTCCAAGACATGATCCCCTAGTTTGAACACAAATTTCTTAAATGGTTTCTTCCCCACTACCATGATGAAAGATTTTGTCAGGTTGACGGAGAGGTCCAAATTCTTCATAAAGTCAGAGAAACCCTTAATTAAGAGCTGCAGACCAACTGTGGTTCGCGCCAGGAGGACCGCGTCATCAGCGTACAAAAGTACCAGCAGATGACGCGAGCCCACCTTTGGACAGTCAGTCCCTAGTGCTATCAGGGCACTCTGCAGGCCATTTATGTAGAGGGAGAACAAGAACGGCGCCAGGATACACCACTGCCTCACCCCGCCAGAGCACGGGAAGGGATCGGTACTCACCCCCCCGCACTATAGCGGACCTTGGCAGTGGTGTTCCAGTGCAGCTCCCTAAGAATGTTAATAAGATCCGGGTCAATTCCCAGGTTAAACATGAGTGGCCATAGTTTGGCTCTATTGACGTTATCGAAGGCAGCTGCTAAGTTCATGAATCCCATGTAAATGGTCCCATCAGTCGTCTTGGTGTACTTAGCTGTGAGGAGGTATAGGTTGAGGCATTGGTCACTAGTTGACCTGCCTGTTCTGAACCCATACTGGGTGTCCACCAGGGTGTTGTGAGTGTCAGTCCAATCTATTAAGCGGTTGAGGAGCGCCCTCCCGAGTACTTTGGCAGAAACATCAATCAACGAGATAGGTCTGTAACACTGCGGGCTGTCCCTACAGCCTTTCTTATATATAGGGACAATGCCCGCAGTGGACCATGATCTCGGCAGTCCCGATTTGATTGCTGCATTAAGTACTCTTGTTACCACTGGGGCCCATAATGCGGTGTTACTGAGGAATAGATCTGGTGGGGTACCATCCGGGCCTGGGGCTTTGTTTCGTGTCAGCCCTAGGATTGCTTTTAGGACTTCCTCCAAAGATAATTCTAGTTGTTCTGCCCTTGGTCCCCTCCATATTCCATCTCCAATGTCTACCTCCTGCTGATTATACAAGGATTTGAAGTGGGTGATCCATTGTTCTGGTAATATGTTTGAGCTGATGACTGGGGAACTTGAGTCATGGAAACATGGTCTGTTTATGATTTTCCAAAACTGTGCGTAGTCCTTGTTTTCACCAGCCTCCCTCAGGTCTGCCCAAACTTCTTTTTGGAGAGCACTCTTTCTTATCTTTACCTGGGCTTTGTAGTTCTGTCTACAACGGGCAATTTCAGTCTTGTCCCTTGGAGTCTTTTTTAAACTCTGCTTTAGTTCACGTAGAGCCCTAGAACAGTTTAAATGTACATGTATTTATGTACATGTATTTATATAGCGCAAATCACGACCCGGTATCTAAGCGCTTGCTTAGGGAACCCGTCCTGGTATTCCCCTGTGAGATAACCCCGGCAGGGTATCCACAAGGTGAAAGCCAGGCATCCCACCGCGAGGGCCCGTTGTGGAGATTAAGCAAGCTGTTGCCCAGAGTCGCAGAGTGTGAACCCATGAATCAAGTAGGCACCGGAGCGAGAATTGTCGAGTCCATGGACAATTTAGGACTCAAGACCCGCCGAGCCGGGAATTGAACCCTGGTCCCAGGCTGACCTCTGCTTCCAAGTCTGCCTCCTCTAACCAGTGAGCCTCACTTATCCACATAAGGATGACTGTTTTACTGGCTTCTTGGTTTTCAATAGTCCTTCCACAATTTTGGTTAAAGATTCAAAAGCCACTACCACTCCTCTGCCCTCTATTGTGGGATCTAAGCAGGTCTCTATATGGGCTTTCCCTTCGCCCACTAGTTTAGCGTAAAACTCTTGAGGATTAATCAGTGACCACCTTATGCGTCTCCCTTGGTCTGTTGGTTGGATATGCGTTTCCTTGATCACCCCTGGATTTTTTCTGATTACATCTTTACAATTAAATTCTATTGAAATGGGGTTGTGATCACTAAAGGGGCTCCTTTCTGATCTAGTTTTTAAAATCTGCTCTCTGGCGCAGGCAGAGATCATTATATAATCTATTATGGACCCGCCACCTCTCCCATTGAATGTGGGTGTTGGGGATTCCCCTACTTTAAGTGCAGCTAAATCCATGACATGAGTGAGCGCAAAATTATCTAATAGCTTCATCAGAGCTGTACCCTCTTTATTGTGTGTAAAATGGGGACACTTTTCTAGTGGGCAGGCTGACCAGTCGGCGGACAAAGGGAATAGCTTGGGGCATGGATGACAATTAAAGTCCCCCATCAACAGGACAGTTGGTTCTGGCCCCTTCGTCCGTAAGTCTAGTTCCTCATTTTATCTGCTCTCCAGCTCTGCTAGTATGGGAAAATTCCCCTCCACCGGCCCAGAGTTATAGAAATTTAGAAAAAGTAGACTCTCCCCATGGTGTTGTAGTGAGACTACTTGTATATTATCTGACGTCCAGTCTGGGTATGACCATGTGCCATTCAGGTCTAAATCTACGTATATTACTAGGCCTCCTTTTGCTCTCCCATAATTTGTCCCTTGGGCAGGTCTAAAGAAACACTTATAGCCCTCCAATTGACAAGGGTCCGAGTCCCGTGCCCATGTTTCTTGGAGCGCTATAACATGAAAGCGCCTTATAAATTCTAACCACTCCTTACTTTTTAGTTTGGCTTCCAGCCCTGCAATATTCCAGGATAGGATGGTCAAACCCTCCCTACTCTCTTTGCCACCTGCTGTGTGAGTTTCATTTGTTCTAACCTCCCCCACTATTGGTGTATCTTTGATGTTTGCATTTTTTCCCCCTGGCTCAAGTGTGGTTCTAACCTCCCGGTTTGTGTATTCTCCTCATTCCCACGTTCACCCCCTATTTCTGGGCCTGAGCGTCCACTAGTCGCTAGACTTAATACAGAGTTATTTTCAAGTGGGATGAGTCAATCGATGTCCTCGAGTGATTGAATAGGGGCAAATCTATTTCTCCATTGGGAGTAGTCTTGTGGGGGAAAAGACTGGTCGGGGTGGCTTACTGGTCTTGGTCTATGTGTACGTTGTGGTCTTCCAAGAATCCACCCACCCTCATCATCCGCACGAGTAGTGTTCCGACTCCTAGGGTAAAAATACCCGACTGGAAGTGCACAAATTGTGCTGGTTTGATTCCTGTTAGCATTCTTCAGGATGTAATCAACCAGACTGGTATCCCTAAAATTTGCGACTATACAGTCCCCTCTTATGTCTTTATATCTCCCCCCAATCCAGTTTCCTCTTCTTACGTGTACTATCTCTCCTCTTTCCCCGTTATTTAAAGGTCTGTGAATATTCAACCACTTGGAGATTTTGGTGAGTAATTGGTAATGTGATTCTCTCTCTGTGGGCCTGATTTCTGGTACCCCTGCAAACACTATTACAAATGGGCTTGCCTCTGGGGGAAGATCTATGTGTGGGGCGTGACTGTTAGTAGTATGAAAGGGGTCGGAATCTGTGTAACAATGATCGTAATTCCCATCCCTCTGGGGGCGGTCTTCCTGTCTCCAATTCATTAGTGGTTGTAAAGGGGGTTTTTCCATATTTTTGATGTTCGCACTTTGAATATGTCCCCCTCTTGATTTGTCATTAGAACCCCCTCTTTGATTTTAGACAGTTTTTGGGGCCTCGTGTATCTGGGCAATTGCGTGTTGAGTGTGACTGACACAGTTGTTATTTTGCACTCTATTTTTATTTACATTATCATTAGTGGTTACCTCGATTGGCTGGGTTAGATCAGTAGAAGTTTTTGCCAGTGTGTGCTCTGGTGCCTTAGATTGTTTAGAAAACTCACACATTATTTTGTCCACCTTGCTTATAATAGGCTTTAATTGTGCTGCAATAAAGGATTCTAGCTGTTTTTTGAGATCTGCGACTATTGTCTCAATCCACCCTGGTGGAATGGATTCTACTTGGGGGTTATTTTCTACAATTATATATTCTTGTGTGCTTGTTGAGGGATTGCCTCTTGCTGGAGCTTTCCTTTGTCTCTGGTGCCCCTTAATCCTCCCCTGTCGCTTCAATTTTTTCTGATGGGTCGTTTCATTGCACTCAGAAGTTTCTTGGCCCTGGGTTTGTGCACAGGGGACATCCTCTGAGTCATTGTTTGGTTGGTTCACATTACCTTGCGTATTTGGGCTGTCTGCTATTAGTAGGTCTCTGGGGGGTGTTTGGGTGATTACATTGAGGTTGGGTGAGGAGGACAAACTCCGTTCCATGCGTTCTATTTCCCCCGTGACTTTTTTCAACATTACGTCAATTGCTGTGGGTTTGTTCCCCTTCGGGAGGACACCCTACTTTATTGCCACTCGTGTTTGCTTAGGGGTCTCTCTTTTGTTGGATTTGTTTTCAGCCGAACGTGTGTTCGGATGGTTAGACATTTTTTTTTTTTCCTTATGGTCTCCCACTAAATCACTCTAGTGACCGCTAAAAACAGTTTGGGTAACCTGCATTAATTGAAAGTCCCACAATGTAATGAATTCTACCCAGCTTGGGTTTCTAGTGGTCCTCTATGTGCAGCCGTTACGTTGGTCTAATTACTTTTATGGAGGGCTTCACTAGAGATTGCGTATTTCATAGGAACAAGGTGCAGTACCTGGGTGAGTTGTTAGAAGTCCGCTGGGGCCAAGGGGGGTGGCCCGTCAAGTCCCTCGTCGTCCCCGGATGGCCACAGATGGCCCGCCCTTTGACCGGGCTTAGCCCGGCGACGCCCGCGCGCATCCCGCGACGCTGGGGCTGAGCCGGTGATTTCAAACGCCTCCGGGCGCGTGATTGGCGGTGGCGGCTGCTGGCAATGCCGCTGAGGAGTCTGGGGCTGGTAGTTCCTCTCCTCCACTCGGCGGCCGCTATGTTGGTGTAGCGGCGGCGGGAGGGAGGACAGCTGAGGCAAGCAGTCAGGCAGGTGAGGCAACACTGCGCCAGGTCCCCCAAGCAGGTCTAAACGGATTGCACTCAAGAAGAAGTAAATTGTTTATTGAGTATTATGTCACAGTTAAATGGGGCAATTTTTACATACGTGAGATGTCTTCCACTTATCAAGTAGAATTAGTAAGAAGACTATTCTACAACCCATCGCTAGTAAAAGGCAGCCATATTCATCTAGTCCGAAGCTTGTTCTTCTCATTGTATATACCGCTACATCCCATAATAGTCTACAAATAATCCATTTATGTTAGGAATTGTTCCATTTTAGAACACACTCATTAAATTGTGAGTCTAGGATTATTTATGCTGTCACAACCTTTTTATTCAATTGACAGCTAAATGAAGACTGGTGACCCCTTTCCCTCGGGGATTGCCCCCGGCCGGCAGACTCCGCTAGATATCTGGGCGTACTAATAGATCCGGCCCTCTCATTTGACCTTCAGGTCAATAAAACAGTGGCTACCTGCTGCACTATCATTCGGGCATTAAAAAAGATTGCCCCCTATCTGTCCCCTGAGGCTCGTAAACTCGACGGTCTCCCTTGTATCCTCCAGGATCGACTACTGTAATGCATTTTATGGTGGCATTAATAAAAAAGCAATTCAGCGCCTTCAGGTAGTACAGAATGCCGCTGCTAGGCTCGTTCTCAACCTTCCTAGGCGTTCATCAGCTACTATGGCCAGGAAAGATCTCCACTGGCTACCTATCCAGGCCGGGATTTCTTTTAAACTTCTCTGTATGGCCCATAGGGTGGTATTTGGCTCAGGTCCCGAAGGGATTAAATCTCACATTAGCCCTTATATCCCTAGCAGATCCCTTCGCTCATCCTCCAGAAAGTTCCTCACCGTTCCTAGATTTAAAAAAGTGAGATGGGGAGGAAGAGCTTTCTCCCTTTTGGCCCCCAGACTGTGGAACTCGCTCCCGCCTGAACTGTCTAGTCAACCTTCATTGGTGATTTTTCGTAAACTCTTGAAGACATGGCTCTTCTCCCTGGGTTACTAATCTTGACCTCACCCCTCATGTTGTGTTATGCCTTTCTGTAGGTTATCTGCGCCTTGATGCCCCTTGGGATTAGGGTTTGCGCATTATAAGACATCCTTTCATTTCATTCATATTCAGATAATTACGAAGAAAGGGAGACAGACATTTAGAGTTAGTCAGCTCCTATTCTAGTCCATGTAGTTCAGCATTCAGAATTAAAAACATGGTTATGATTAATGGATGTAAACTAAAGGTCTATGCCCATAATATTCCTAAATATAGTTAATGTTAGTATTGAAAAGTGAACATTAATGGACCCCAAGATAGTGATTACAAAGCCACAGAACATAATTAATTGGTAGGAACAAGCTTTACCTAGTACCCCAATTGTATTCTCCATATAGTTACGACAGTATTTAAAGAAACAGATACGGTTCCTTATCAATGTTTCGGCCTTGTTCCACTGCATTTTATTTTATGACCCATTCACTTTTGATTTGTCTCAGCCTGGCCATTCTGTCCCCACCCCACACTGAGGGCGAACCACATCAATTCCATGAAAACCAAGAAATGATTAAATCCTCAAAGAAGAAATACACAAACACCAGTTGTATTTAAAGGAGAAGAAGAAGCAGAAAATCAGACGGGATGAAAGGGACTATTTGAATGGGAGAGTCTATACATTTGCCAAAAGGTTTGACAATATAAAACCTTATACACACATAGAGATGCCAGAATGCATGACACATACAACTGTAACAATCAGTGCTGCTGGCATTTCTAGTGTCAGAGGCATAACCAGTGGGGTGCCCATCACTGCACAGGTGCCAGCTTTAGCCAAGACTTCAGATACCTTTTTTAGAACTACAGAGATTGCAAATAGGGAACAAATGGGGATACAAAAAAGAGTCTGTTTCAAAAAAACAAGGAGGGGCAAATCAAGAAACAGACACAAGAACAAAGGAAGGGGTTGGGTGTCACCTCAAGGTCGGTCTCTCTGAATCAGAGATAATGTCAAGTAATGCCAATCGGCCCAACACCAATGATATGGCTGATAACATTAATATTGTGAACTTGTCTGAAAATGAAATAATCAATGCAGAAATAAAATTGCTCAGTAATGACCTGGGTATTTGTCCTAGTTCTCTACCAAACATTCCATCATTATACATGAGCTGTTCACAAGAAAACTAAAACTACATAAATACTTTCAAGGCAAACAACACTCCAAACCAATCACAACACCATCCTTGAGTACAGACTCTGCTCCTACCAATGGGGATATAAGGGATTAGAAATTCCTGTTATCCCTGGAAGATCAGGATGATTCTCCTTCCATACAGATGATCCTAACACAGTTAAATATAGATGCATTTCCAGATATGGATAGTGGACTAAGAAATAAATCAAGATTCACTCCCTGTTTATCAGTAATAAATCAAATAGCTACATTTCAAGAATTGGTATATCAAGACCTCTACAAAATGGCACCAAATATAACATTACATTTGAAGAGAGGAAGGTGCTTGACGCACTGAAAAATGACAACTCCCTTATTATTGGAGATGCAGATAAAGGAGTGAACCTGGTGCTCATGAGCAAGCAAGACTATCTAGGAGAAATTGACAGACAGCTGTCTGACACTACAGCATATGACAAACTAGATAGCAATGTGATGAGGGTGACAATTCAAAAAGTAGGAAACAGACTAAAACACTGGAATGATCTATGTCTCATTTCAGACTTAGAATTTAGGTATCTATTTAATGAGAATCCAAAAAGTCCCTGCATCTACACTCTACCTAAAATTCATAAGGGACATGGGTTCCCACCGGATAGACCCATTTCATCAGGGATTGGGGTCCCAACAGAAAGATCATCAGAATACGGTGATATGTTCTTACAACCACTGGTAACTAATCTGCGATCATACATATATGATACCCGGGATCCATTGAGCAAAATTGCAGATGTAGAATGAGTGGAAGGACACCACTTGGTAACCATAGACGTGTGTTCACTATATACATGCATACCCAGTGATCTAGGCTTGAAAGCGGTTCAGCATTTCTAGATACACGACTGGCAAACATGTCTGAACATACATATATGCTATTGGATCTAATTGGGTTAATACTTAACAACAATATATTTACACACAATGGTGACTGGTTTTGCCAAATACAGGGTGTAGCCATGGGGCCAAAATGTTCAGCGTCATTTTGCTAACCTGTATATGGGACTGTTTGAACACAAACATATATGGATGAAAAGGCCAGGTGAATTGATGGAAAATGTACTCTACTGGGCATGCTTTATTGATGATGTTATCATGTTTTGGGCTGGTACTAGTGAAGCTTTGGACATTTTTTTATGTACATTAATACTAATAGCTTCAATATCATTTTCACTAAAGAACAGATACATTTTCCGGACATTACTATTCGGGTGGATGACAACAAATTGAAAACACTACCATATAGGAAACCGACTGCATGTAATGCAATCCTAAACGTCACTAGTTCACATCCCCCTTCACAAATCATGGCGATCCCCTATGGAAAGATTCTCAGAACCAAAACAAACTGCAGTGATGTAGCACAATTGAATCATGAACTGAAATTGGTGGAAGCCAGATTCATAGCGAGAGGGTATGCAAGAGAAAACATTAATGATGCACGACATAGGATTGACAAGATTAAGAGAAAGAGCCCAAAACAAGAGAAAGAAAATCAGTGCCTTGATTACACCTTACTCAGTCTTTAGTACAGAGGTATACATGATTTTAAGGAAGCATTGGCATTTCCTAATACAAGAGAACACCTTACAAGAGGTTATTGGGTCTAAACCAATACTAACACTTGGGAGAGCAAAAACACTTAAACAACATCTATGTCCGAGTTTCATACCTCCACAAGTAGACAGCACATGGTTACATTCTTCTCTAAAAAGTTTTTTTAAATGTGGATCAGGCTGTTTTGCACTGCTTAAAACTGTCATTTAAGTACAACACTAGCAGAATTTATACAATTCAAAGTTTCATCAACTGTAACTCAAAGTATGTGGTCTACTGTATTATATGTATTTATGGGAAAATTTACATTGAAAGCACAATAAGGCCTCTCAAGGGAAAAATACTGGAACACGTGAGAGCAATCAGGAACAATACTGAACACCATTGTATTGCCATACATTTCAATACAATGCATACATAGAAGGAACTGTTAATTCTTGGTTTTCATGGAGTTGATGAGGAACGGCCTGCGTTGCAGGCGGGGACAGAATGGTCAGGCTGAGACAAATCGAAAATTAATGGATCACCAAATTATGGGCAGTGGAACAAGGCTAAAACATTGATCAGGTACTATATGTGTTTCTATGAATACTTTTGGAATTATACGGAAAATACAATTGGGGTACTATGTACTTCTTGTACCTATGAATGAATTACATTCTGTGGCTTTCTAATCACTATCTTGGGTGCATTAATGTTCTCTTTTCAATACTAACATTCACTATATTTAGGAATATTATGGTCATACACCTTTGATTAACATCTATTAATTGTGACCATGTTTTTTAATTCTGGATACTGAGCTACATGGATTAAAATAGGATTTGACTAACTTTAAATATCTGTCCCTCTTAATTATCTGAACATAAATGGCACAGAAGACCCAATGTGTATATTATTTAGCTGTCACTTGTATGAAAAGGGTTTGATATCATAAACAATCATAGACTCATTATTTAATGAGTGTCTTTTTACCATGGGACAATTCCTAACATAAATGGATTATTTGGAGGCCATTATGTGATGTACCGGTATATACACTGAGAAGGACACGCTTTGCAATACACAAATATGGCTGCCTCTTACTAGAGATGGGTTATAGAATAGTCCTCTTTCTAATTATATTGTATAAGTGGAAAACATTTCCCTTATCTAATATTTGCCCCATGTAACTGTGACATAGTACTTAATAAACAATTTACTTCCTTTTACTTGCTATTGCACGTTTGGGGTGGCACCTTAATAGACACGATGTGGGATAGATTAGAGTTTTTAGCTTGGAAAATATGGCCGCTGCTTCTTTTGTCTGGATGGCACACACATTAGTCCTCTTTCAATTTTGCCTACATTGGAGATAACAGGGATTTTGAAAATTGAACGAGGCATTTGGCGTCCATGAGGATTCGTTGCGGAATAGTTACATGGTAAGCAATAACGGTTATTTGATACCTTTTTCAAAGACGTCAAATAGACGTTTGTTAGGATAGAATCATTTTTAATACGTAATTCTTATTTTCACAGTGGACTTATCATGGGCCAGCGACTTGGAAATACATTGATCTTTTCCTGGGGATACAACATATAATTAGATTGTATCTCTTGTTACTGGAGTACGTTACGTACATTTTACATGGAAAACAATTAACCTTCTCAGTGCGGTAGGTTTTACATGCCCTGGAGGGGTTGCCGATTAAAAATATATGCTAGGGTCATAAGTGAAAATACAGCTGATTACAGTACAATAACAGTTATACTAGTTGTTCTTACACCCCTTTTTTCACGCAGTGATGAAACATTTTTGGAGCATTGGTTTAAGAGATATCAATTCGTTGCTGACCTGCAGCACATTAGTGACAATTGTTTTCGTGTTAGTTTTATCAGATAAGATTAACTTTTTGGAGATGACGTTTTTTAAATTAACATGGTTTAATCACATCAAAATTGGGTGCCTTTTCTTCTGCTATCGGGAAACTGGTGGTATTTTGCTATGACATGGATCAATCTGCATGAGGTTGTGTCCAAACACACAGAGAGGCATTTTATGTTAATCTTATTCTTTCTGTCTATTATTTAACTAAGACATACCACGTCACTTGGGGTGCATCTTTTATTTTCTGCATCTATTGCGATGACCTCTAGGGTCACTTAGTATATAAGAAAAACCTTGTATACCATCATCTATTAGAACTTCAATCAACGACTGTAAAGAAACTACTGCTGAACAAAGAGACTTTTTATTTGGATAAGAGTAACAGTTTGTGTGTGCTCTGTGCATTGTTTGATTAATTGTACTAGACTGCATTGGTTTGCAGCTTAGTGCATTTATACCCAACATGGGTGGGTGTTAGATGCCCAGAGAGCACCACTGTATAGGAAATGTATCATACTAGGGGTTGATTAAATTGAAAACTGACAAATCGATGTGTGGCATTTTGCAAAGGCATGGATCGATCTGCATGAGGTTGTGTCTAAACACACACTGAGGTCTTTTATTTTAATCTTATTATTTCTTTCTATTAATTAACCAAGATGTACCACGTCACCTTGGGTGCATCTTTTATTTTCTGCATCTATTACGATGATCTGTAAAGTCACCTAGTAAAGAATCAATCACATAACTGGAGCATGATTTTTTAATGTGATTTTTGGACGCAAAATGATACAAATAATTACTGTATATATTTTTGCAGCCTTGAAAATGTACAGAATAAAGAAACAGATGTCGGCTGCCGCTTTTGTGTTTATTGTCGAAATAAAAAAAAGAGCTTGTGTAACGTCATCTGTTCGATCTTAAATCAACAACTGTCAAGAATTTACTGCTAACTGTATTATGTGTGCTTTAATGTATTATTCGATTAACCCTTAACACTGTGCCTGCACCCCCCCTAACCTCAGAGGACTGTACCTAACTTGAAACGAATGATTTTCTGTTGCAAGTGGTGTGGATCGTCTCCTTGCTGCCCCAGGGCTTGTGGAGGGAGTAGGAAAAAAATGCAGAGGACAGAGAAAGAGAGCGAGGGGGTAAGGTAAACGGCTTTGAGATGGAATGAGGGTAGATTAACAAAGTGAAGAAGACACTACAGAGTCTAGTGTCAAGATACAAAACCAGGAGGATGTGTGTATGAGAGAGACAGAGGAATGAAAGAGACAGCAATAATACTGTGACAGACAGGTGAGAAAGGCTCAGATTTAGGTCTCAACAGACCGGTTACTCCATTGCAATGGTGACAGATATCCCTTCCGCCAAATATAAATCCCATTATAGCTTAATTTCACTGTTGTGACGGAGTTACGCATCCGCCAAAATATATACCAAGCTCTAAATCTACTTGACATTCCACCTAAGTTCCAGAAAATGAATAATAATTGCATATGCTAAACTAACCAAACAGTTATGTTGAAAAATATGAAATACACAATCGATACTCTTAACTCAAGGCAACAATTGATGAGAAATGTAAATATGTGGAAAACCTATGATAATGATAGAAAACCAGTAAGATACATACCTTCATCTAAAAAAGTAATTAACAATAATGCACATTTAAATATATGAGAAAAATGCATTTGTGGTTTACAAGCTGCATTTTGTGATAAAGAATGTAGAATTTAATCACATATAGACTACTTTGCAAAGTCATGTTGAATTACAGAAATAATTGATGAGAATAACTGTATAAAATCATTTTGAAAAATGCTTCAGTTCTAAAATGTTTGCTGTTAATTTTTTAACACACGCGCCTCAATATATAATTGCTTATTCTTTCAGAGAGATGGGACTAAATTCAATGCATGTTTCCCGATTGAAAAAAATGATGAATGGTTCGACTGTTTTCACATTTATAATGTAATGAAAGCTACATTAAGTAATATGTTTGCTAGTCTTCTCTCAAAGTTTAAACGCATTATTTAGATTCATGTACAGTAACATGTTCCCCTGTGTGGGTATTTGTTATCTTAACATGTTGTGGGATAACTATAGCAGCTCCCAGACCAATGTTAGAAATCTACAGAAGAAAGTCCTGATAGTGCAACAGTACTGAAGCACAAGGGCTCAGTCAAGCCATACTGTGATAAAGAAAGGGAGACATGTTTAGAGTCATTCTAAATCGGTGGCTCACATGTTCAAGCACATTATGTGACTTTCACTAATCACGATTGTCACAGAAAAAGAGGGTTAGGAACCATCTCAAATCATCCCATGCCAGGATTCTCCAAGCAGGAGTGGTCAGTCAGTAATTATCCTGTCTTTATGAATTCCATCTTGAATCAGGTCTCAATCTTTCCTCAATTACAGGTTTGTAAGCCCCGTTCCTCAACCAGATTTACTCTTAGGCACTATTACAACACAGTGGTAAAATCCCTGTGTATATTACATGTGAGTACATTCATTTATGAGTATCAATTGAGTTTCAGTTTTAAAAGATGTTTGTAATGATGGACTTTTTGTCAAAATTTTATATTTAATGTCCTTGATATTCCTGTCTTTTATGATTTTATTATCGAAATAAAGACTTATAAACTGAAACTACTGAGTATAAATTGAGGTTTCGGTGAACAGAAAATAGGAATTTCACACACAGATCACGGCATTGACTGAGGTTTTAAATTGACCATGTGTTTTGAAGACATAAGTAAAATAAGCATAATAAGTTGATCTATTCTGCTGATAGGATTTGTTAATAAAAATAATTAAGACCCTGAATAATATTCTAGTAAGATAAAAGAAATACTGCGAACATTCAGATTGCAGAAAAGATACATGAAAACAGAAATAACAAACGCTCCCTCCCTTTTGATTTGCACTCAAATTTCAATATAACTACATTCAAACTGTATACGTAATCTAAACAAAGACGCCAGCTCCATCAGAACTTACTATATTGTTTTTATTTAGCACATTAGTCTTACATTAGGCACAAAAGAAGCGCGGTAGTCAGAGTAATTTTCTTAGAGAAGCTAAAACATAAATGTTGTTTTGCCTGAATAATGGGGGAGGCTGTTAAGATACCTACTGAAACCGAAGCACCAGGCATCAACATGGTACAATATGGAGAAAGGTTGGAGGTCATCACAGATTTGAAAATTACACTTTTCTAAACATCCTCACAGGGAATTATTTATGCCATAACACTGGTTATTACTGGTTAAAACTGGCTGGTGTTTTTCCTAAAATTGATTATTAAATGAGTATTACAACCTTACATCACGACTCAGCGTTTATATAAGAGGACACTGGGAAAGTTGTATAGTCTCTTACAACTGGATGAGACCAATTTGTAGAGCGGTGCTTTTTCCATACTGGACAAAAAATTATCCTCACAGGGAATAGCAGAGCTGAATCAATCAAACTGCACCCAGCATACAGGAACATTAATGCACAAACATGACCACTTCTGCTATGAAAATTACTATAACTGACAGTGAGCTGCAGACACACACCCCCATTGAGCCTGGACTGATACCAAGCTATGGTGCCATCTTAGAGTGTTTGATGCATTATTATCAATATCTACATATCATGCATAGTACACTCATAAAATGCACAGCTTCCTTAAAAAGACACACACACACAGAAACACACAACCAAATACACATCCACCTCATGTGGGCATGCCGACAGCACAACAAAAAAACTAATTTCAAAGAAGGTACCATTTTCAACCACCACATGCACAAACCATAACATTGCATCATGTTAAAAGATGGTTAACTTCTTTTGCAGAAGCTCAGAATTTTCTTCCCCCTTCTCAGTCTGGCTTCAAAGCCGAACATTCAACTAAATCCACCCTTCGGGGGTAACCTAGTCTCTAAGGCAGCGCTTAGAGAAGATAGAAACAGCTGCACTCATCTCACTAGATTTTAGCGCTGCCTTTGACACTGGTTCTCATCTTATTCTAATGGGCAGACTGATCGCACTTGGTCTTAATGGCTTGGCCTTGGAGTGGCTCTGATCTTTTCTTAAAGATTGGTTCTTTCAGGTTTTTTATTCTACTGCCAGGTCCAAAACACAACCTCTTTCTCTGGAGTTCCGCAGGGCTCTGTGTTAAGCCTGATGTTATTCATAATTTATATCTGCCCTTTAGCCGATGTGGTAGAAAGCAGTGGGCTGTCCCTTTTTCCTATGCTGTTGACACACAGATTATGTTTTCCCTTTTTTCCTATGCTGTTGACACCCAGATTATGTCTGCCTTGTCATATGCTCAGGGTCTTGGGCCCTTGGACCTCAGTTTGGGCTTCGTCAGATTTCCTCCTGGAAGTATAACAACCTACTCAAGCTCAATGGGAAGCAAAACCAAGGTTTTGATGCTGGGCAAGAATCCCACTTTTTGGGGCCCTCATCGTTGGCCTGCTTCTTCAGGTGTTCTATTCATGCCAGCAGACAAGGTTCAGACCTGGGCTCCCTTGTGTATGAATCATTATCCGTGAAGCCACAAGTGGCTAAGAGGGCAGCCACCTGCTTTGCTGTGCCTAAATGGCTTACAAGGATACTTTGACTGATCCCCATCTCTGCACAAATGACAGTGATTCAAGCTCTTATCGTCAGCCAACAAAACAACTATCCATCGACTGCAGCAAGTTCAGAATTCTGCTACTAGACTTCTTTATTAGTTGCGCAAATTTGTCTCAGTCTTTAATCTCCTTCATGAGCTGTACTGTCTTACTATCACAAATCGCATCAAGTTTAAAGGTCTATGCTATATGTTTAACCCCTTCCATGCTGATGACGAACCCCAGCCGTCATGCACTACGGTGCTCGTGTGCTGATGACGGCTGGGGTTCGTCATGGCCCGCCCCTGTTCGTGCTGCTTCAGCACACCAGGGGAATCGCGGCCGCATCGAAGGGGTTAAGGCAAAAGTCAGATGTGGTCCTAAATACATTTTGGATCTGGTTCACCCATGCCATCTATCTCAATCTCTAAGGTCCTCGCAACAGGTCCTGTTCACTGTGCCTAGGTTTCGTATGTACCACATGAAGGGATGATCTTTTTCTTTTTCAGGTCCAAAACTTTGGAACTCCCTTCCAGATTCATGAGGAACTGTGCATCCTTTCCTGCTTTTCACAGTGGCCCAAAGACCTAGCTTTTCTAACCTGCTCACTTAGCCTCTGCATCCTTTTTTCTTCAGCCATGCACCAGGAAACCCCTTGGGATAGCTGTGTGCACTGTAAGTTCTTAACAATAAGAATAATTGATGTAGCCCAGTGCAGATGACTGAAACTGGAAACTTCCTTCAGACCGAAGCTGCAATCCCACTGTGCCTTTACAGGGCGGGCAAAAGAACGAATGCGTCTTTAGTACCCATTCATTCAGCACGCAATTCGTTATAAAACCTTGCCTTAGGGGGGAGCATTGGTGGAATGGTGTTGGATATAAAGTTCAACAGCTTCCCTAGTGCTGAGCATACTGGAGTTAGAATAGTAAATTAACCTATTCCAAAATCCAGTGCCTCCCTAAGGCAAGTTGTCATAACGACTTGCTTGTTGAACGAATGCATACTAAAGATGCATTCATTCTAATCATGGCGCTGTGAAGGCACAGCATGATTCTGGGTTGCGGATTACCATCACACATTCGGCTGAAACATCTCCTGGGGCCTCTACCCACCAGAGACAATATCAGACACAACCACAGTCACATATCCACAGTCATACTTCTCAAAACGACACTATGTAACGAGCTACCAAGTACAAATATCTAGAAGGGTTTTGCACAAATACCCCCACAACATAATCAGAATATATTTTTAAGAGTATTGAAAAACTCTGGCATACGCACAAGTGGACATCCTGCAAACAACTTTCAGATATTTGCAGTTTAACACTAACACCTAATAGTTGGGCACCAATTGGACTATCAAAAAGGATCGGACACAAGACAGCGATCACCAATTTAACATCCAGTATACCAAAATGCAGAGGATGGCACCTGGAGATAGATTTACTAACATGTTGTGCTGGGTTAGCATCACAAAACTGCGCTAGCCAGCACAAAATGTTTTGTTCCTAATTTAGTTTACAGTGCAAAACTTGTTTTACACTGGAAAGTAATCTTATAAGTAACGCAAAGCAGCGCGAAGCACTGCATTGCGTTACTTAGCACCAAGGGGGTGTTACATGGGTAGTACTTGTGCATTAACATGCTACCATCTATGCCTTTTGATGCAAAATCATATCTACAAACAATAGTAGACCGGTTAGTGACAAAAGTCAACACCATCTAAAAGGAGGCATTAAGAGGAGAAATGTTTTTATTTCTCCTTTTGTTTCTGACTTTGCATGTGCGCTGCATTGTGCAACCCACATGCAAACTAGGCAAAGTTTTTTAGTGTGTCTATGTATAGTATTTTGTACTGGTAGGTAGACTCAGGCATGCACCCTAGCACTATGGAACTAAGGTGTGTGACTGGCGTGCGGCAGCTGAAATCAGCGTTGGGGCTAGGGAGAGGGGAGGAGAGAGCCATATCTCTGCCATCTCTGAAGATATGGTCCTCGTCTTCCCCCTCCCTGTCACGAATGCAGTACAGCTTTTTTGGGTGCCGCGCAGCGTTCCATTACTTTTTTGTAAATTAAGCCTCTGGTTTATAAAATGGTAGATACTGATCCAGCCAAAACAGTCGAAGGCCTAACTGACACAAATCTCAAAATGATTTCCAGCTGATCACTAGGTTGAGGTGTGCCTATATTTGCCCCATACATGCTATTTAAAATGTATGTGGGAAATTAACATAGACGTTATAGATATATCACATATTTAAGCCACACATCCTACTCACTTTCTTTATCATTGCACCAGTCAGTAAATACCCACCATGTTACTCAAATGCAGCTCACCTGATTCCAGCACATCAACAATATTCCTCTAGCTCTTTCAAGCAACCCCATATTGACAACAACTGGAATCTGCCTTACAAAATATTACGGCAAGTTTGGATTCCATGCCTTCGAACAACTGAGTCCATGGGAACATAGTAGCAGACACTACACCTAGTAAAGATGACAATGGAAACACCAGCAGGTCTACAGGATGTAGTCACCATGGGATTGTACTCACAAAGGCCACAGGGAGCAGACCTGTGAGACAAATCAAGATACAATGTTTTTTCCAGGAAAGGTGACAGTCATTTTTCCACTGAGCCCTCCTCAATTTGTCTTCCAATATAAATATTAATAGCAATAGCTAGGAATGTTTCCCAATTCCTTAGGGGGGTGTCCAGGAGTCACGCCCACCCGCTGCCTGGTGCCAACCACAATGTGACACATCATGAGCCCCCCCTCCCCAGAACACTTTCTGGGTATCCACATGATCAGAGGAGGACTGGACTTGCTGTCTGTGACTTTAGAAGATGCTCCTTCTTGTAGCCAGGATAAAGAAGTAGACTCCATGGGACAGTTGACTAGCCTCCTATGAGGCTAGAGCAGTACAGCAAGCTGCATAAGGCCTTTTTCCAAAAGTCAGAAGGTAAAGTTCTGACTTGGAGGAACTCTCTTGGTGTATCTGACCTGTGCTCCCTAGTGAATGGGCTAAAATTGTGCCTAGTATCCTAGTTGCTTCTGTTCCAGTTCAGGAACGACCTGGCTTGGCTGTTTGGGCTGGACCATTCCTACTGGAGTGGGGTAAAGACTGATTTCCATATAGATGGGTCCAAAGTGAGGTGACATGGTGAGCAAAATAATGATGGATAGGGGCATAGGGGGGCGTTCGGAGTAATTACCAACGGCTAAGATTAATTCAAGCATACCATCCATCACTTATTTGTATATGTGAGAGATATGTCGCTAACTGCTGTTAGCGACAACTTGCTAATAGGGCGATAGGATTATCGCCGCTTAGCGGCCGAAAACGGCCGCTATAGCGGCGATAATCACATATTGCCTACCTTTTGTAATATGCCCCTAAGTTTTTCCAGTTATAATCTAGCTAAAATAATAAACTGCAAACATCTTTTGAGCATTTAGCCACTGTGAGAGAAAACTTTTTCAAACATGTTGTGTGTCCCCCTTTTTTTATATATCAGCATCTAGCACTGTGGGGTGATTATTAATGTATACAAATAGGCTTCTTACATAGAAATGGCACTTGGGCCACTACAGTTGTTTTAAACTTGATGCTAAGCACAGCACAGTAGGCTCCTAGCAGCCATATTATTTGTCATATAAGTGGATAGTTTCAATACACTGAGTAGCCCACATATGCCATTTAGGGGCATATTACAAGGGGATTGCACCACGAGACCATCACTTTTTTTGACAGTCTTTTGGTGCAATGCCCCACACTTTTCTTACAAAGTGGCATGAACCCACTTTTTGTGGCTTAACGCTGTCTTGCAGATATGGGCATTTCATACACGTATCTGCATGAAAGGTGTGTGCAATGGGTGTTGCTGTGGGTGGTCCACCCCAACACCCACTGCTTTTTGATGCTGCCTCAGATTTACAAGGAGGTGTAAGTCTGAGGCAGTGCCAAAAATGAACACCATGTGATAACAGACGCACAAAGAAAGAGCAAAATGCTTTTAATGATTGTTTATGTTCAGGAAAGTGTCCCTTACCGCATATAAACAAATATTATTTAATGGCGATTTGCTACTTCTATGTGTGCTGCAAAACGAAGCACACATAGAAGTAACACATTGCTAACGTTGATTGTTTATGTGCAGGAAGGGAAACCTTCTTACACATACAGAGTCATTCACTGCAATGCAGGCACCATTGCACTATAGTGCAAGGGTGTCTTCAATGGTGCTAGGCAGCTATTTCTAGCACTAGCGCTAGGGAAAACACACAAGCATTGTTGTAAATACGGCACATCCTTGCGTTTAGGAAATGGCGGAGCATGCCGCTGAAAAATTTACCGCAGTTTAGCGCTTCCTCATTTCCTTGTAAATATGCCCTCAATATCCCACGCAACTGGTGAATGTTCTGCACCAGATACCAAGGACTCACAGGAGAGTTAACTAGGCAGTTAACAGTACCATTTCGGAGCCATAGCATATGTACTGAGGCACTGTGGTACTGTCATCTTGCACAATGTCCTAATATAAGTGAAATAGTGTTCAGTAAAAAGGCAATAAATCTGGGGTGGCTACATAGAAAAGATCACTTGGTTTCCCTCCAGGTGGCTTAAGACAGGACCAAAGATCCTTCTTTTGGTGGAAACTCCTATCTGTGCCCAAAATGAGGTTACAATAGGGGCACAAACTGCATGATTTATCTGCAATTTGTAGCAGGTGGGAGAAATTAGCCCATACAGGGCCATATGTATCATAGTTCCGTTTTGCGATTCCTAAATAGCGATTTTTAAGGAATCGCTATTTAGGAATCACAAAATGGTATGTATGAAGAAATTCGCTTTTAATTAGCGATTCCTTAATCTTCCTTAATTGCGAATTCGCACTTGGCGAATTCGCAATTAAGGAATAATTTTCAATGTATTCCTATGGGCCAGGAGGCCCATAGGAATGATTTCCAAATAATTCTCAAATTGCGAATTCGCAATTTGCTAATCGCAATTTGAGAATTATTGCAAGGGTGCAGGGGTGTCTCAAGGACACCCTGCTGCACCCCCGTAAATTACATGTGTGTGCATATGGCACACATACATGCCCTATGGTCATGTATGTGCGTCACATGCCACAATCAAAAATACAAATTAGTGTATTTTGAACAGAAATCGCAATTTACCACCAACTGGAGGTTGGTGGTAAATTGTGATTCCTTAAGCTGAATTCGCAACAGTAAAATGCTTCATACATAGCATTTAAGGAATCGCAAAATTGCGATTCCTTAAATGCTATGGCAAATTAAGGAATCGCAAGTATTTGCGATTCCTTAAGATGCGATTGTTTGATACATTTCAAATCAAATTAATTAGCCTTTTTTGCGATTCGCAAAGGCCGAAATTCGGCGAATTTCGGCCTTTGCGAATCAAAAAAGGCTTGATACATATGGCCCATAGTCGCATTATGCATCGTAGAATAGACAATAACATTCCCATTGGCTTGCACCACATGCTAATATAAATTAGAGATTGCAGAATTTACACCTATATTTTCAATCCTCGTTGTAATTTGGGATTAGATTTTAACGAAATAATGATGTTGTTTTTTATCTGTTTCCTGGGTA